>NW_025335192.1:600000-1005000 GCF_018152115.1 Drosophila rhopaloa
CGAATCAGAAGTCTTTAGAGGTATGCCACTTTGGAATCGGCTAAAGTTTGGTTAAGTTATGGATTCTCTAAGTCCAATTGTGAGTCACTCTGTTACAAGTCATCGGAAAATTGGAACTAACTGACATTGAAAAATTTAAATGCAGATTTTTAGAGAATCGAATCAGAAGTCTTTAGAGGTATGCCACTTTGGAATCGGCTTAAGTTTGGTAAAGTTATGGACTCCCGAAATCCAATTTTGGGTCAACGTTAAATAAGTCAAATTAGAAAAATTTGATCAACGTTAAATTGAAAAATATGAATGCAGATTTTTAGAGAATCGAATCAGAAGTCTTTAGAGGTATGCCACTTTGGAATCGGCCAAAGTTTGGTTAAGTTATGGATTCTCTAAGTCCAATTGTGAGTCACTCTGTTACAAGTCATCGGAAAATTGGAAATAACTGACATTGAAAAATTTAAATGCAGATTTTTAGAGAATCGAATCAGAAGTCTTTAGAGGTATGCCACTTTGGAATCGGCTTAAGTTTGATAAAGTTATGGACTCTTTAAGTCCAATTTTGAGTCACTCTGTTAAAAGTCCTCAGAAAACTAGAAATAACTGACATGAAAATGGGTCAAAAAATTTGATCAACGTTAAATTGAAAAATTTGAATGCAGATTTTTAGAGAATCGAATCAGAAGTTTTTAGAGGTATGCCACTTTGCAATCGGCTTTAGCTTGGTAAAGTTATGGACTCTCGAAGTTCAATTTTGGGTCAAAGTTAAACAAGTTAAATTAGAAATAACTGACATGAAAATGGGTGAAAAATTTGATCACAGTTAAATTGAAAAATTTGAATGCAGATTTTTAGAGAATCGAATCAGAAGTCTTTAGAGGTATGCCACTTTGGAATCGGCTTAAGTTTGATAAAGTTATGGATTCTCTAAGTCCAATTTTGAGTCACTCTGTTACAAGTCATCGGAAAATTGGAAATAACTGACATTGAAAAATTTAAATGCAGATTTTTAGAGAATCGAATCAGAAGTCTTTAGAGGTATGCCACTTTGGAATCGGCTTAAGTTTGGTTAAGTTATAGACTCTCTAAGTCCTATTTTGGGTCAACGTTAAAAGAAGTCAAATTAGAAATAACTGACATGAAAATGGGTGAAAAATTTGATCACAGTTAAATTGAAAAATTTGAATGCAGATTTTTAGAGAATCGAATCAGAAGTCTTTAGAGGTATGCCACTTTGGAATCGGCTAAAGTTTGGTTAAGTTATGGATTCTCTAAGTCCAATTGTGAGTCACTCTGTTACAAGTCATCGGAAAATTGGAACTAACTGACATTGAAAAATTTAAATGCAGATTTTTAGAGAATCGAATCAGAAGTCTTTAGAGGTATGCCACTTTGGAATCGGCTTAAGTTTGGTAAAGTTATGGACTCCCGAAATCCAATTTTGGGTCAACGTTAAATAAGTCAAATTAGGAAAAATTTGATCAACGTTAAATTGAAAAATATGAATGCAGATTTTTAGAGAATCGAATCAGAAGTCTTTAGAGGTATGCCACTTTGGAATCGGCTTAAGTTTGGTTAAGTTATGGATTCTCTAAGTCCAATTTTGAGTCACTCTGTTACAAGTCATCGGAAAATTGGAAATAACTGACATTGAAAAATTTAAATGCAGATTTTTAGAGAATCGAATCAGAAGTCTTTAGAGGTATGCCACTTTGCAATCGGCTTTAGCTTGGTAAAGTTATGGACTCTCGAAGTTCAATTTTGGGTCAAAGTTAAACAAGTTAAATTAGAAATAACTGACATGAAAATGGGTGAAAAATTTGATCACAGTTAAATTGAAAAATTTGAATGCAGATTTTTAGAGAATCGAATCAGAAGTCTTTAGAGGTATGCCACTTTGGAATCGGCTTAAGTTTGATAAAGTTATGGATTCTCTAAGTCCAATTTTGAGTCACTCTGTTACAAGTCATCGGAAAATTGGAAATAACTGACATTGAAAAATTTAAATGCAGATTTTTAGAGAATCGAATCAGAAGTCTTTAGAGGTATGCCACTTTGGAATCGGCTTAAGTTTGGTTAAGTTATGGACTCTCTAAGTCCTATTTTGGGTCAACGTTAAAGAAGTTAAATTAGAAATAACTGACATGAAAATGGGTGAAAAATTTGATCAAAGTTAAATTGAAAAAATTGAATGCAGATTTTTAGAGAATCGAATCAGAAGTTTTTAGAGGTATGCCACTTTGGAAGTTATGGACTCTCGAAGTTCAATTTTGGGTCAAAGTTAAACAAGTCAAATTAGAAATAACTGACATGAAAATGGGTGAAAAATTTGATCACAGTTAAATTGAAAAATTTGAATGCAGATTTTTAGAGAATCGAATCAGAAGTCTTTAGAGGTATGCCACTTTGGAATCGGCCAAAGTTTGGTTAAGTTATGGATTCTCTAAGTCCAATTGTGAGTCACTCTGTTACAAGTCATCGGAAAATTGGAAATAACTGACATTGAAAAATTTAAATGCAGATTTTTAGAGAATCGAATCAGAAGTCTTTAGAGGTATGCCACTTTGGAATCGGCTTAAGTTTGATAAAGTTATGGACTCTTTAAGTCCAATTTTGAGTCACTCTGTTAAAAGTCCTCAGAAAACTAGAAATAACTGACATGAAAATGGGTCAAAAATTTGATCAACGTTAAATTGAAAAATTTGAATGCAGATTTTTAGAGAATCGAATCAGAAGTTTTTAGAGGTATGCCACTTTGGAAGTTATGGACTCTCGAAGTTCAATTTTGGGTCAAAGTTAAACAAGTCAAATTAGAAATAACTGACATGAAAATGGGTGAAAAATTTGATCACAGTTAAATTGAAAAATTTGAATGCAGATTTTTAGAGAATCGAATCAGAAGTCTTTAGAGGTATGCCACTTTGGAATCGGCCAAAGTTTGGTTAAGTTATGGATTCTCTAAGTCCAATTTTGAGTCACTCTGTTACAAGTCATCGGAAAATTGGAAATAACTGACATTGAAAAATTTAAATGCAGATTTTTAGAGAATCGAATCAGAAGTCTTTAGAGGTATGCCACTTTGGAATCGGCTTAAGTTTGGTAAAGTTATGGACTCCCGAAGTCCAATTTTGGGTCAACGTTAAATAAGTCAAATTAGAAAAATTTGATCAACGTTAAATTGAAAAATATGAATGCAGATTTTTAGAGAATCGAATCAGAAGTCTTTAGAGGTATGCCACTTTGGAATCGGCTTAAGTTTGGTTAAGTTATGGATTCTCTAAGTCCAATTTTGAGTCACTCTGTTACAAGTCATCGGAAAATTGGAAATAACTGACATTGAAAAATTTAAATGCAGATTTTTAGAGAATCGAATCAGAAGTCTTTAGAGGTATGCCACTTTGCAATCGGCTTTAGCTTGGTAAAGTTATGGACTCTCGAAGTTCAATTTTGGGTCAAAGTTAAACAAGTTAAATTAGAAATAACTGACATGAAAATGGGTGAAAAATTTGATCACAGTTAAATTGAAAAATTTGAATGCAGATTTTTAGAGAATCGAATCAGAAGTCTTTAAAGGTATGCCACTTTGGAATCGGCTTAAGTTTGGTTAAGTTATGGACTCTCTAAGTCCTATTTTGGGTCAACGTTAAAGAAGTCAAATTAGAAATAACTGACATGAAAATGGGTGAAAAATTTGATCACAGTTAAATTGAAAAATTTGAATGCAGATTTTTAGAGAATCGAATCAGAAGTCTTTAAAGGTATGCCACTTTGGAATCGGCTTAAGTTTGGTTAAGTTATGGATTCTCTAAGTCCAATTTTGAGTCACTCTGTTACAAGTCATCGGAAAATTGGAAATAACTGACATTGAAAAATTTAAATGCAGATTTTTAGAGAATCGAATCAGAAGTCTTTAGAGGTATGCCACTTTGGAATCGGCTTAAGTTTGGTTAAGTTATGGACTCTAGAAGTTCCATTTTGGGTCAACGTTAAAGAAGTTAAATTAGAAATAACTGACATGAAAATGGGTGAAAAATTTGATCAAAGTTAAATTGAAAAAATTGAATGCAGATTTTTAGAGAATCGAATCAGAAGTCTTTAGAGGTATGCCACTTTTGAATCGGCTTAAGTTTGATAAAGTTATGGACTCTCTAAGTCCAATTTTGAGTCACTCTGTTAAAAGTCCTCGGAAAACTAGAAATAACTGACATGAAAATGGGTCAAAAATTTGATCAACGTTAAATTGAAAAATTTGAATGCAGATTTTTAGAGAATCGAATCAGAAGTCTTTAGAGGTATGCCACTTTGGAATCGGCTAAAGTTTGGTTAAGTTATGGATTCTCTAAGTCCAATTGTGAGTCACTCTGTTACAAGTCATCGGAAAATTGGAAATAACTGACATTGAAAAATTTAAATGCAGATTTTTAGAGAATCGAATCAGAAGTCTTTAGAGGTATGCCACTTTGCAATCGGCTTTAGCTTGGTAAAGTTATGGACTCTCGAAGTTCAATTTTGGGTCAAAGTTAAACAAGTTAAATTAGAAATAACTGACATAAAAATGGGTGAAAAATTTGATCACAGTTAAATTGAAAAATTTGAGTGCAGATTTTTAGAGAATCGAATCAGAAGTCTTTAGAGGTATGCCACTTTGGAATCGGCTTAAGTTTGATAAAGTTATGGATTCTCTAAGTCCAATTTTGAGTCACTCTGTTACAAGTCATCGGAAAATTGGAAATAACTGACATTGAAAAATTTAAATGCAGATTTTTAGAGAATCGAATCAGAAGTCTTTATAGGTATGCCACTTTGGAATCGGCTTAAGTTTGGTAAAGTTATGGACTCTCTAAGTCCTATTTTGGGTCAACGTTAAAGAAGTCAAATTAGAAATAACTGACATGAAAATGGGTGAAAAATTTGATCAAAGTTAAATTGAAAAAATTGAATGCAGATTTTTAGAGAATCGAATCAGAAGTCTTTAGAGGTATGCCACTTTGGAATCGGCTTAAGTTTGGTAAAGTTATGGACTCCCGAAGTCCAATTTTGGGTCAACGTTAAATAAGTCAAATTAGAAAAATTTGATCAACGTTAAATTGAAAAATATGAATGCAGATTTTTAGAGAATCGAATCAGAAGTCTTTAGAGGTATGCCACTTTGGAATCGGCTAAAGTTTGGTTAAGTTATGGATTCTCTAAGTCCAATTGTGAGTCACTCTGTTACAAGTCATCGGAAAATTGGAAATAACTGACATTGAAAAATTTAAATGCAGATTTTTAGAGAATCGAATCAGAAGTCTTTAGAGGTATGCCACTTTGCAATCGGCTTTAGCTTGGTAAAGTTATGGACTCTCGAAGTTCAATTTTGGGTCAAAGTTAAACAAGTTAAATTAGAAATAACTGACTTAAAATGGGTGAAAAATTTGATCACAGTTAAATTGAAAAATTTGAGTGCAGATTTTTAGAGAATCGAATCAGAAGTCTTTAGAGGTATGCCACTTTGGAATCGGCTTAAGTTTGATAAAGTTATGGATTCTCTAAGTCCAATTTTGAGTCACTCTGTTACAAGTCATCGGAAAATTGGAAATAACTGACATTGAAAAATTTAAATGCAGATTTTTAGAGAATCGAATCAGAAGTCTTTAGAGGTATGCCACTTTGGAATCGGCTTAAGTTTGGTTAAGTTATGGACTCTCTAAGTCCTATTTTGGGTCAACGTTAAAGAAGTCAAATTAGAAATAACTGACATGAAAATGGGTGAAAAATTTGATCAAAGTTAAATTGAAAAAATTGAATGCAGATTTTTAGAGAATCGAATCAGAAGTCTTTAGAGGTATGCCACTTTGGAATCGGCTTAAGTTTGATAAAGTTATGGACTCTCTAAGTCCAATTTTGAGTCACTCTGTTAAAAGTCCTCGGAAAACTAGAAATAACTGACATGAAAATGGGTCAAAAATTTGATCAACGTTAAATTGAAAAATTTGAATGCAGATTTTTAGAGAATCGAATCAGAAGTTTTTAGAGGTATGCCACTTTGTTTGAAGTTATGGACTCTCGAAGTTCAATTTTGGGTCAAAGTTAAACAAGTCAAATTAGAAATAACTGACATGAAAATGGGTGAAAAATTTGATCACAGTTAAATTGAAAAATTTGAATGCAGATTTTTAGAGAATCGAATCAGAAGTCTTTAGAGGTATGCCACTTTGGAATCGGCTAAAGTTTGGTTAAGTTATGGATTCTCTAAGTCCAATTGTGAGTCACTCTGTTACAAGTCATCGGAAAATTGGAAATAACTGACATTGAAAAATTTAAATGCAGATTTTTAGAGAATCGAATCAGAAGTCTTTAGAGGTATGCCACTTTGCAATCGGCTTAAGTTTGGTAAAGTTATGGACTCCCGAAGTCCAATTTTGGGTCAACGTTAAATAAGTCAAATTAGAAAAATTTGATCAACGTTAAATTGAAAAATATGAATGCAGATTTTTAGAGAATCGAATCAGAAGTCTTTAGAGGTATGCCACTTTGGAATCGGCTTAAGTTTGGTTAAGTTATGGATTCTCTAAGTCCAATTTTGAGTCACTCTGTTACAAGTCATCGGAAAATTGGAAATAACTGACATTGAAAAATTTAAATGCAGATTTTTAGAGAATCGAATCAGAAGTCTTTAGAGGTATGCCACTTTGCAATCGGCTTTAGCTTGGTAAAGTTATGGACTCTCGAAGTTCAATTTTGGGTCAAAGTTAAACAAGTTAAATTAGAAATAACTGACATGAAAATGGGTGAAAAATTTGATCACAGTTAAATTGAAAAATTTGAATGCAGATTTTTAGAGAATCGAATCAGAAGTCTTTAGAGGTATGCCACTTTGGAATCGGCTTAAGTTTGATAAAGTTATGGATGCTCTAAGTCCAATTTTGAGTCACTCTGTTACAAGTCATCGGAAAATTGGAAATAACTGACATTGAAAAATTTAAATGCAGATTTTTAGAGAATCGAATCAGAAGTCTTTAGAGGTATGCCACTTTGGAATCGGCTTAAGTTTGGTTAAGTTATGGACTCTCTAAGTCCTATTTTGGGTCAACGTTAAAGAAGTCAAATTAGAAATAACTGACATGAAAATGGGTGAAAAATTTGATCAAAGTTAAATTGAAAAAATTGAATGCAGATTTTTAGAGAATCGAATCAGAAGTCTTTAGAGGTATGCCACTTTGGAATCGGCTTAAGTTTGATAAAGTTATGGACTCTCTAAGTCCAATTTTGAGTCACTCTGTTAAAAGTCCTCAGAAAACTAGAAATAACTGACATGAAAATGGGTCAAAAATTTGATCAACGTTAAATTGAAAAATTTGAATGCAGATTTTTAGAGAATCGAATCAGAAGTTTTTAGAGGTATGCCACTTTGGAAGTTATGGACTCTCGAAGTTCAATTTTGGGTCAAAGTTAAACAAGTCAAATTAGAAATAACTGACATGAAAATTGGTGAAAAATTTGATCACAGTTAAATTGAAAAATTTGAATGCAGATTTTTAGAGAATCGAATCAGAAGTCTTTAGAGGTATGCCACTTTGGAATCGGCCAAAGTTTGGTTAAGTTATGGATTCTCTAAGTCCAATTGTGAGTCACTCTGTTACAAGTCATCGGAAAATTGGAAATAACTGACATTGAAAAATTTAAATGCAGATTTTTAGAGAATCGAATCAGAAGTCTTTAGAGGTATGCCACTTTGGAATCGGCTTAAGTTTGGTAAAGTTATGGACTCCCGAAGTCCAATTTTGGGTCAACGTTAAATAAGTCAAATTAGAAAAATTTGATCCACGTTAAATTGAAAAATATGAATGCAGATTTTTAGAGAATCGAATCAGAAGTCTTTAGAGGTATGCCACTTTGGAATCGGCTTAAGTTTGGTTAAGTTATGGATTCTCTAAGTCCAATTTTGAGTCACTCTGTTACAAGTCATCGGAAAATTGGAAATAACTGACATTGAAAAATTTAAATGCAGATTTTTAGAGAATCGAATCAGAAGTCTTTAGAGGTATGCCACTTTGCAATCGGCTTTAGCTTGGTAAAGTTATGGACTCTCGAAGTTCAATTTTGGGTCAAAGTTAAACAAGTTAAATTAGAAATAACTGACATGAAAATGGGTGAAAAATTTGATCACAGTTAAATTGAAAAATTTGAATGCAGATTTTTAGAGAATCGAATCAGAAGTCTTTAGAGGTATGCCACTTTGGAATCGGCTTAAGTTTGATAAAGTTATGGATTCTCTAAGTCCAATTTTGAGTCACTCTGTTACAAGTCATCGGAAAATTGGAAATAACTGACATTGAAAAATTTAAATGCAGATTTTTAGAGAATCGAATCAGAAGTCTTTAGAGGTATGCCACTTTGGAATCGGCTTAAGTTTGGTTAAGTTATGGACTCTCTAAGTCCTATTTTGGGTCAACGTTAAAGAAGTCAAATTAGAAATAACTGACATGAAAATGGGTGAAAAATTTGATCAAAGTTAAATTGAAAAAATTGAATGCAGATTTTTAGAGAATCGAATCAGAAGTCTTTAGAGGTATGCCACTTTGGAATCGGCTTAAGTTTGATAAAGTTATGGACTCTCTAAGTCCAATTTTGAGTCACTCTGTTAAAAGTCCTCGGAAAACTAGAAATAACTGACATGAAAATGGGTCAAAAATTTGATCACAGTTAAATTGAAAAATTTGAATGCAGATTTTTAGAGAATCGAATCAGAAGTCTTTAGAGGTATGCCACTTTGGAATCGGCTAAAGTTTGGTTAAGTTATGGATTCTCTAAGTCCAATTGTGAGTCACTCTGTTACAAGTCATCGGAAAATTGGAAATAACTGACATTGAAAAATTTAAATGCAGATTTTTAGAGAATCGAATCAGAAGTCTTTAGAGGTATGCCACTTTGGAATCGGCTTAAGTTTGGTAAAGTTATGGACTCCCGAAGTCCAATTTTGGGTCAACGTTAAATAAGTCAAATTAGAAAAATTTGATCAACGTTAAATTGAAAAATATGAATGCAGATATGAATGCAGATTTTTAGAGAATCGAATCAGAAGTCTTTAGAGGTATGCCACTTTGGAATCGGCTTAAGTTTGGTTAAGTTATGGACTCTCTAAGTCCTATTTTGGGTCAACGTTAAAGAAGTCAAATTAGAAATAACTGACATGAAAATGGGTGAAAAATTTGATCAAAGTTAAATTGAAAAAATTGAATGCAGATTTTTAGAGAATCGAATCAGAAGTCTTTAGAGGTATGCCACTTTGGAATCGGCTTAAGTTTGATAAAGTTATGGACTCTCTAAGTCCAATTTTGAGTCACTCTGTTAAAAGTCCTCGGAAAACTAGAAATAACTGACATGAAAATGGGTCAAAAATTTGATCAACGTTAAATTGAAAAATTTGAATGCAGATTTTTAGAGAATCGAATCAGAAGTTTTTAGAGGTATGCCACTTTGGAAGTTATGGACTCTCGAAGTTCAATTTTGGGTCAAAGTTAAACAAGACAAATTAGAAATAACTGACATGAAAATGGGTGAAAAATTTGATCACAGTTAAATTGAAAAATTTGAATGCAGATTTTTAGAGAATCGAATCAGAAGTCTTTAAAGGTATGCCACTTTGGAATCGGCTAAAGTTTGGTTAAGTTATGGATTCTCTAAGTCCAATTGTGAGTCACTCTGTTACGAGTCATCAGAAAATTGGAAATAACTGACATTGAAAAATTTAAATGCAGATTTTTAGAGAATCGAATCAGAAGTCTTTAGAGGTATGCCACTTTGGAATCGGCTTAAGTTTGGTAAAGTTATGGACTCCCCGAAGTCCAATTTTGGGTCAACGTTAAATAAGTCAAATTAGAAAAATTTGATCAACGTTAAATTGAAAAATATGAATGCAGATTTTTAGAGAATCGAATCAGAAGTCTTTAGAGGTATGCCACTTTGGAATCGGCTTAAGTTTGGTTAAGTTATGGATTCTCTAAGTCCAATTTTGAGTCACTCTGTTACAAGTCATCGGAAAATTGGAAATAACTGACATTGAAAAATTTAAATGCAGATTTTTAGAGAATCGAATCAGAAGTTTTTAGAGGTATGCCACTTTGGAATCGGCTTAAGTTTGGTAAAGTTATGGACTCTCGAAGTTCAATTTTGGGTCAAAGTTAAACAAGTCAAATTAGAAATAACTGACATGAAAATGGGTGAAAAATTTGATCACAGTTAAATTGAAAAATTTGAATGCAGATTTTTAGAGAATCGAATCAGAAGTCTTTAGAGGTATGCCACTTTGGAATCGGCTTAAGTTTGGTTAAGTTATGGATTCTCTAAGTCCAATTTTGAGTCACTCTGTTACAAGTCATCGGAAAATTGGAAATAACTGACATTGAAAAATTTAAATGCAGATTTTTAGAGAATCGAATCAGAAGTTTTTAGAGGTATGCCACTTTGGAATCGGCTTAAGTTTGGTAAAGTTATGGACTCTCGAAGTTCAATTTTGGGTCAAAGTTAAACAAGTCAAATTAGAAATAACTGACATGAAAATGGGTGAAAAATTTGATCACAGTTAAATTGAAAAATTTGAATGCAGATTTTTAGAGAATCGAATCAGAAGTCTTTAGAGGTAGGCCACTTTGGAATCGGCTTAAGTTTGGTTAAGTTATGGATTCTCTAAGTCCAATTTTGAGTCACTCTGTTACAAGTCATCGGAAAATTGGAAATAACTGACATTGAAAAATTTAAATGCAGATTTTTAGAGAATCGAATCAGAAGTCTTTAGAGGTATGCCACTTTGGAATCGGCTTAAGTTTGGTAAAGTTATGGACTCCCGAAAATTTAAATGCAGATTTTTAGAGAATCGAATCAGAAGTCTTTAGAGATATGCCACTTTGCAATCGGCTTTTGCTTGGTAAGGTTATGGACTCTCGATGTTCAATTTTGGGTCAAAGTTAAACAAGTCAAATTAGAAATAACTGACATGAAAATGGGTCAAAAATTTGATCAAAGTTAAATTGAAAAATTTGAATGCAGATTTTTAGAGAATCGAATCAGAAGTCTTTAGAGGTATGCCACTTTGGAATCGGCTTAAGTTTGATTAAGTTATGGACTCTCGAAGTTCAATTTTGGGTCAAAGTTAAACAAGTCAAATTAGAAATAACTGACATGAAAATGGGTGAAAAATTTGATCAAAGTTAAATTGAACAAGAAAGGAAAGCTAACTTCGGGCGGAGCCGAAGTTGATATACCCTTTGCAGAATACTCTGTAAATTATATTCTCCAAAATTATTCATATGATGCATTCTTAATACTCATAAAAATCCGAACTTCCTAACTTTAACAACAACAAAGTTATGGCATTTCCAATCGTTCAGTTATATGGCAGCTATAGGATATAGTCGGCCGATCCTTATGAAATTTGATAGGTCGGATTGATTGGCCAAAAATAAAATCCATAGAAAATCCCAACTTCCTAACTTTACAAACACCAAAGTTATGGCATTTCCGATCAATCAGTTATATGGCAGCTATAGGATATAGTCGGCCGATCCTTATGAAATTTGGTAGGTCGGATTGATTGGCCAAAAATAAAATCCATAGAAAATCCCAACTTCCTAACTTAACAAACACCAAAGTTATGGCATTTCCGATCATTCAGTTATATGGCAGCTATAGGATATAGTCGGCCGATCCTTATAAAATTTGGTGGGTCGGATTGATTGGCCAAATATAAAACCCATAGAAAATCCCAACTTTCTAACTTTACAAACACCAAAGTTATGGCATTTCCGATCAATCAGTTATATGGCAGCTATAGGATATAGTCGGCCGATCCTTATAAAATTTGGTGGGTCGGATTGATTGGCCAAATATAAAACCCATAGAAAATCCCAACTTTCTAACTTTACAAACACCAAAGTTATGGCATTTCCGATCAATCAGTTATATGGCAGCTATAGGATATAGTCGGCCGATCCTTATGAAATTTGGTAGGTCGGATTGATCGGCCAGATATAAAACCCATAGAAAATCCCAACTTTCTAACTTTACAAACACCAAAGTTATGGCATTTCCGATCAATCAGTTATATGGCAGCTATAGGATATAGTCGGCCGATCCTTATGAAATTTGGTAGGTCGGATTGATTGGCCAAATATAAAACCCATAGAAAATCCCAACTTCCTAACTTTACAAACACGAAAGTTATGGCATTTCCGATCAATCAGTTATATGGCAGCTATAGGATATAGTCGGCCGATCCCGGCCGTTCCGACTTATATACTGCGTGCAAAGGAAAGAAGGGTGTGTGCAAAGTTTCAATCCGATAGCTTTAAAACTGAGAGACTAGTTTGCGTAGAAACAGACAGACGGACAGACGGACAGACGGACAGACGGACATGGCTATATCAACTCAGGAGGTGATCCTGATCAAGAATATATATACTTTATAGGGTCGGAGATGTCTCCTTCACTGCGTTGCACACTTTTGACCAAAATTATAATACCCTCTGCAAGGGTATAAAAATTTGAATGCAGATTTTTAGAGAATCGAATCAGAAGTCTTTAGAGGTATGCCACTTTGGAATCGGCTTAAGTTTGATAAAGTTATGGATTCTCTAAGTCCAATTTTGAGTCACTCTGTTACAAGTCATCGGAAAATTGGAAATAACTGACATTGAAAAATTTAAATGCAGATTTTTAGAGAATCGAATCAGAAGTCTTAAGAGGTATGCCACTTTGGAATCGGCTTAAGTTTGGTTAAGTTATGGACTCTCTAAGTCCTTTTTTGGGTCAAAGTTAAACAAGTCAAATTAGAAATAACTGACATGAAAATGGGTGAAAAATTTGATCAAAGTTAAATTGAAAAATTTGAATGCAGATTTTTAGAGAATCGAATCAGAAGTCTTTAGAGGTATGCCACTTTGGAATCGGCTTAAGTTTGATAAAGTTATGGACTCTCTAAGTCCAATTTTGAGTCACTCTGTTAAAAGTCCTCGGAAAACTAGAAATAACTGACATGAAAATGGGTCAAAAATTTGATCAACGTTAGATTGAAAAATTTGAATGCAGATTTTTAGAGAATCGAATCAGAAGTCTTTAGAGGTATGCCACTTTGGAATCGGCTTAAGTTTGGTAAAGTTATAGACTCTCGAAGTCCAATTTTGGGTCAAAGTTAAACAAGTCAAATTAGAAATAACTGACATGAAAATGGGTGAAAAATTTGATCAACGTTAAATTGAAAAATTTGAATGCAGATTTTTAGAGAATCGAATCAGAAGTCTTTAGAGGTATGCCACTTTGGAATCGGCTTAAGTTTGGTAAAGTTATGGACTCTCTAAGTCCAATTTTTAGTCACTCTGCTACAAGTCCTCGGAAATCTAGAAATCTAGAAAAACAAGTCAAATTAGCAATAACTGACATGAAAATGGGTGAAAAATTTGATCAAAGTTAAATTGAAAAATTTGAATGCAGATTTTTAGAGAATCGAATCAGAAGTCTTTAGAGGTATGCCACTTTGCAATCGGCTTAAGTTTGGTAAAGTTATGGACTCTCTAAGTCCAATTTTTAGTCACTCTGTTACAAGTCCTCGGAAATCTAGAAATAACTGACATGAAAATGGGTCAAAAAATTAATCGACGTTAAATTGAAAATTTTGAATGCAGATTTTTAGAGAATCGAATCAGAAGTCTTTAGAGGTATGCCACTTTGCAATCGGCTTTAGCTTGGTAAAGTTATGGACTCTCGAAGTTCAATTTTGGGTCAAAGTTAAACAAGTCAAATTAGAAATAACTGACATGAAAATGGGTGAAAAATTTGATCACAGTTAAATTGAAAAATTTGAATGCAGATTTTTAGAGAATCCAATCAGAAGTCTTTAGAGGTATGCCACTTTGGAATCGGCTTAAGTTTGGTTAAGTTATGGATTCTCTAAGTCCAATTTTGAGTCACTCTGTTACAAGTCATCGGAAAATTGGAAATAACTGACATTGAAAAATTTAAATGCAGATTTTTAGAGAATCGAATCAGAAGTCTTTGGAATCGGCCACTTTGGAATCGGCTTAAGTTTGGTTAAGTTATGGACTCTCTAAGTCCTATTTTGGGTCAACGTTAAAGAAGTCAAATTAGAAATAACTGACATGAAAATGGGTGAAAAATTTGATCAAAGTTAAATTGAAAAATTTGAATGCAGATTTTTAGAGAATCGAATCAGAAGTCTTTAGAGGTATGCCACTTTGGAATCGGCTTAAGTTTGATAAAGTTATGGACTCTCTAAGTCCAATTTTGAGTCACTCTGTTAAAAGTCCTCGGAAAACTAGAAATAACTGACATGAAAATGGGTCAAAAATTTGATCAACGTTAAATTGAAAAATTTGAATGCAGATTTTTAGAGAATCGAATCAGAAGTTTTTAGAGGTATGCCACTTTGGAATCGGCTTAAGTTTGGTAAAGTTATGGACTCTCGAAGTTCAATTTTGGGTCAAAGTTAAACAAGTCAAATTAGAAATAACTGACATGAAAATGGGTGAAAAATTTGATCAACGTTAAATTGAAAAATTTGAATGCAGATTTTTAGAGAATCGAATCAGAAGTCTTTAGAGGTATGCCACTTTGGAATCGGCTTAAGTTTGGTTAAGTTATGGATTCTCTAAGTCCAATTTTGAGTCACTCTGTTACAAGTCATCGGAAAATTGGAAATAACTGACATTGAAAAATTTAAATGCAGATTTTTAGAGAATCGAATCAGAAGTCTTAAGAGGTATGCCACTTTGGAATCGGCTTAAGTTTGGTTAAGTTATGGACTCTCTAAGTCCTATTTTGGGTCAACGTTAAAGAAGTCAAATTAGAAATAACTGACATGAAAATGGGTGAAAAATTTGATCAAAGTTAAATTGAAAAATTTGAATGCAGATTTTTAGAGAATCGAATCAGAAGTCTTTAGAGGTATGCCACTTTGGAATCGGCTTAAGTTTGATAAAGTTATGGACTCTCGAAGTCCAATTTTGGGTCACTCTTTTACAAGTCATCGGAAAACTAAAAATAACTGACATGAAAATGGGTCAAAAATTTGATCAACGTTAAATTGAAAAATTTGAATGCAGATTTTTAGAGAATCGAATCAGAAGTCTTTAGAGGTATGCCACTTTGGAATCGGCTTAAGTTTGGAAAAGTTATGGACTCTCTAAGTCAAATTTTAAGTCACTCTGTTACAAGTCCTCGGAAATCTAGAAATAACTGACATGAAAATGGGTCAAAAATTTGATCAACGTTAAATTGAAAAATTTGAATGCAGATTTTTAGAGAATCGAATCAGAAGTTTTTAGAGGTATGCCACTTTGGAATCGCCTTAAGTTTGGTTAAGTTATGGATTCTCTAAGTCCAATTTTGAGTCACTCTGTTACAAGTCATCGGAAAATTGGAAATAACTGACATTGAAAAATTTAAATGCAGATTTTTAGAGAATCGAATCAGAAGTCTTTAGAGGTATGCCACTTTGGAATCGGCTTAAGTTTGGTAAAGTTATGGACTAACGAAGTCCAATTTTGGGTCAACGTTAGATAAGTCAAATTAGAAAAATTTGATCAACGTTAAATTGAAAAATTTGAATGCAGATTTTTAGAGAATCGAATCAGAAGTCTTTAGAGGTATGCCACTTTGGAATCGGCTTAAGTTTGGTAAAGTTATGGACTCTCTAAGTCCAATTTTGAGTCACTCTGTTAGAAGTCCTCGGAAAACTAGAAATAACTGACATGAAAATGGGTCAAAAATTTGATCAACGTTAAATTGAAAAATTTGAATGCAGATTTTTAGAGAATCGAATCAGAAGTCTTTAGAGGTATGCCACTTTGGAATCGGCTTAAGTTTGGTAACGTTATGGACTCTCGAAGTTCAATTTTGGGTCAAAGTTAAACAAGTCAAATTAGAAATAACTGACATGAAAATGGGTGAAAAATTTGATCAAAGTTAAATTGAAAAATTTGAATGCAGATTTTTAGAGAATCGAATCAGAAGTCTTTAGAGGTATGCCACTTTGGAATCGGCTTAAGTTTGGTAAAGTTATGGACTCTCTAAGTCCAATTTTGAGTCGATCTGTTAGAAGTCCTCGGAAAACTAGAAATAACTGACATGAAAATGGGTCAAAAATTTGATCAACGTTAAATTGAAAAATTTGAATGCAGATTTTTAGAGAATCGAATCAGAAGCTTTAGCTTGGTAAAGTTATGGACTCTCGAAGTTCAATTTTGGGTCAAAGTTAAACAAGTCAAATAAGAAATAACTGACATGAAAATGGGTGAAAAATTTGATCACAGTTAAATTGAAAAATTTGAATGCAGATTTTTAGAGAATCGAATCAGAAGTCTTTAGAGGTATGCCACTTTGGAATCGGCTTAAGTTTGGTAAAGTTATGGACTCTCTAAGTCCAATTTTGAGTCACTCTGTTACAAGTCCTCGGAAAACTAGAAATAACTGACATGAAAATGGGTCAAAAATTTGATCAACGTTAAATTGAAAAATTTGAAGGCAGATTTTTAGAGAATCGAATCAGAAGTCTTTAGAAGTATGCCACTTTGGAATCGGCTTAAGTTTGGTAACGTTATGGACTCTCGAAGTTCAATTTTGGGTCAAAGTTAAACAGTCAAATTAGAAATAACTGACATGAAAATGGGTCAAAAAATTAATCGACGTTAAATTGAAAAATTTGAATCCAGATTTTTAGAGAATCGAATCAGAAGTCTTTAGAGGTATGCCACTTTGCAATCGGCTTTAGCTTGGTAAAGTTATGGACTCTCGAAGTTCAATTTTGGGTCAAAGTTAAACAAGTCAAATTAGAAATAACTGACATGAAAATGGGTGAAAAATTTGACCACAGTTAAATTGAAAAATTTGAATGCAGATTTTTAGAGAATCGAATCAGAAGTCTTTAGAGGTATGCCACTTTGGGATCGGCTTAAGTTTGGTAAAGTTATGGACTCTCTAAGTCCAATTTTGAGTCACTCTGTTAAAAGTCCTCGGAAAACTAGAAATAACTGACATGAAAATGGGTCAAAAATTTGATCAACGTTAAATTGAAAAATTTGAATGCAGATTTTTAGAGAATCGAATCAGAAGTCTTTAGAGGTTTGCCACTTTGGAATCGGCTTAAGTTTGGTTAAGTTATGGACTCTCTAAGTCCTATTTTGGGTCACTCTGTTACAAGTCCTCGGAAAACTAGAAATAACTGACATGAAAATGGGTCAAAAATTTGATCAACGTTAAATTGAAAAATTTGAATGCAGATTTTTAGAGAATCGAATCAGAAGTCTTTAGAGGTATGCCACTTTGGAATCGGCTTAAGTTTGGTAACGTTATGGACTCTCGAAGTTCAATTTTGGGTCAAAGTTAAACAAGTCAAATTAGAAATAACTTACATGAAAATGGGTGAAAAATTTGATCAAAGTTAAATTGAAAAATTTGAATGCAGATTTTTAGAGAATCGAATCAGAAGTCTTTAGAGGTATGCCACTTTGGAATCGGCTTAAGTTTGGTAAAGTTATGGACTCTCGAAGTTCAATTTTGGGTCAAAGTTAAACAAGTCAAATTAGAAATAACTGACATGAAAATGGGTGAAAAATTTGATCAACGTTAAATTGAAAAATTTGAATGCAGATTTTCAGAGAATCGAATCAGAAGTCTTTAGAGGTATGCCACTTTGGAATCGGCTTAAGTTTGGTAAAGTTATAGACTCTCGAAGTCCAATTTTGGGTCACTCTTTTACAAGTCATCGGAAAACTAAAAATAACTGACATGAAAATGGGTCAAAAATTTGATCAACGTTAAATTGAAAAATTTGAATGCAGATTTTTAGAGAATCGAATCAGAAGTCTTTAGAGGTATGCCACTATGGAATCGGCTTAAGCTTGGTAAAGTTATGGACTCTCAAAGTTCAATTTTGGGTCAAAGTTAAACAAGTCAAATTAGAAATAACTGACATGAAAATGGGTGAAAAATTTGATCAAAGTTAAATTGAAAAATTTGAATGCAGATTTTTAGAGAATCGAATCAGAAGTCTTTAGAGGTATGCCACTTTGGAATCGGCTTTAGTTTGATAAAGTTATGGACTCTCTAAGTCCAATTTTGAGTCACTCTGTTAAAAGTCCTCGGAAAACTAGAAATAACTGCCATGAAAATGGGTCAAAAATTTGATCAACGTTAAATTGAAAATTTTGAATGCAGATTTTTAGAGAATCGAATCAGAAGTCTTTAGAGGTATGCCACTTTGGAATCGGCTTAAGTTTGGTAAAGTTATAGACTCTCGAAGTCCAATTTTGGGTCACTCTTTTACAAGTCATCGGAAAACTAAAAATAACTGACATGAAAATGGGTCAAAAATTTGATCAACGTTAAATTGAAAAATTTGAATGCAGATTTTTGAGAATCGAATCAGAAGTCTTTAGAGGTATGCCACTTTGGAATCGGCTTAAGTTTGGAAAAGTTATGGACTCTCTAAGTCAAATTTTTAGTCACTCTGTTACAAGTCCTCGGAAATCTAGAAATAACTGACATGAAAATGGGTCAAAAATTTGATCAACGTTAAATTGAAAAATTTGAATGCAGATTTTTAGAGAATCGAATCAGAAGTTTTTAGTGGTATGCCACTTTGGAATCGGCTTAAGTTTGGTAAAGTTATGGACTCTCGAAGTTCAATTTTGGGTTAAAGTTAAACAAGTCAAATTAGAAATAACTTACATGAAAATGGGTGAAAAAGTGGACCAAAGTTAAATTGAAAAATTTGAATGCAGATTTTTAGAGAATCGAATCAGAAGTCTTTAGAGGTATGCCACTTTGGAATCGGCTTAAGTTTGGTAAAGTTATGGACTCTCGAAGTTCAATTTTGGGTCAAAGTTAAACAAGTCAAATTAGAAATAACTGACATGAAAATGGGTGAAAAATTTGATCAACGTTAAATTGAAAAATTTGAATGCAGATTTTCAGAGAATCGAATCAAAAGTCTTTAGAGGTATGCCACTTTGGAATCGGCTTAAGTTTGGTAAAGTTATAGACTCTCGAAGTCCAATTTTGGGTCACTCTTTTACAAGTCATCGGAAAACTAAAAATAACTGACATGAAAATGGGTCAAAAATTTGATCAACGTTAAATTGAAAAATTTGAATGCAGATTTTTAGAGAATCGAATCAGAAGTCTTTAGAGGTATGCCACTATGGAATCGGCTTAAGCTTGGTAAAGTTATGGACTCTCAAAGTTCAATTTTGGGTCAAAGTTAAACAAGTCAAATTAGAAATAACTGACATGAAAATGGGTGAAAAATTTGATCAAAGTTAAATTGAAAAATTTGAATGCAGATTTTCAGAGAATCGAATCAGAAGTCTTTAGAGGTATGCCACTTTGGAATCGGTTTAAGTTTGGTAACGTTATGGACTCTCGAAGTTCAATTTTGGGTCAAAGTTAAACAGTCAAATTAGAAATAACTGACATGAAAATGGGTCAAAAAATTAATCGACGTTAAATTGAAAAATTTGAATCCAGATTTTTAGAGAATCGAATCAGAAGTCTTTAGAGGTATGCCACTTTGCAATCGGCTTTAGCTTGGTAAAGTTATGGACTCTCGAAGTTCAATTTTGGGTCAAAGTTAAATAAGTCAAATTAGAAATAACTGACATGAAAATGGGTGAAAAATTTGACCACAGTTAAATTGAAAAATTTGAATGCAGATTTTTAGAGAATCGAATCAGAAGTCTTTAGAGGTATGCCACTTTGGGATCGGCTTAAGTTTGGTAAAGTTATGGACTCTCTAAGTCCAATTTTGAGTCACTCTGTTAAAAGTCCTCGGAAAACTAGAAATAACTGACATGAAAATGGGTCAAAAATTTGATCAACGTTAAATTGAAAAATTTGAATGCAGATTTTTAGAGAATCGAATCAGAAGTCTTTAGAGGTTTGCCACTTTGGAATCGGCTTAAGTTTGGTTAAGTTATGGACTCTCTAAGTCCTATTTTGGGTCACTCTGTTACAAGTCCTCGGAAAACTAGAAATAACTGACATGAAAATGGGTCAAAAATTTGATCAACGTTAAATTGAAAAATTTGAATGCAGATTTTTAGAGAATCGAATCAGAAGTCTTTAGAGGTATGCCACTTTGGAATCGGCTTAAGTTTGGTAACGTTATGGACTCTCGAAGTTCAATTTTGGGTCAAAGTTAAACAAGTCAAATTAGAAATAACTTACATGAAAATGGGTGAAAAATTTGATCAAAGTTAAATTGAAAAATTTGAATGCAGATTTTTAGAGAATCGAATCAGAAGTCTTTAGAGGTATGCCACTTTGGAATCGGCTTAAGTTTGGTAAAGTTATGGACTCTCGAAGTTCAATTTTGGGTCAAAGTTAAACAAGTCAAATTAGAAATAACTGACATGAAAATGGGTGAAAAATTTGATCAACGTTAAATTGAAAAATTTGAATGCAGATTTTCAGAGAATCGAATCAGAAGTCTTTAGAGGTATGCCACTTTGGAATCGGCTTAAGTTTGGTAAAGTTATAGACTCTCGAAGTCCAATTTTGGGTCACTCTTTTACAAGTCATCGGAAAACTAAAAATAACTGACATGAAAATGGGTGAAAAATTTGATCAACGTTAAATTGAAAAATTTGAATGCAGATTTTTAGAGAATCGAATCAGAAGTCTTTAGAGGTATGCCACTTTGGGATCGGCTTAAGTTTGGTAAAGTTATGGACTCTCTAAGTCCAATTTTGAGTCACTCTGTTAAAAGTCCTCGGAAAACTAGAAATAACTGACATGAAAATGGGTCAAAAATTTGATCAACGTTAAATTGAAAAATTTGAATGCAGATTTTTAGAGAATCGAATCAGAAGTCTTTAGAGGTTTGCCACTTTGGAATCGGCTTAAGTTTGGTTAAGTTATGGACTCTCTAAGTCCTATTTTGGGTCACTCTGTTACAAGTCCTCGGAAAACTAGAAATAACTGACATGAAAATGGGTCAAAAATTTGATCAACGTTAAATTGAAAAATTTGAATGCAGATTTTTAGAGAATCGAATCAGAAGTCTTTAGAGGTATGCCACTTTGGGATCGGCTTAAGTTTGGTAAAGTTATGGACTCTCTAAGTCCAATTTTGAGTCACTCTGTTAAAAGTCCTCGGAAAACTAGAAATAACTGACATGAAAATGGGTGAAAAATTTGATCAAAGTTAAATTGAAAAATTTGAATGCAGATTTTTAGAGAATCGAATCAGAAGTCTTTAGAGGTATGCCACTTTGGAATCGGCTTTAGTTTGATAAAGTTATGGACTCTCTAAGTCCAATTTTGAGTCACTCTGTTAAAAGTCCTCGGAAAACTAGAAATAACTGACATGAAAATGGGTCAAAAATTTGATCAACGTTAAATTGAAAATTTTGAATGCAGATTTTTAGAGAATCGAATCAGAAGTCTTTAGAGGTATGCCACTTTGGAATCGGCTTAAGTTTGGTAAAGTTATAGACTCTCGAAGTCCAATTTTGGGTCACTCTTTTACAAGTCATCGGAAAACTAAAAATAACTGACATGAAAATGGGTCAAAAATTTGATCAACGTTAAATTGAAAAATTTGAATGCAGATTTTTGAGAATCGAATCAGAAGTCTTTAGAGGTATGCCACTTTGGAATCGGCTTAAGTTTGGAAAAGTTATGGACTCTCTAAGTCAAATTTTTAGTCACTCTGTTACAAGTCCTCGGAAATCTAGAAATAACTGACATGAAAATGGGTCAAAAATTTGATCAACGTTAAATTGAAAAATTTGAATGCAGATTTTTAGAGAATCGAATCAGAAGTTTTTAGAGGTATGCCACTTTGGAATCGGCTTAAGTTTGGTAAAGTTATGGACTCTCGAAGTTCAATTTTGGGTCAAAGTTAAACAAGTCAAATTAGAAATAACTTACATGAAAATGGGTGAAAAATTTGATCAAAGTTAAATTGAAAAATTTGAATGCAGATTTTTAGAGAATCGAATCAGAAGTCTTTAGAGGTATGCCACTTTGGAATCGGCTTAAGTTTGGTAAAGTTATGGACTCTCGAAGTTCAATTTTGGGTCAAAGTTAAACAAGTCAAATTAGAAATAACTGACATGAAAATGGGTGAAAAATTTGATCAACGTTAAATTGAAAAATTTGAATGCAGATTTTCAGAGAATCGAATCAGAAGTCTTTAGAGGTATGCCACTTTGGAATCGGCTTAAGTTTGGTAAAGTTATAGACTCTCGAAGTCCAATTTTGGGTCACTCTTTTACAAGTCATCGGAAAACTAAAAATAACTGACATGAAAATGGGTCAAAAATTTGATCAACGTTAAATTGAAAAATTTGAATGCAGATTTTTAGAGAATCGAATCAGAAGTCTTTAGAGGTATGCCACTATGGAATCGGCTTAAGCTTGGTAAAGTTATGGACTCTCAAAGTTCAATTTTGGGTCAAAGTTAAACAAGTCAAATTAGAAATAACTGACATGAAAATGGGTGAAAAATTTGATCAAAGTTAAATTGAAAAATTTGAATGCAGATTTTTAGAGAATCGAATCAGAAGTCTTTAGAGGTATGCCACTTTGGAATCGGCTTTAGTTTGATAAAGTTATGGACTCTCTAAGTCCAATTTTGAGTCACTCTGTTAAAAGTCCTCGGAAAACTAGAAATAACTGCCATGAAAATGGGTCAAAAATTTGATCAACGTTAAATTGAAAATTTTGAATGCAGATTTTTAGAGAATCGAATCAGAAGTCTTTAGAGGTATGCCACTTTGGAATCGGCTTAAGTTTGGTAAAGTTATAGACTCTCGAAGTCCAATTTTGGGTCACTCTTTTACAAGTCATCGGAAAACTAAAAATAACTGACATGAAAATGGGTCAAAAATTTGATCAACGTTAAATTGAAAAATTTGAATGCAGATTTTTGAGAATCGAATCAGAAGTCTTTAGAGGTATGCCACTTTGGAATCGGCTTAAGTTTGGAAAAGTTATGGACTCTCTAAGTCAAATTTTTAGTCACTCTGTTACAAGTCCTCGGAAATCTAGAAATAACTGACATGAAAATGGGTCAAAAATTTGATCAACGTTAAATTGAAAAATTTGAATGCAGATTTTTAGAGAATCGAATCAGAAGTTTTTAGAGGTATGCCACTTTGGAATCGGCTTAAGTTTGGTAAAGTTATGGACTCTCGAAGTTCAATTTTGGGTCAAAGTTAAACAAGTCAAATTAGAAATAACTGACATGAAAATGGGTGAAAAATTTGATCACAGTTAAATTGAAAAATTTGAATGCAGATTTTTAGAGAATCGAATCAGAAGTCTTTAGAGGTATGTCACTTTGGAATCGCCTTAAGTTTGGTTAAGTTATGGATTCTCTAAGTCCAATTTTGAGTCACTCTGTTACAAGTCATCGGAAAATTGGAAATAACTGACATTGAAAAATTTAAATGCAGATGTTTAGAGAATCGAATCAGAAGTCTTTAGAGGTATGCCACTTTGGAATCGGCTTAAGTTTGGTAAAGTTATGGACTAACGAAGTCCAATTTTGGGTCAACGTTAGATAAGTCAAATTAGAAAAATTTGATCAACGTTAAATTGAAAAATTTGAATGCAGATTTTTAGAGAATCGAATCAGAAGTCTTTAGAGGTATGCCACTTTGGAATCGGCTTAAGTTTGGTAAAGTTATGGACTCTCTAAGTCCAATTTTGAGTCACTCTGTTAGAAGTCCTCGGAAAACTAGAAATAACTGACATGAAAATGGGTCAAAAATTTGATCAACGTTAAATTGAAAAATTTGAATGCAGATTTTTAGAGAATCGAATCAGAAGTCTTTAGAGGTATGCCACTTTGGAATCGGCTTAAGTTTGGTAACGTTATGGACTCTCGAAGTTCAATTTTGGGTCAAAGTTAAACAAGTCAAATTAGAAATAACTGACATGAAAATGGGTGAAAAATTTGATCAAAGTTAAATTGAAAAATTTGAATGCAGATTTTTAGAGAATCGAATCAGAAGTCTTTAGAGGTATGCCACTTTGGAATCGGCTTAAGTTTGGTAAAGTTATGGACTCTCTAAGTCCAATTTTGAGTCACTCTGTTAGAAGTCCTCGGAAAACTAGAAATAACTGACATGAAAATGGGTCAAAAATTTGATCAACGTTAAATTGAAAAATTTGAATGCAGATTTTTAGAGAATCGAATCAGAAGTCTTTAGAGGTATGCCACTTTGCAATCGGCTTTAGCTTGGTAAAGTTATGGACTCTCGAAGTTCAATTTTGGGTCAAAGTTAAACAAGTCAAATAAGAAATAACTGACATGAAAATGGGTGAAAAATTTGATCACAGTTAAATTGAAAATTTGAATGCAGATTTTTAGAGAATCGAATCAGAAGTCTTTAGAGGTATGCTAGAATCGGCTTAAGTTTGGTAAAGTTATGGACTCTCTAAGTCCAATTTTGAGTCACTCTGTTACAAGTCCTCGGAAAACTAGAAATAACTGACATGAAAATGGGTCAAAAATTTGATCAACGTTAAATTGAAAAATTTGAAGGCAGATTTTTAGAGAATCGAATCAGAAGTCTTTAGAGGTATGCCACTTTGGAATCGGCTTAAGTTTGGTAAAGTTATGGACTCTCTAAGTCCAATTTTGAGTCACTCTGTTAAAAGTCCTCGGAAAACTAGAAATAACTGACATGAAAATGGGTCAAAAATTTGATCAACGTTAAATTGAAAAATTTGAATGCAGATTTTTAGAGAATCGAATCAGAAGTCTTTAGAGGTTTGCCACTTTGGAATCGGCTTAAGTTTGGTTAAGTTATGGACTCTCTAAGTCCTATTTTGGGTCACTCTGTTACAAGTCCTCGGAAAACTAGAAATAACTGACATGAAAATGGGTCAAAAATTTGATCAACGTTAAATTGAAAAATTTGAATGCAGATTTTTAGAGAATCGAATCAGAAGTCTTTAGAGGTATGCCACTTTGGAATCGGCTTAAGTTTGGTAAAGTTATGGACTCTCGAAGTTCAATTTTGGGTCAAAGTTAAACAAGTCAAATTAGAAATAACTGACATGAAAATGGGTGAAAAATTTGATCACAGTTAAATTGAAAAATTTTAATGCAGATTTTTAGAGAATCGAATCAGAAGTCTTTAGAGGTATGCCACTTTGGAATCGGCTTAAGTTTGGTTAAGTTATGGATTCTCTAAGTCCAATTTTGAGTCACTCTGTTACAAGTCATCGGAAAATTGGAAATAACTGACATTGAAAAATTTAAATGCAGATTTTTAGAGAATCGAATCAGAAGTCTTTAGGGGTATGCCACTTTGGAATCGGCTTAAGTTTGGTTAAGTTATGGACTCTCTAAGTCCTATTTTGGGTCAACGTTAAAGAAGTCAAATTAGAAATAACTGACATGAAAATGGGTGAAAAATTTGATCAAAGTTAAATTGAAAAAATTGAATGCAGATTTTTAGAGAATCGAATCAGAAGTCTTTAGAGGTATGCCACTTTGGAATCGGCTTAAGTTTGATAAAGTTATGGACTCTCTAAGTCCAATTTTAAGTCACTCTGTTAAAAGTCCTCGGAAAACTAGAAATAACTGACATGAAAATGGGTCAAAAATTTGATCAACGTTAGACTGAAAAATTTGAATGCAGATTTTTAGAGAATCGAATCAGAAGTCTTTAGAGGTATGCCACTTTGGAATCGGCTTAAGTTTGGTAAAGTTATAGACTCTCGAAGTCCAATTTTGGGTCACTCTTTTACAAGTCATCGGAAAACTAAAAATAACTGACATGAAAATGGGTCAAAAATTTGATCAACGTTAAATTGAAAAAATTGAATGCAGATTTTTAGAGAATCGAATCAGAAGTCTTTAGAGGTATGCCACTTTGCAATCGGCTTAAGCTTGGTAAAGTTATGGACTCTCGAAGTTCAATTTTGGGTCAAAGTTAAACAAGTCAAATTAGAAATAACTGACATGAAAATGGGTGAAAAATTTGATCAAAGTTAAATTGAAAAATTTGAATGCAGAATTTTAGAGAATCGAATCAGAAGTCTTTAGAGGTATGCCACTTTGGAATCGGCTTAAGTTTGATAAAGTTATGGACTCTCTAAGTCCTATTTTGGGTCACTCTGTTACAAGTCCTCGGAAAACTAGAAATAACTGACATGAAAATGGGTCAAAAAATTAATCGACGTTAAATTGAAAAATTTGAATGCAGATTTTTAGAGAATCGAATCAGAAGTCTTTAGAGGTATGCCACTTTGGAATCGGCTTAAGTTTGGTAAAGTTATGGACTCTCGAAGTTCAATTTTGGGTCAAAGTTAAACAAGTCAAATTAGAAATAACTGACATGAAAATGGGTGAAAAATTTGATCACAGTTAAATTGAAAAATTTGAATGCAGATTTTTAGAGAATCGAATCAGAAGTCTTTAGAGGTATGCCACTTTGGAATCGGCTTAAGTTTGGTTAAGTTATGGATTCTCTAAGTCCAATTTTGAGTCACTCTGTTACAAGTCATCGGAAAATTGGAAATAACTGACATTGAAAAATTTAAATGCAGATTTTTAGAGAATCGAATCAGAAGTCTTTAGGGGTATGCCACTTTGGAATCGGCTTAAGTTTGGTTAAGTTATGGACTCTCTAAGTCCTATTTTGGGTCAACGTTAAAGAAGTCAAATTAGAAATAACTGACATGAAAATGGGTGAAAAATTTGATCAAAGTTAAATTGAAAAAATTGAATGCAGATTTTTAGAGAATCGAATCAGAAGTCTTTAGAGGTATGCCACTTTGGAATCGGCTTAAGTTTGATAAAGTTATGGACTCTCTAAGTCCAATTTTAAGTCACTCTGTTAAAAGTCCTCGTAAAACTAGAAATAACTGACATGAAAATGGGTCAAAAATTTGATCAACGTTAAATTGAAAAATTTGAATGCAGATTTTTAGAGAATCGAATCAGAAGTCTTTAGAGGTATGCCACTTTGGAATCGGCTTAAGTTTGGTAAAGTTATAGACTCTCGAAGTCCAATTTTGGGTCACTCTTTTACAAGTCATCGGAAAACTAAAAATAACTGACATGAAAATGGGTCAAAAAATTTGATCAACGTTAAATTGAAAAATTTGAATGCAGATTTTTAGAGAATCGAATCAGAAGTCTTTAGAGGTATGCCACTTTGCAATCGGCTTAAGCTTGGTAAAGTTATGGACTCTCGAAGTTCTGGGAAGAAGTTTTGGGTCAAAGTTAAACAAGTCAAATTAGAAATAACTGACATGAAAATGGGTGAAAAATTTGATCAAAGTTAAATTGAAAAATTTGAATGCAGATTTTTAGAGAATCGAATCAGAAGTCTTTAGAGGTATGCCACTTTGGAATCGGCTTAAGTTTGATAAAGTCATGGACTCTCTAAGTCCAATTTTGAGTCACTCTGTTACAAGTCCTCGGAAAACTAGAAATAACTGACATGAAAATGGGTCAAAAATTTGATCAACGTTAGACTGAAAAATTTGAATGCAGATTTTTAGAGAATCGAATCAGAAGTCTTTAGAGGTATGCCACTTTGGAATCGGCTTAAGTTTGGTAAAATGGGTCAAAAATTTGATCAACGTTAAATTGAAAAAATTGAATGCAGATTTTTAGAGAATCGAATCAGAAGTCTTTAGAGGTATGCCACTTTGCAATCGGCTTAAGCTTGGTAAAGTTATGGACTCTCGAAGTTCAATTTTGGGTCAAAGTTAAACAAGTCAAATTAGAAATAACTGACATGAAAATGGGTGAAAAATTTGATCAAAGTTAAATTGAAAAATTTGAATGCAGAATTTTAGAGAATCGAATCAGAAGTCTTTAGAGGTATGCCACTTTGGAATCGGCTTAAGTTTGATAAAGTTATGGACTCTCTAAGTCCTATTTTGGGTCACTCTGTTACAAGTCCTCGGAAAACTAGAAATAACTGACATGAAAATGGGTCAAAAAATTAATCGACGTTAAATTGAAAAATTTGAATGCAGATTTTTAGAGAATCGAATCAGAAGTCTTTAGAGGTATGCCACTTTGGAATCGGCTTAAGTTTGGTAAAGTTATGGACTCTCGAAGTTCAATTTTGGGTCAAAGTTAAACAAGTCAAATTAGAAATAACTGACATGAAAATGGGTGAAAAATTTGATCACAGTTAAATTGAAAAATTTGAATGCAGATTTTTAGAGAATCGAATCAGAAGTCTTTAGAGGTATGCCACTTTGGAATCGGCTTAAGTTTGGTTAAGTTATGGATTCTCTAAGTCCAATTTTGAGTCACTCTGTTACAAGTCATCGGAAAATTGGAAATAACTGACATTGAAAAATTTAAATGCAGATTTTTAGAGAATCGAATCAGAAGTCTTTAGGGGTATGCCACTTTGGAATCGGCTTAAGTTTGGTTAAGTTATGGACTCTCTAAGTCCTATTTTGGGTCAACGTTAAAGAAGTCAAATTAGAAATAACTGACATGAAAATGGGTGAAAAATTTGATCAAAGTTAAATTGAAAAAATTGAATGCAGATTTTTAGAGAATCGAATCAGAAGTCTTTAGAGGTATGCCACTTTGGAATCGGCTTAAGTTTGATAAAGTTATGGACTCTCTAAGTCCAATTTTAAGTCACTCTGTTAAAAGTCCTCGGAAAACTAGAAATAACTGACATGAAAATGGGTCAAAAATTTGATCAACGTTAAATTGAAAAATTTGAATGCAGATTTTTAGAGAATCGAATCAGAAGTCTTTAGAGGTATGCCACTTTGGAATCGGCTTAAGTTTGGTAAAGTTATAGACTCTCGAAGTCCAATTTTGGGTCACTCTTTTACAAGTCATCGGAAAACTAAAAATAACTGACATGAAAATGGGTCAAAAATTTGATCAACGTTAAATTGAAAAATTTGAATGCAGATTTTTAGAGAATCGAATCAGAAGTCTTTAGAGGTATGCCACTTTGCAATCGGCTTAAGCTTGGTAAAGTTATGGACTCTCGAAGTTCAATTTTGGGTCAAAGTTAAACAAGTCAAATTAGAAATAACTGACATGAAAATGGGTGAAAAATTTGATCAAAGTTAAATTGAAAAATTTGAATGCAGATTTTTAGAGAATCGAATCAGAAGTCTTTAGAGGTATGCCACTTTGGAATCGGCTTAAGTTTGATAAAGTCATGGACTCTCTAAGTCCAATTTTGAGTCACTCTGTTACAAGTCCTCGGAAAACTAGAAATAACTGACATGAAAATGGGTCAAAAAATTAATCGACGTTAAATTGAAAAATTTGAATGCAGATTTTTAGAGAATCGAATCAGAAGTCTTTAGAGGTATGCCACTTTGCAATCGGCTTTAGCTTGGTAAAGTTATGGACTCTCGAAGTTCAATTTTGGGTCAAAGTTAAACAAGTCAAATTAGAAATAACTGACATGAAAATGGGTGAAAAATTTGACCACAGTTAAATTGAAAAAATTGAATGCAGATTTTTAGAGAATCGAATCAGAAGTCTTTAGAGGTATGCCACTTTGGAATCGGCTTAAGTTTGATAAAGTTATGGACTCTCTAAGTCCAATTTTAAGTCACTCTGTTAAAAGTCCTCGGAAAACTAGAAATAACTGACATGAAAATGGGTCAAAAATTTGATCAACGTTAAATTGAAAAATTTGAATGCAGATTTTTAGAGAATCGAATCAGAAGTCTTTAGAGGTATGCCACTTTGGAATCGGCTTAAGTTTGGTAAAGTTATAGACTCTCGAAGTCCAATTTTGGGTCACTCTTTTACAAGTCATCGGAAAACTAAAAATAACTGACATGAAAATGGGTCAAAAATTTGATCAACGTTAAATTGAAAAATTTGAATGCAGATTTTTAGAGAATCGAATCAGAAGTCTTTAGAGGTATGCCACTTTGCAATCGGCTTAAGCTTGGTAAAGTTATGGACTCTCGAAGTTCAATTTTGGGTCAAAGTTAAACAAGTCAAATTAGAAATAACTGACATGAAAATGGGTGAAAAATTTGATCAAAGTTAAATTGAAAAATTTGAATGCAGATTTTTAGAGAATCGAATCAGAAGTCTTTAGAGGTATGCCACTTTGGAATCGGCTTAAGTTTGATAAAGTCATGGACTCTCTAAGTCCAATTTTGAGTCACTCTGTTACAAGTCCTCGGAAAACTAGAAATAACTGACATGAAAATGGGTCAAAAAATTAATCGACGTTAAATTGAAAAATTTGAATGCAGATTTTTAGAGAATCGAATCAGAAGTCTTTAGAGGTTTGCCACTTTGGAATCGGCTTAAGTTTGGTTAAGTTATGGACTCTCTAAGTCCTATTTTGAGTCACTCTGTTACAAGTCCTCGGAAAACTAGAAATAACTGACATTGAAATGGGTCAAAAATTTGATCAACGTTAAATTGAAAAATTTGAATGCAGATTTTTAGAGAATCGAATCAGAAGTCTTTAGAGGTATGCCACTTTGGAATCGGCTTAAGTTTGGTAACGTTATGGACTCTCGAAGTTCAATTTTGGGTCAAAGTTAAACAAGTCAAATTAGAAATAACTGACATGAAAATGGGTGAAAGATTTGATCAAAGTTAAATTGAAAAATTTGAATGCAGATTTTTAGAGAATCGAATCAGAAGTCTTTAGAGGTATGCCACTTTGGAATCGGCTTACGTTTGGTAAAGTTATGGACTCTCTAAGTCCAATTTTGAGTCACTCTGTTACAAGTCATCGGAAAATTGGAAATAACTCACATTGAAAAATTTAAATGCAGATTTTTAGAGAATCGAATCAGAAGTCTTTAGAGGTATGCCACTTTGGAATCGGCTTAAGTTTGGTAAAGTTATGGACTCCCGAAAATTTAAATGCAGATTTTTAGAGAATCGAATTAGAAGTCTTTAGAGGTATGCCACTTTGCAATCGGCTTAAGCTTGGTAAAGTTATGGACTCTCGAAGTTCAATTTTGGGTCAAAGTTAAACAAGTAAATTAGAAATAACTGACATGAAAATGGGTCAAAAATTTGATCAACGTTAAATTGAAAAATTTGAATGCAGATTTTTAGAGAATCGAATCAGAAGTCTTTAGAGGTATGCCACTTTGGAATCGGCTTAAGTTTGGTAAAGTTATGGACCCTCGAAGTTCAATTTTTGGTCAAAGTTAAACAAGTCAAATTAGAAATAACTGACATGAAAATGGGTGAAAAATTTGATCAAAGTTAAATTGAAAAATTTGAATGCAGATTTTTAGAGAATCGAATCAGAAGACTTTAGAGGTATGCCACTTTGGAATCGGGTTAAGTTTGATAAAGTTATGGACTCTCTAAGTCCAATTTTGAGTCACTCTGTTACAAGTCCTCGGAAAACTAGAAATAACTGACATGAAAATTGGTCAAAATTTTGATCAACGTTAAATTGAAAAATTTGAATGCAGATTTTTAGAGAATCGAATCAGAAGTCTTTAGAGGTATGCCACTTTGGAATCGGCTTAAGTTTGGTAAAGTTATGGACTCCCGAAGTCCAATTTTGGGTCAACGTTAAATAAGTCAAATTAGAAAAATTTGATCAACGTTAAATTGAAAAATATGAATGCAGATTTTTAGAGAATCGAATCAGAAGTCTTTAGAGGTATGCCACTTTGGAATCGGCTTAAGTTTGGTTAAGTTATGGACTCTCTAAGTCCTATTTTGGGTCAACGTTAAAGAAGTCAAATTAGAAATAACTGACATGAAAATGGGTGAAAAATTTGATCAAAGTTAAATTGAAAAATTTGAATGCAGATTTTTAGAGAATCGAATCAGAAGACTTTAGAGGTATGCCACTTTGGAATCGGGTTAAGTTTGATAAAGTTATGGACTCTCTAAGTCCAATTTTGAGTCACTCTGTTACAAGTCCTCGGAAAACTAGAAATAACTGACATGAAAATTGGTCAAAATTTTGATCAACGTTAAATTGAAAAATTTGAATGCAGATTTTTAGACAATCGAATCAGAAGTTTTTAGAGGTATGCCACTTTGGAATCGGCTTAAGTTTGGTAAAGTTATGGACTCCCGAAGTTCAATTTTGGGTCAAAGTTAAACAAGTCAAATTAGAAATAACTGACATGAAAATGGGTGAAAGATTTGATCAAAGTTAAATTGAAAAATTTGAATGCAGATTTTTAGAGAATCGAATCAGAAGTCTTTAGAGGTATGCCACTTTGGAATCGGCTTACGTTTGGTAAAGTTATGGACTCTCTAAGTCCAATTTTGAGTCACTCTGTTACAAGTCATCGGAAAATTGGAAATAACTGACATTGAAAAATTTAAATGCAGATTTTTAGAGAATCGAATCAGAAGTCTTTAGAGGTATGCCACTTTGGAATCGGCTTAAGTTTGGTAAAGTTATGGACTCCCGAAAATTTAAATGCAGATTTTTAGAGAATCGAATTAGAAGTCTTTAGAGGTATGCCACTTTGCAATCGGCTTAAGCTTGGTAAAGTTATGGACTCTCGAAGTTCAATTTTGGGTCAAAGTTAAACAAGTCAAATTAGAAATAACTGACATGAAAATGGGTCAAAAATTTGATCAACGTTAAATTTAAAAATTTGAATGCAGATTTTTAGAGAATCGAATCAGAAGTCTTTAGAGGTATGCCACTTTGGAATCGGCTTAAGTTTGGTAAAGTTATGGACCCTCGAAGTTCAATTTTTGGTCAAAGTTAAACAAGTCAAATTAGAAATAACTGACATGAAAATGGGTGAAAAATTTGATCAAAGTTAAATTGAAAAATTTGAATGCAGATTTTTAGAGAATCGAATCAGAAGACTTTAGAGGTATGCCACTTTGGAATCGGGTTAAGTTTGATAAAGTTATGGACTCTCTAAGTCCAATTTTGAGTCACTCTGTTACAAGTCCTCGGAAAACTAGAAATAACTGACATGAAAATTGGTCAAAATTTTGATCAACGTTAAATTGAAAAATTTGAATGCAGATTTTTAGAGAATCGAATCAGAAGTCTTTAGAGGTATGCCACTTTGGAATCGGCTTAAGTTTGGTAAAGTTATGGACTCCCGAAGTCCAATTTTGGGTCAACGTTAAATAAGTCAAATTAGAAAAATTTGATCAACGTTAAATTGAAAAATATGAATGCAGATTTTTAGAGAATCGAATCAGAAGTCTTTAGAGGTATGCCACTTTGGAATCGGCTTAAGTTTGGTTAAGTTATGGACTCTCTAAGTCCTATTTTGGGTCAACGTTAAAGAAGTCAAATTAGAAATAACTGACATGAAAATGGGTGAAAAATTTGATCAAAGTTAAATTGAAAAATTTGAATGCAGATTTTTAGAGAATCGAATCAGAAGACTTTAGAGGTATGCCACTTTGGAATCGGGTTAAGTTTGATAAAGTTATGGACTCTCTAAGTCCAATTTTGAGTCACTCTGTTACAAGTCCTCGGAAAACTAGAAATAACTGACATGAAAATTGGTCAAAATTTTGATCAACGTTAAATTGAAAAATTTGAATGCAGATTTTTAGACAATCGAATCAGAAGTTTTTAGAGGTATGCCACTTTGGAATCGGCTTAAGTTTGGTAAAGTTATGGACTCCCGAAGTCCAATTTTGGGTCAACGTTAAATAAGTCAAATTAGAAAAATTTGATCAACGTTAAATTGAAAAATATGAATGCAGATTTTTAGAGAATCGAATCAGAAGTCTTTAGAGGTATGCCACTTTGGAATCGGCTTAAGTTTGGTTAAGTTATGGACTCTCTAAGTCCTATTTTGGGTCAACGTTAAAGAAGTCAAATTAGAAATAACTGACATGAAAATGGGTGAAAAATTTGATCAAAGTTAAATTGAAAACTTTGAATGCAGATTTTAAGAGAATCGAATCAGAAGTCTTTAGAGGTATGCCACTTTGGAATCGGCTTAAGTTTGATTAAGTTATGGACTCTCGACGTTCAATTTTGGGTCAAAGTTAAACAAGTCAAATTAGAAATAACTGACATGAAAATGGGTCAAAAATTTGATCAACGTTAAATTGAAAAATTTGAATGCAGATTTTTAGAGAATCGAATCAGAAGTTTTTAGAGGTATGCCACTTTGGAATCGGCTTAAGTTTGATAAAGTTATGGACTCTCTAAGTCCAATTTTGAGTCACTCTGTTACAAGTCATCGGAAAATTAGAAATAACTGACATGAAAATGGGTGAAAAATTTGATCAAAGTTAAATTGAAAAATTTAAATGCAGATTTTTAGAGAATCGAATCAGAAGTCTTTAGAGGTATGCCACTTTGGAATCGGTTTAAGTTTGGTAAAGTTATGGACTCCCGAAAATTTAAATGCAGATTTTTAGAGAATCGAATCAGAAGTCTTTAGAGGTATGCCACTTTGGAATCGGCTTAAGTTTGGTAAAGTTATGGACTCCCGAAGTCCAATTTTGGGTCAACGTTAGATAAGTCAAATAAGAAAAATTTGATCACCGTTAAATTGAAAAATTTGAATGCAGATTTTTAGACAATCGAATCAGAAGTTTTTAGAGGTATGCCACTTTGGAATCGGCTTAAGTTTGGTAAAGTTATGGACTCCCGAAGTCCAATTTTGGGTCAACGTTAGATAAGTCAAATAAGAAAAATTTGATCACCGTTAAATTGAAAAATTTGAATGCAGATTTTTAGAGAATCGAATCAGAAGTCTTTAGAGGTATGCCACTTTGGAATCGGCTTAAGTTTGGTAAAGTTATGGACTCCCGAAAATTTAAATGCAGATTTTTAGAGAATCGAATCAGAAGTCTTTAGAGGTATGCCACTTTGGAATCGGCTTAAGTTTGGTAAAGTTATGGACTCCCGAAGTCCAATTTTGGGTCAACGTTAGATAAGTCAAATAAGAAAAATTTGATCACCGTTAAATTGAAAAATTTGAATGCAGATTTTTAGAGAATCGAATCAGAAGTCTTTAGAGGTATGCCACTTTGGAATCGGCTTAAGTTTGGTTAAGTTATGGACTCTCTAAGTCCTATTTTGGGTCAACGTTAAACAAGTCAAATTAGAAATAACTGACATGAAAATGGGTGAAAAATTTGATCACAGTTAAATTGAAAAATTTGAATGCAGATTTTTAGAGAATCGAATCAGAAGTCTTTAGAGGTATGCCACTTTGGAATCGGCTTAAGTTTGGTTAAGTTATGGATTCTCTAAGTCCAATTTTGAGTCACTCTGTTACAAGTCATCGGAAAATTGGAAATAACTGACATTGAAAAATTTAAATGCAGATTTTTAGAGAATCGAATCAGAAGTCTTTAGAGGTATGCCACTTTGGAATCGGCTTAAGTTTGGTTAAGTTATGGACTCTCTAAGTCCTATTTTGGGTCAACGTTAAAGAAGTCAAATTAGAAATAACTGACATGAAAATGGGTGAAAAATTTGATCAAAGTTAAATTGAAAAAATTGAATGCAGATTTTTAGAGAATCGAATCAGAAGACTTTAGAGGTATGCCACTTTGGAATCGGGTTAAGTTTGATAAAGTTATGGACTCTCTAGTCCAATTTTGAGTCACTCTGTTACAAGTCCTCGGAAAACTAGAAATAACTGACATGAAAATTGGTCAAAATTTTGATCAACGTTAAATTGAAAAATTTGAATGCAGATTTTTAGACAATCGAATCAGAAGTTTTTAGAGGTATGCCACTTTGGAATCGGCTTAAGTTTGGTAAAGTTATGGACTCCCGAAGTCCAATTTTGGGTCAACGTTAAAAAAGTCAAATTAGAAAAATTTGATCACCGTTAAATTGAAAAATTTGAATGCAGATTTTTAGAGAATCGAATCAGAAGTCTTTAGAGGTATGCCACTTTGGAATCGGCTTAAGTTTGGTTAAGTTATGGACTCTCTAAGTCCTATTTTGGGTCAACGTTAAACAAGTCAAATTAGAAATAACTGACATGAAAATGGGTGAAAAATTTGATCACAGTTAAATTGAAAAATTTGAATGCAGATTTTTAGAGAATCGAATCAGAAGTCTTTAGAGGTATGCCACTTTGGAATCGGCTTAAGTTTGGTAAAGTTATGGACTCTCGAAGTTCAATTTTGGGTCAAAGTTAAACAAGTCAAATTAGAAATAACTGACATGAAAATGGGTGAAAAATTTGATCACAGTTAAATTGAAAAATTTGAATGCAGATTTTTAGAGAATCGAATCAGAAGTCTTTAGAGGTATGCCACTTTGGAATCGGCTTAAGTTTGGTTAAGTTATGGATTCTCTAAGTCCAATTTTGAGTCACTCTGTTACAAGTCATCGGAAAATTGGAAATAACTGACATTGAAAAATTTAAATTGATCAAAGTTAAATTGAAAACTTTGAATGCAGATTTTAAGAGAATCGAATCAGAAGTCTTTAGAGGTATGCCATTTTGGAATCGGCTTAAGTTTGATTAAGTTATGGACTCTCGACGTTCAATTTTGGGTCAAAGTTAAACAAGTCAAATTAGAAATAACTGACATGAAAATGGGTCAAAAATTTGATCAACGTTAAATTGAAAAATTTGAATGCAGATTTTTAGAGAATCGAATCAGAAGTTTTTAGAGGTATGCCACTTTGGAATCGGCTTAAGTTTGATAAAGTTATGGACTCTCTAAGTCCAATTTTGAGTCACTCTGTTACAAGTCATCGGAAAATTAGAAATAACTGACATGAAAATGGGTGAAAAATTTGATCAAAGTTAAATTGAAAAATTTAAATGCAGATTTTTAGAGAATCGAATCAGAAGTCTTTAGAGGTATGCCACTTTGGAATCGGCTTAAGTTTGGTAAAGTTATGGACTCCCGAAAATTTAAATGCAGATTTTTAGAGAATCGAATCAGAAGTCTTTAGAGGTATGCCACTTTGGAATCGGCTTAAGTTTGGTAAAGTTATGGACTCCCGAAGTCCAATTTTGGGTCAACGTTAGATAAGTCAAATAAGAAAAATTTGATCAACGTTAAATTGAAAAATTTGAATGCAGATTTTTAGAGAATCGAATCAGAAGTCTTTAGAGGTATGCCACTTTGGAATCGGCTTAAGTTTGGTTAAGTTATGGACTCTCTAAGTCCTATTTTGGGTCAACGTTAAACAAGTCAAATTAGAAATAACTGACATGAAAATGGGTGAAAAATTTGATCACAGTTAAATTGAAAAATTTGAATGCAGATTTTTAGAGAATCGAATCAGAAGTCTTTAGAGGTATGCCACTTTGGAATCGGCTTAAGTTTGGTTAAGTTATGGACTCTCTAAGTCCTATTTTGGGTCAACGTTAAACAAGTCAAATTAGAAATAACTGACATGAAAATGGGTGAAAAATTTGATCACAGTTAAATTGAAAAATTTGAATGCAGATTTTTAGAGAATCGAATCAGAAGTCTTTAGAGGTATGCCACTTTGGAATCGGCTTAAGTTTGGTTAAGTTATGGATTCTCTAAGTCCAATTTTGAGTCACTCTGTTACAAGTCATCGGAAAATTAGAAATAACTGACATGAAAATGGGTGAAAAATTTGATCAAAGTTAAATTGAAAAATTTAAATGCAGATTTTTAGAGAATCGAATCAGAAGTCTTTAGAGGTATGCCACTTTGGAATCGGCTTAAGTTTGGTTAAGTTATGGACTCTCTAAGTCCTATTTTGGGTCAACGTTAAAGAAGTCAAATTAGAAATAACTGACATGAAAATGGGTAAAATATTTGATCAAAGTTAAATTGAAAAAATTGAATGCAGATTTTTAGAGAATCGAATCAGAAGTCTTTAGAGGTATGCCACTTTGGAATCGGCTTAAGTTTGATAAAGTTATGGACTCTCTAAGTCCAATTTTGAGTCACTCTGTTAAAAGTCCTCGGAAAACTAGAAATAACTGACATGAAAATGGGTCAAAAATTTGATCAACGTTAAATTGAAAAATTTGAATGCAGATTTTTAGAGAATCGAATCAGAAGTCTTTAGAGGTATGCCACTTTGGAATCGGCTTAAGTTTGGTAAAGTTATAGACTCTCGAAGTCCAATTTTGGGTCACTCTTTTACAAGTCATCGGAAAACTAAAAATAACTGACATGAAAATGGGTCAAAAATTTGATCAACGTTAAATTGAAAAATTTGAATGCAGATTTTTAGAGAATCGAATCAGAAGTCTTTAGAGGTATGCCACTTTGCAATCGGCTTAGCTTGGTAAAGTTATGGACTCTCGAAGTTCAATTTTGGGTCAAAGTTAAACAAGTCAAATTAGAAATAACTGACATGAAAATGGGTGAAAAATTTGATCAACGTTAAATTGAAAAATTTGAATGCAGATTTTTAGAGAATCGAATCAGAAGTCTTTAGAGGTATGCCAGTTTGGAATCGGCTTAAGTTTGATAAAGTTATGGACTCTCTAAGTCCAATTTTGAGTCACTCTGTTACAAGTCCTCGGAAAACTAGAAATAACTGACATGAAAATGGGTGAAAAATTTGATCAAAGTTAAATTGAAAAATTTGAATGCAGATTTTTAGAGAATCGAATCAGAAGTCTTTAGAGGTATGCCACTTTGGAATCGGCTTAAGTTTGATAAAGTTATGGACTCTCTAAGTCCAATTTTGAGTCACTCTGTTACAAGTCCTCGGAAAACTAGAAATAACTGACATGAAAATGGGTCAAAAAATTAATCGACGTTAAATTGAAAAATGTGAATGCAGATTTTTAGAGAATCGAATCGGAAGTCTTTAGAGGTATGCCACTTTGCAATCGGCTTTAGCTTGGTAAAGTTATGGATTCTCGAAGTTCAATTTTGGGTCAAAGTTAAACAAGTCAAATTAGAAATAACTGACATGAAAATGGGTGAAAAATTTGATCACAGTTAAATTGAAAAATTTGAATGCAGATTTTTAGAGAATCGAATCAGAAGTCTTTAGAGGTATGCCACTTTGGAATCGGCTTAAGTTTGGTTAAGTTATGGATTCTCTAAGTCCAATTTTGAGTCACTCTGTTACAAGTCATCGGAAAATTAGAAATAACTGACATTGAAAAATTTAAATGCAGATTTTTAGAGAATCGAATCAGAAGTCTTTAGAGGTATGCCACTTTGGAATCGGCTTAAGTTTGGTTAAGTTATGGACTCTCTAAGTCCTATTTTGGGTCAACGTTAAAGAAGTCAAATTAGAAATAACTGACATGAAAATGGGTGAAAAATTTGATCAAAGTTAAATTGAAAAAATTGAATGCAGATTTTTAGAGAATCGAATCAGAAGTCTTAAGAGGTATGCCACTTTGGAATCGGCTTAAGTTTGATAAAGTTATGGACTCTCTAAGTCCAATTTTGAGTCACTCTGTTAAAAGTCCTCGGAAAACTAGAAATAACTGACATGAAAATGGGTCAAAAATTTGATCAACGTTAAATTGAAAAATTTGAATGCAGATTTTTAGAGAATCGAATCAGAAGTCTTTAGAGGTATGCCACTTTGGAATCGGCTTAAGTTTGGTAAAGTTATAGACTCTCGAAGTCCAATTTTGGGTCACTCTTTTACAAGTCATCGGAAAACTAAAAATAACTGACATGAAAATGGGTCAAAAATTTGATCAACGTTAAATTGAAAATTTTGAATGCAGATTTTTAGAGAATCGAATCAGAAGTCTTTAGAGGTATGCCACTTTGCAATCGGCTTTAGCTTGGTAAAGTTATGGACTCTCGAAGTTCAATTTTGGGTCAAAGTTAAACAAGTCAAATTAGAAATAACTGACATGAAAATGGGTGAAAAATTTGATCACAGTTAAATTGAAAAATTTGAATGCAGATTTTTAGAGAATCGAATCAGAAGTCTTAAGAGGTATGCCACTTTGGAATCGGCTTAAGTTTGATAAAGTTATGGACTCTCTAAGTCCAATTTTGAGTCACTCTGTTAAAAGTCCTCGGAAAACTAGAAATAACTGACATGAAAATGGGTCAAAAAATTTGATCAACGTTAAATTGAAAAATTTGAATGCAGATTTTTAGAGAATCGAATCAGAAGTCTTTAGAGGTATGCCACTTTGGAATCGGCTTAAGTTTGATAAAGTTATGGACTCTCTAAGTCCAATTTTGAGTCACTCTGTTACAAGTCCTCGGAAAACTAGAAATAACTGACATGAAAATGGGTCAAAAAATTAATCGACGTTAAATTGAAAAATGTGAATGCAGATTTTTAGAGAATCGAATCGGAAGTCTTTAGAGGTATGCCACTTTGCAATCGGCTTTAGCTTGGTAAAGTTATGGACTCTCGAAGTTCAATTTTGGGTCAAAGTTAAACAAGTCAAATTAGAAATAACTGACATGAAAATGGGTGAAAAATTTGATCACAGTTAAATTGAAAAATTTGAATGCAGATTTTTAGAGAATCGAATCAGAAGTCTTTAGAGGTATGCCACTTTGGAATCGGCTTAAGTTTGGTTAAGTTATGGATTCTCTAAGTCCAATTTTGAGTCACTCTGTTACAAGTCATCGGAAAATTAGAAATAACTGACATTGAAAAATTTAAATGCAGATTTTTAGAGAATCGAATCAGAAGTCTTTAGAGGTATGCCACTTTGGAATCGGCTTAAGTTTGGTTAAGTTATGGACTCTCTAAGTCCTATTTTGGGTCAACGTTAAAGAAGTCAAATTAGAAATAACTGACATGAAAATGGGTGAAAAATTTGATCAAAGTTAAATTGAAAAAATTGAATGCAGATTTTTAGAGAATCGAATCAGAAGTCTTAAGAGGTATGCCACTTTGGAATCGGCTTAAGTTTGATAAAGTTATGGACTCTCTAAGTCCAATTTTGAGTCACTCTGTTAAAAGTCCTCGGAAAACTAGAAATAACTGACATGAAAATGGGTCAAAAATTTGATCAACGTTAAATTGAAAAATTTGAATGCAGATTTTTAGAGAATCGAATCAGAAGTCTTTAGAGGAATCGGCTTAAGTTTGATAAAGTTATGGACTCTCTAAGTCCAATTTTGAGTCACTCTGTTACAAGTCCTCGGAAAACTAGAAATAACTGACATGAAAATGGGTGAAAAATTTGATCAAAGTTAAATTGAAAAAATTGAATGCAGATTTTTAGAGAATCGAATCAGAAGTCTTTAGAGGTATGCCACTTTGGAATCGGCTTAAGTTTGATAAAGTTATGGACTCTCTAAGTCCAATTTTGAGTCACTCTGTTAAAAGTCCTCGGAAAACTAGAAATAACTGACATGAAAATGGGTCAAAAATTTGATCAACGTTAAATTGAAAAATTTGAATGCAGATTTTTAGAGAATCGAATCAGAAGTCTTTAGAGGTATGCCACTTTGGAATCGGCTTAAGTTTGGTAAAGTTATAGACTTTCGAAGTCCAATTTTGGGTCACTCTTTTACAAGTAATCGGAAAACTAAAAATAACTGACATGAAAATGGGTCAAAAATTTGATCAACGTTAAATTGAAAATTTTGAATGCAGATTTTTAGAGAATCGAATCAGAAGTCTTTAGAGGTATGCCACTTTGCAATCGGCTTAAGCTTGGTAAAGTTATGGACTCTCGAAGTTCAATTTTGGGTCAAAGTTAAACAAGTCAAATTAGAAATAACTGACATGAAAATGGGTGAAAAATTTGATCAAAGTTAAATTGAAAATATTGAATGCAGATTTTTAGAGAATCGAATCAGAAGTCTTTAGAGGTATGCCACTTTGGAATCGGCTTAAGTTTGATAAAGTTATGGACTCTCTAAGTCCAATTTTGAGTCACTCTGTTACAAGTCCTCGGAAAACTAGAAATAACTGACATGAAAATGGGTCAAAAAATTAATCGACGTTAAATTGAAAAATGTGAATGCAGATTTTTAGAGAATCGAATCGAAGTCTTTAGAGGTATGCCACTTTGCAATCGGCTTTAGCTTGGTAAAGTTATGGACTTTAGAAGCTCAATTTTGGGTCAAAGTTAAACAAGTCAAATTAGAAATAACTGACATGAAAATGGGTGAAAAATTTGATCAAAGTTAAATTGAAAAATTTGAATGCAGATTTTTAGAGAATCGAATCAGAAGTCTTTAGAGGTATGCCACTTTGGAATCGGCTTAAGTTTGGTAAAGTTATGGACTCTCGAAGTTCAATTTTGGGTCAAAGTTAACAAGTCAAATTAGAAATAACTGACATGAAAATGTGTGAAAAATTTGATCACAGTTAAATTGAAAAATTTGAATGCAGATTTTTAGAGAATCGAATCAGAAGTCTTTAGAGGTATGCCACTTTGGAATCGGCTTAAGTTTGGTTAAGTTATGGACTCTCTAAGTCCTATTTGGGGTCAACGTTAAACAAGTCAAATTAGAAATAACTGACATGAAAATGGGTGAAAAATTTGATCACAGTTAAATTGAAAAATTTGAATGCAGATTTTTAGAGAATCGAATCAGAAGTCTTTAGAGGTATGCCACTTTGGAATCGGCTTAAGTTTGGTAAAGTTATGGACTCTCGAAGTTCAATTTTGGGTCAAAGTTAAACAAGTCAAATTAGAAATAACTGACATGAAAATGGGTGAAAAATTTGATCACAGTTAAATTGAAAAATTTGAATGCAGATTTTTAGAGAATCGAATCAGAAGTCTTTAGAGGTATGCCACTTTGGAATCGGCTTAAGTTTGGTTAAGTTATGGATTCTCTAAGTCCAATTTTGAGTCACTCTGTTACAAGTCATCGGAAAATTGGAAATAACTGACATTGAAAAATTTAAATGCAGATTTTTAGAGAATCGAATCAGAAGTCTTTAGAGGTATGCCACTTTGGAATCGGCTTAAGTTTGGTTAAGTTATGGACTCTCTAAGTCCTATTTTGGGTCAACGTTAAAGAAGTCAAATTAGAAATAACTGACATGAAAATGGGTGAAAAATTTGATCAAAGTTAAATTGAAAAAATTGAATGCAGGTTTTTAGAGAATCGAATCAGAAGTCTTTAGAGGTATGCCACTTTGGAATCGGCTTAAGTTTGATAAAGTTATGGACTCTCTAAGTCCAATTTTGAGTCACTCTGTTAAAAGTCCTCGGAAAACTAGAAATAACTGACATGAAAATGGGTCAAAAATTTGATCAACGTTAAATTGAAAATTTTGAATGCAGATTTTTAGAGAATCGAATCAGAAGTCTTTAGAGGTATGCCACTTTGGAATCGGCTTAAGTTTGGTAAAGTTATAGACTCTCGAAGTCCAATTTTGGGTCACTCTATTACAAGTCATCGGAAAACTAAAAATAACTGACATGAAAATGGGTCAAAAATTTGATCAACGTTAAATTGAAAATGTTGAATGCAGATTTTTAGAGAATCGAATCAGAAGTCTTTAGAGGTATGCCACTTTGCAATCGGCTTAAGCTTGGTAAAGTTATGGACTCTCGAAGTTCAATTTTGGGTCAAAGTTAAACAAGTCAAATTAGAAATAACTGACATGAAAATGGGTGAAAAATTTGATCAAAGTTAAATTGAAAAATTTGAATGCAGATTTTTAGAGAATCGAATCAGAAGTCTTTAGAGGTATGCCACTTTGGAATCGGCTTAAGTTTGGTAAAGTTATGGACTCTCTAAGTCCAATTTTGAGTCACTCTGTTACAAGTCCTCGGAAATCTAGAAATAACTGACATGAAAATGGGTCAAAAAATTAATCGACGTTAAATTGAAAAATGTGAATGCAGATTTTTAGAGAATCGAATCGGAAGTCTTTAGAGGTATGCCACTTTGCAATCGGCTTTAGCTTGGTAAAGTTATGGACTTTAGAAGTTCAATTTTGGGTCAAAGTTAAACAAGTCAAATTAGAAATAACTGACATGAAAATGGGTAAAAAATTTGAGCAAAGTTAAATTGAAAAATTTGAATGCAGATTTTTAGAGAATCGAATCAGAAGTCTTTAGAGGTATGCCACTTTGGAATCGGCTTAAGTTTGGTTAAGTTATGGACTCTCTAAGTCCTATTTTGGGTCAACGTTAAACAAGTCAAATTAGAAATAACTGACATGAAAATGGGTGAAAAATTTGATCACAGTTAAATTGAAAAATTTGAATGCAGATTTTTAGAGAATCGAATCAGAAGTCTTTAGAGGTATGCCACTTTGGAATCGGCTTAAGTTTGGTTAAGTTATGGATTCTCTAAGTCCAATTTTGAGTCACTCTGTTACAAGTCATCGGAAAATTGGAAATAACTGACATTGAAAAATTTAAATGCAGATTTTTAGAGAATCGAATCAGAAGTCTTTAGAGGTATGCCACTTTGGAATCGGCTTAAGTTTGGTTAAGTTATGGACTCTCTAAGTCCTATTTTGGGTCAACGTTAAAGAAGTCAAATTAGAAATAACTGACATGAAAATGGGTGAAAAATTTGATCAAAGTTAAATTGAAAAAATTGAATGCAGATTTTTAGAGAATCGAATCAGAAGTCTTTAGAGGTATGCCACTTTGGAATCGGCTTAAGTTTGATAAAGTTATGGACTCTCTAAGTCCAATTTTGAGTCACTCTGTTACAAGTCATCGGAAAACTAGAAATAACTAACATGAAAATGGGTCAAAAATTTGATCAACGTTAAATTGAAAATTTTGAATGCAGATTTTTAGAGAATCGAATCAGAAGTCTTTAGAGGTATGCCACTTTGGAATCGGCTTAAGTTTGGTAAAGTTATGGACTCTCGAAGTCCAATTTTTGGGTCACTCTATTACAAGTCATCGGAAAACTAAAAATAACTGACATGAAAATGGGTCAAAAATTTGATCAACGTTAAATTGAAAATGTTGAATGCAGATTTTTAGAGAATCGAATCAGAAGTCTTTAGAGGTATGCCACTTTGCAATCGGCTTAAGCTTGGTAAAGTTATGGACTCTCGAAGTTCAATTTTGGGTCAAAGTTAAACAAGTCAAATTAGAAATAACTGACATGAAAATGGGTGAAAAATTTGATCAAAGTTAAATTGAAAAATTTGAATGCAGATTTTTAGAGAATCGAATCAGAAGTCTTTAGAGGTATGCCACTTTGGAATCGGCTTAAGTTTGGTAAAGTTATGGACTCTCTAAGTCCAATTTTGAGTCACTCTGTTACAAGTCCTCGGAAATCTAGAAATAACTGACATGAAAATGGGTCAAAAAATTAATCGACGTTAAATTGAAAAATGTGAATGCAGATTTTTAGAGAATCGAATCAGAAGTCTTTAGAGGTATGCCACTTTGCAATCGGCTTTAGCTTGGTAAAGTTATGGACTCTAGAAGTTCAATTTTGGGTCAAAGTTAAACAAGTCAAATTAGAAATAACTGACATGAAAATGGGTGAAAAATTTGAGCAAAGTTAAATTGAAAAATTTGAATGCAGATTTTTAGAGAATCGAATCAGAAGTCTTTAGAGGTATGCCACTTTGGAATCGGCTTAAGTTTGGTTAAGTTATGGACTCTCTAAGTCCTATTTTGGGTCAACGTTAAACAAGTCAAATTAGAAATAACTGACATGAAAATGGGTGAAAAATTTGATCACAGTTAAATTGAAAAATTTGAATGCAGATTTTTAGAGAATCGAATCAGAAGTCTTTAGAGGTATGCCACTTTGGAATCGGCTTAAGTTTGGTTAAGTTATGGATTCTCTAAGTCCAATTTTGAGTCACTCTGTTACAAGTCATCGGAAAATTGGAAATAACTGACATTGAAAAATTTAAATGCAGATTTTTAGAGAATCGAATCAGAAGTCTTTAGAGGTATGCCACTTTTGAATCGGCTTAAGTTTGGTTAAGTTATGGACTCTCTAAGTCCTATTTTGGGTCAACGTTAAAGAAGTCAAATTAGAAATAACTGACATGAAAATGGGTGAAAAATTTGATCAAAGTTAAATTGAAAAAATTGAATGCAGATTTTTAGAGAATCGAATCAGAAGTCTTTAGAGGTATGCCACTTTGGAATCGGCTTAAGTTTGATAAAGTTATGGACTCTCTAAGTCCAATTTTGAGTCACTCTGTTAAAAGTCCTCGGAAAACTAGAAATAACTGACATGAAAATGGGTCAAAAATTTGATCAACGTTAAATTGAAAAATTTGAATGCAGATTTTTAGAGAATCGAATCAGAAGTCTTTAGAGGTATGCCACTTTGCAATCGGCTTAAGCTTGGTAAAGTTATGGACTCTCGAAGTTCAATTTTGGGTCAAAGTTAAACAAGTCAAATTAGAAATAACTGACATGAAAATGGGTCAAAAATTTGATCAACCTTAAATTGAAAAATTTGAATGCAGATTTTTAGAGAATCGAATCAGAAGTCTTTAGAGGTATGCCACTTTGGAATCGGCTTAAGTTTGATTAAGTTATGGACTCTCGAAGTTCAATTTTGGGTCAAAGTTAAACAAGTCAAATTAGAAATAACTGACATGAAAATGGGTGAAAAATTTGATCAAAGTTAAATTGAAAAATTTGAATGCAGATTTTTAGAGAATCGAATCAGAAGTCTTTAGAGGTATGCCACTTTGGAATCGGCTTAAGTTTGGTAAAGTTATGGACTCTCTAAGTCCAATTTTTAGTAACTCTGTTACAAGTCCTCGGAAATCTAGAAATAACTGACATGAAAATGGGTCAAAAAATTAATCGACGTTAAATTGAAAAATTTGAATGCAGATTTTTAGAGAATCGAATCAGAAGTCTTTAGAGGTAAGCCACTTTGCAATCGGCTTTAGCTTGGTAAAGCTATGGACTCTCGAAGTTCAATTTTGGGTCAAAGCTAAACAAGTCAAATTAGAAATAACTGACATGAAAATGGGTGAAAAATTTGATCAAAGTTAAATTGAAAAATTTGAATGCAGATTTTTAGAGAATCGAATCAGAAGTCTTTAGAGGTATGCCACTTTGGAATCGGCTTAAGTTTGGTTAAGTTATGGATTCTCTAAGTCCAATTTTGAGTCACTCTGTTACAAGTCCTCGGAAAACTAGAAATAACTGACATGAAAATGGGTCAAAAAATTAATCGACGTTAAATTGAAAAATGTGAATGCAGATTTTTAGAGAATCGAATCGGAAGTCTTTAGAGGTATGCCACTTTGCAATCGGCTTTAGCTTGGTAAAGTTATGGACTTTAGAAGTTCAATTTTGGGTCAAAGTTAAACAAGTCAAATTAGAAATAACTGACATGAAAATGGGTGAAAAATTTGATCAAAGTTAAATTGAAAAATTTGAATGCAGATTTTTAGAGAATCGAATCAGAAGTCTTTAGAGGTATGCCACTTTGGAATCGGCTTAAGTTTGGTAAAGTTATAGACTCTCGAAGTCCAATTTTGGGTCACTCTTTTACAAGTCATCGGAAAACTAAAAATAACTGACATGAAAATGGGTCAAAAATTTGATCAACGTTAAATTGAAAAATTTGAATGCAGATTTTTAGAGAATTGAATCAGAAGTCTTTAGAGGTATGCCACTTTGCAATCGGCTTAAGCTTGGTAAAGTTATGGACTCTCGAAGTTCAATTTTGGGTCAAAGTTAACAAGTCAAATTAGAAATAACTGACATGAAAATGGGTGAAAAATTTGATCAAAGTTAAATTGAAAAATTTGAATGCAGATTTTTAGAGAATCGAATCAGAAGTCTTTAGAGGTATGCCACTTTGGAATCGGCTTAAGTTTGGTAAAGTTATAGACTCTCGAAGTCCAATTTTGGGTCACTCTTTTACAAGTCATCGGAAAACTAAAAATAACTGACATGAAAATGGGTCAAAAATTTGATCAACGTTAAATTGAAAAATTTGAATGCAGATTTTTAGAGAATTGAATCAGAAGTCTTTAGAGGTATGCCACTTTGCAATCGGCTTAAGCTTGGTAAAGTTATGGACTCTCGAAGTTCAATTTTGGGTCAAAGTTAAACAAGTCAAATTAGAAATAACTGACATGAAAATGGGTCAAAAATTTGATCAACCTTAAATTGAAAAATTTGAATGCAGATTTTTAGAGAATCGAATCAGAAGTCTTTAGAGGTATGCCACTTTGGAATCGGCTTAAGTTTGATTAAGTTATGGACTCTCGAAGTTCAATTTTGGGTCAAAGTTAAACAAGTCAAATTAGAAATAACTGACATGAAAATGGGTGAAAAATTTGATCAAAGTTAAATTGAAAAATTTGAATGCAGATTTTTAGAGAATCGAATCAGAAGTCTTTAGAGGTATGCCACTTTGGAATCGGCTTAAGTTTGGTAAAGTTATGGACTCTCTAAGTCCAATTTTTAGTAACTCTGTTACAAGTCCTCGGAAATCTAGAAATAACTGACATGAAAATGGGTCAAAAAATTAATCGACGTTAAATTGAAAAATTTGAATGCAGATTTTTAGAGAATCGAATCAGAAGTCTTTAGAGGTAAGCCACTTTGCAATCGGCTTTAGCTTGGTAAAGCTATGGACTCTCGAAGTTCAATTTTGGGTCAAAGCTAAACAAGTCAAATTAGAAATAACTGACATGAAAATGGGTGAAAAATTTGATCAAAGTTAAATTGAAAAATTTGAATGCAGATTTTTAGAGAATCGAATCAGAAGTCTTTAGAGGTATGCCACTTTGGAATCGGCTTAAGTTTGATAAAGTTATGGACTCTCTAAGTCCAATTTTGAGTCACTCTGTTACAAGTCCTCGGAAAACTAGAAATAACTGACATGAAAATGGGTCAAAAAATTAATCGACGTTAAATTGAAAAATGTGAATGCAGATTTTTAGAGAATCGAATCGGAAGTCTTTAGAGGTATGCCACTTTGCAATCGGCTTTAGCTTGGTAAAGTTATGGACTTTAGAAGTTCAATTTTGGGTCAAAGTTAAACAAGTCAAATTAGAAATAACTGACATGAAAATGGGTGAAAAATTTGATCAAAGTTAAATTGAAAAATTTGAATGCAGATTTTTAGAGAATCGAATCAGAAGTCTTTAGAGGTATGCCACTTTGGAATCGGCTTAAGTTTGGTTAAGTTATGGATTCTCTAAGTCCAATTTTGAGTCACTCTGTTACAAGTCATCGGAAAATTGGAAATAACTGACATTGAAAAATTTGAATGCAGATTTTTAGAGAATCTAATCAGAAGTCTTTAGAGGTATGCCACTTGGGAATCGACTGAAGTTCGGTTAAGTTATGGACTCTCTAAGTCCTATTTTGGGTCAACGTTAAAGAAGTCAAATTAGAAATAACTGACATGAAAATGGGTGAAAAATTTGATCAAAGTTAAATTGAAAAAATTGAATGCAGATTTTTAGAGAATCGAATCAGAAGTCTTTAGAGGTATGCCACTTTGGAATCGGCTTAAGTTTGATAAAGTTATGGACTCTCTAAGTCCAATTTTGAGTCACTCTGTTAAAAGTCCTCGGAAAACTAGAAATAACTGACATGAAAATGGGTCAAAAATTTGATCAACGTTAAATTGAAAAATTTGAATGCAGATTTTTAGAGAATCGAATCAGAAGTCTTTAGAGGTATGCCACTTTGGAATCGGCTTAAGTTTGGTAAAGTTATAGACTCTCGAAGTCCAATTTTGGGTCACTCTTTTACAAGTCATCGGAAAACTAAAAATAACTGACATGAAAATGGGTCAAAAATTTGATCAACGTTAAATTGAAAATTTTGAATGCAGATTTTTAGAGAATCGAATCAGAAGTCTTTAGAGGTATGCCACTTTGCAATCGGCTTAAGCTTGGTAAAGTTATGGACTCTCGAAGTTCAATTTTGGGTCAAAGTTAAACAAGTCAAATTAGAAATAACTGACATGAAAATGGGTGAAAAATTTGATCAAAGTTAAATTGAAAAATTTGAATGCAGATTTTTAGAGAATCGAATCAGAAGTCTTTAGAGGTATGCCAGTTTGGAATCGGCTTAAGTTTGATAAAGTTATGGACTCTCTAAGTCCAATTTTTAGTCACTCTGTTACAAGTCCTCGGAAAACTAGAAATAACTGACATGAAAATGGGTGAAAAATTTGATCAAAGTTAAATTGAAAAATTTGAATGCAGATTTTTAGAGAATCGAATCAGAAGTCTTTAGAGGTATGCCACTTTGGAATCGGCTTAAGTTTGGTAAAGTTATGGACTCTCTAAGTCCAATTTTTAGTCACTCTGTTACAAGTCCTCGGAAATCTAGAAATAACTGACATGAAAATGGGTCAAAAAATTAATCGACGTTAAATTGAAAAATGTGAATGCAGGTTTTTAGAGAATCGAATCGGAAGTCTTTAGAGGTATGCCACTTTGCAATCGGCTTTAGCTTGGTAAAGATATGGACTCTCGAAGTTCAATTTTGGGTCAAAGTTAACAAGTCAAATTAGAAATAACTGACATGAAAATGGGTGAAAAATTTGATCAAAGTTAAATTGAAAAATTTGAATGCAGATTTTTAGAGAATCGAATCAGAAGTCTTTAGAGGTATGCCACTTTGGAATCGGCTTAAGTTTGGTAAAGTTATAGACTCTCGAAGTCCAATTTTGGGTCACTCTTTTACAAGTCATCGGAAAACTAAAAATAACTGACATGAAAATGGGTCAAAAATTTGATCAACGTTAAATTGAAAAATTTGAATGCAGATTTTTAGAGAATTGAATCAGAAGTCTTTAGAGGTATGCCACTTTGGAATCGGCTTAAGTTAGGTAAAGTTATGGACTCTCGAAGTTCAATTTTGGGTCAAAGTTAAACAAGTCAAATTAGAAATAACTGACATGAAAATGGGTCAAAATTTGATCAACCTTAAATTGAAAAATTTGAATGCAGATTTTTAGAGAATCGAATCAGAAGTCTTTAGAGGTATGCCACTTTGGAATCGGCTTAAGTTTGATTAAGTTATGGACTCTCGAAGTTCAATTTTGGGTCAAAGTTAAACAAGTCAAATTAGAAATAACTGACATGAAAATGGGTGAAAAATTTGATCAAAGTTAAATTGAAAAATTTGAATGCAGATTTTTAGAGAATCGAATCAGAAGTCTTTAGAGGTATGCCACTTTGGAATCGGCTTAAGTTAGGTAAAGTTATGGACTCTCTAAGTCCAATTTTTAGTCACTCTGTTACAAGTCCTCGGAAATCTAGAAATAACTGACATGAAAATGGGTCAAAAAATTAATCGACGTTAAATTGAAAAATTTGAATGCAGATTTTTAGAGAATCGAATCAGAAGTCTTTAGAGGTAAGCCACTTTGCAATCGGCTTTAGCTTGGTAAAGCTATGGACTCTCGAAGTTCAATTTTGGGTCAAAGCTAAACAAGTCAAATTAGAAATAACTGACATGAAAATGGGTGAAAAATTTGATCAAAGTTAAATTGAAAAATTTGAATGCAGATTTTTAGAGAATCGAATCAGAAGTCTTTAGAGGTATGCCACTTTGGAATCGGCTTAAGTTTGATAAAGTTATGGACTCTCTAAGTCCAATTTTGAGTCACTCTGTTACAAGTCCTCGGAAAACTAGAAATAACTGACATGAAAATGGGTCAAAAAATTAATCGACGTTAAATTGAAAAATGTGAATGCAGATTTTTAGAGAATCGAATCGGAAGTCTTTAGAGGTATGCCACTTTGCAATCGGCTTTAGCTTGGTAAAGTTATGGACTTTAGAAGTTCAATTTTGGGTCAAAGTTAAACAAGTCAAATTAGAAATAACTGACATGAAAATGGGTGAAAAATTTGATCAAAGTTAAATTGAAAAATTTGAATGCAGATTTTTAGAGAATCGAATCAGAAGTCTTTAGAGGTATGCCACTTTGGAATCGGCTTAAGTTTGGTTAAGTTATGGATTCTCTAAGTCCAATTTTGAGTCACTCTGTTACAAGTCATCGGAAAATTGGAAATAACTGACATTGAAAAATTTAAATGCAGATTTTTAGAGAATCTAATCAGAAGTCTTTAGAGGTATGCCACTTTGGAATCGACTGAAGTTCGGTTAAGTTATGGACTCTCTAAGTCCTATTTTGGGTCAACGTTAAAGAAGTCAAATTAGAAATAACTGACATGAAAATGGGTGAAAAATTTGATCAAAGTTAAATTGAAAAAATTGAATGCAGATTTTTAGAGAATCGAATCAGAAGTCTTTAGAGGTATGCCACTTTGGAATCGGCTTAAGTTTGATAAAGTTATGGACTCTCTAAGTCCAATTTTGAGTCACTCTGTTAAAAGTCCTCGGAAAACTAGAAATAACTGACATGAAAATGGGTCAAAAATTTGATCAACGTTAAATTGAAAAATTTGAATGCAGATTTTTAGAGAATCGAATCAGAAGTCTTTAGAGGTATGCCACTTTGGAATCGGCTTAAGTTTGGTAAAGTTATAGACTCTCGAAGTCCAATTTTGGGTCACTCTTTTACAAGTCATCGGAAAACTAAAAAATAACTGACATGAAAATGGGTCAAAAATTTGATCAACGTTAAATTGAAAATTTTGAATGCAGATTTTTAGAGAATCGAATCAGAAGTCTTTAGAGGTATGCCACTTTGCAATCGGCTTAAGCTTGGTAAAGTTATGGACTCTCGAAGTTCAATTTTGGGTCAAAGTTAAACAAGTCAAATTAGAAATAACTGACATGAAAATGGGTGAAAAATTTGATCAAAGTTAAATTGAAAAATTTGAATGCAGATTTTTAGAGAATCGAATCAGAAGTCTTTAGAGGTATGCCAGTTTGGAATCGGCTTAAGTTTGATAAAGTTATGGACTCTCTAAGTCCAATTTTGAGTCACTCTGTTACAAGTCCTCGGAAAACTAGAAATAACTGACATGAAAATGGGTGAAAAATTTGATCAAAGTTAAATTGAAAAATTTGAATGCAGATTTTTAGAGAATCGAATCAGAAGTCTTTAGAGGTATGCCACTTTGGAATCGGCTTAAGTTTGGTTAAGTTATGGATTCTCTAAGTCCAATTTTGAGTCACTCTGTTACAAGTCCTCGGAAAACTAGAAATAACTGACATGAAAATGGGTCAAAAAATTAATCGACGTTAAATTGAAAAATGTGAATGCAGATTTTTAGAGAATCGAATCGGAAGTCTTTAGAGGTATGCCACTTTGCAATCGGCTTTAGCTTGGTAAAGTTATGGACTTTAGAAGTTCAATTTTGGGTCAAAGTTAAACAAGTCAAATTAGAAATAACTGACATGAAAATGGGTGAAAAATTTGATCAAAGTTAAATTGAAAAATTTGAATGCAGATTTTTAGAGAATCGAATCAGAAGTCTTTAGAGGTATGCCACTTTGGAATCGGCTTAAGTTTGGTTAAGTTATGGATTCTCTAAGTCCAATTTTGAGTCACTCTGTTACAAGTCATCGGAAAATTGGAAATAACTGACATTGAAAAATTTAAATGCAGATTTTTAGAGAATCTAATCAGAAGTCTTTAGAGGTATGCCACTTTGGAATCGACTGAAGTTCGGTTAAGTTATGGACTCTCTAAGTCCTATTTTGGGTCAACGTTAAAGAAGTCAAATTAGAAATAACTGACATGAAAATGGGTGAAAAATTTGATCAAAGTTAAATTGAAAAAATTGAATGCAGATTTTTAGAGAATCGAATCAGAAGTCTTTAGAGGTATGCCACTTTGGAATCGGCTTAAGTTTGATAAAGTTATGGACTCTCTAAGTCCAATTTTGAGTCACTCTGTTAAAAGTCCTCGGAAAACTAGAAATAACTGACATGAAAATGGGTCAAAAATTTGATCAACGTTAAATTGAAAAATTTGAATGCAGATTTTTAGAGAATCGAATCAGAAGTCTTTAGAGGTATGCCACTTTGGAATCGGCTTAAGTTTGGTAAAGTTATAGACTCTCGAAGTCCAATTTTGGGTCACTCTTTTACAAGTCATCGGAAAACTAAAAATAACTGACATGAAAATGGGTCAAAAATTTGATCAACGTTAAATTGAAAATTTTGAATGCAGATTTTTAGAGAATCGAATCAGAAGTCTTTAGAGGTATGCCACTTTGCAATCGGCTTAAGCTTGGTAAAGTTATGGACTCTCGAAGTTCAATTTTGGGTCAAAGTTAAACAAGTCAAATTAGAAATAACTGACATGAAAATGGGTGAAAAATTTGATCAAAGTTAAATTGAAAAATTTGAATGCAGATTTTTAGAGAATCGAATCAGAAGTCTTTAGAGGTATGCCAGTTTGGAATCGGCTTAAGTTTGATAAAGTTATGGACTCTCTAAGTCCAATTTTGAGTCACTCTGTTACAAGTCCTCGGAAAACTAGAAATAACTGACATGAAAATGGGTGAAAAATTTGATCAAAGTTAAATTGAAAAATTTGAATGCAGATTTTTAGAGAATCGAATCAGAAGTCTTTAGAGGTATGCCACTTTGGAATCGGCTTAAGTTTGGTAAAGTTATGGACTCTCTAAGTCCAATTTTTAGTCACTCTGTTACAAGTCCTCGGAAATCTAGAAATAACTGACATGAAAATGGGTCAAAAAATTAATCGACGTTAAATTGAAAAATGTGAATGCAGATTTTTAGAGAATCGAATCAGAAGTCTTTAGAGGTATGCCACTTTGCAATCGGCTTTAGCTTGGTAAAGTTATGGACTTTAGAAGTTCAATTTTGGGTCAAAGTTAAACAAGTCAAATTAGAAATAACTGACATGAAAATGGGTGAAAAATTTGATCAAAGTTAAATTGAAAAATTTGAATGCAGATTTTTAGAGAATCGAATCAGAAGTCTTTAGAGGTATGCCACTTTGGAATCGGCTTAAGTTTGGTTAAGTTATGGACTCTCTAAGTCCTATTTTGGGTCAACGTTAAACAAGTCAAATTAGAAATAACTGACATGAAAATGGGTGAAAAATTTGATCACAGTTAAATTGAAAAATTTGAATGCAGATTTTTAGAGAATCGAATCAGAAGTCTTTAGAGGTATGCCACTTTGGAATCGGCTTAAGTTTGGTTAAGTTATGGATTCTCTAAGTCCAATTTTGAGTCACTCTGTTACAAGTCATCGGAAAAATGGAAATAACTGACATTGAAAAATTTAAATGCAGATTTTTAGAGAATCGAATCAGAAGTCTTTAGAGGTATGCCACTTTGGAATCGGCTTAAGTTTGGTTAAGTTATGGACTCTCTAAGTCCTATTTTGGGTCAACGTTAAAGAAGTCAAATTAGAAATAACTGACATGAAAATGGGTGAAAAATTTGATCAAAGTTAAATTGAAAAAATTGAATGCAGATTTTTAGAGAATCGAATCAGAAGTCTTTAGAGGTATGCCACTTTGGAATCGGCTTAAGTTTGATAAAGTTATGGACTCTCTAAGTCCAATTTTGAGTCACTCTGTTAAAAGTCCTCGGAAAACTAGAAATAACTGACATGAAAATGGGTCAAAAATTTGATCAACGTTAAATTGAAAAATTTGAATGCAGATTTTTAGAGAATCGAATCAGAAGTCTTTAGAGGTATGCCACTTTGGAATCGGCTTAAGTTTGGTAAACTTATAGACTCTCGAAGTCCAATTTTGGGTCACTCTTTTTACAAGTCATCGGAAAACTTAAAATAACTGACATGAAAATGGGTCAAAAATTTGATCAACGTTAAATTGAAAAATTTGAATGCAGATTTTTAGAGAATTGAATCAGAAGTCTTTAGAGGTATGCCACTTTGCAATCGGCTTAAGCTTGGTAAAGTTATGGACTCTCGAAGTTCAATTTTGGGTCAAAGTTAAACAAGTCAAATTAGAAATAACTGACATGAAAATGGGTCAAAAATTTGATCAACCTTAAATTGAAAAATTTGAATGCAGATTTTTAGAGAATCGAATCAGAAGTCTTTAGAGGTATGCCACTTTGGAATCGGCTTAAGTTTGATAAAGTTATGGACTCTCTAAGTCCAATTTTGAGTCACTCTGTTACAAGTCCTCGGAAAACTAGAAATAACTGACATGAAAATGGGTCAAAAAATTAATCGACGTTAAATTGAAAAATGTGAATGCAGATTTTTAGAGAATCGAATCGGAAGTCTTTAGAGGTATGCCACTTTGCAATCGGCTTTAGCTTGGTAAAGTTATGGACTTTAGAAGTTCAATTTTGGGTCAAAGTTAAACAAGTCAAATTAGAAATAACTGACATGAAAATGGGTGAAAAATTTGATCAAAGTTAAATTGAAAAATTTGAATGCAGATTTTTAGAGAATCGAATCAGAAGTCTTTAGAGGTATGCCACTTTGGAATCGGCTTAAGTTTGGTTAAGTTATGGATTCTCTAAGTCCAATTTTGAGTCACTCTGTTACAAGTCATCGGAAAATTGGAAATAACTGACATTGAAAAATTTAAATGCAGATTTTTAGAGAATCTAATCAGAAGTCTTTAGAGGTATGCCACTTTGGAATCGACTGAAGTTCGGTTAAGTTATGGACTCTCTAAGTCCTATTTTGGGTCAACGTTAAAGAAGTCAAATTAGAAATAACTGACATGAAAATGGGTGAAAAATTTGATCAAAGTTAAATTGAAAAAATTGAATGCAGATTTTTAGAGAATCGAATCAGAAGTCTTTAGAGGTATGCCACTTTGGAATCGGCTTAAGTTTGATAAAGTTATGGACTCTCTAAGTCCAATTTTGAGTCACTCTGTTAAAAGTCCTCGGAAAACTAGAAATAACTGACATGAAAATGGGTCAAAAATTTGATCAACGTTAAATTGAAAAATTTGAATGCAGATTTTTAGAGAATCGAATCAGAAGTCTTTAGAGGTATGCCACTTTGGAATCGGCTTAAGTTTGGTAAAGTTATAGACTCTCGAAGTCCAATTTTGGGTCACTCTTTTACAAGTCATCGGAAAACTAAAAATAACTGACATGAAAATGGGTCAAAAATTTGATCAACGTTAAATTGAAAATTTTGAATGCAGATTTTTAGAGAATCGAATCAGAAGTCTTTAGAGGTATGCCACTTTGCAATCGGCTTAAGCTTGGTAAAGTTATGGACTCTCGAAGTTCAATTTTGGGTCAAAGTTAAACAAGTCAAATTAGAAATAACTGACATGAAAATGGGTGAAAAATTTGATCAAAGTTAAATTGAAAAATTTGAATGCAGATTTTTAGAGAATCGAATCAGAAGTCTTTAGAGGTATGCCAGTTTGGAATCGGCTTAAGTTTGATAAAGTTATGGACTCTCTAAGTCCAATTTTGAGTCACTCTGTTACAAGTCCTCGGAAAACTAGAAATAACTGACATGAAAATGGGTGAAAAATTTGATCAAAGTTAAATTGAAAAATTTGAATGCAGATTTTTAGAGAATCGAATCAGAAGTCTTTAGAGGTATGCCACTTTGGAATCGGCTTAAGTTTGGTAAAGTTATGGACTCTCTAAGTCCAATTTTTAGTCACTCTGTTACAAGTCCTCGGAAATCTAGAAATAACTGACATGAAAATGGGTCAAAAAAATTAATCGACGTTAAATTGAAAAATGTGAATGCAGATTTTTAGAGAATCGAATCAGAAGTCTTTAGAGGTATGCCACTTTGCAATCGGCTTTAGCTTGGTAAAGTTATGGACTTTAGAAGTTCAATTTTGGGTCAAAGTTAAACAAGTCAAATTAGAAATAACTGACATGAAAATGGGTGAAAAATTTGATCAAAGTTAAATTGAAAAATTTGAATGCAGATTTTTAGAGAATCGAATCAGAAGTCTTTAGAGGTATGCCACTTTGGAATCGGCTTAAGTTTGGTTAAGTTATGGACTCTCTAAGTCCTATTTTGGGTCAACGTTAAACAAGTCAAATTAGAAATAACTGACATGAAAATGGGTGAAAAATTTGATCACAGTTAAATTGAAAAATTTGAATGCAGATTTTTAGAGAATCGAATCAGAAGTCTTTAGAGGTATGCCACTTTGGAATCGGCTTAAGTTTGGTTAAGTTATGGATTCTCTAAGTCCAATTTTGAGTCACTCTGTTACAAGTCATCGGAAAAATGGAAATAACTGACATTGAAAAATTTAAATGCAGATTTTTAGAGAATCGAATCAGAAGTCTTTAGAGGTATGCCACTTTGGAATCGGCTTAAGTTTGGTTAAGTTATGGACTCTCTAAGTCCTATTTTGGGTCAACGTTAAAGAAGTCAAATTAGAAATAACTGACATGAAAATGGGTGAAAAATTTGATCAAAGTTAAATTGAAAAAATTGAATGCAGATTTTTAGAGAATCGAATCAGAAGTCTTTAGAGGTATGCCACTTTGGAATCGGCTTAAGTTTGATAAAGTTATGGACTCTCTAAGTCCAATTTTGAGTCACTCTGTTAAAAGTCCTCGGAAAACTAGAAATAACTGACATGAAAATGGGTCAAAAATTTGATCAACGTTAAATTGAAAAATTTGAATGCAGATTTTTAGAGAATCGAATCAGAAGTCTTTAGAGGTATGCCACTTTGGAATCGGCTTAAGTTTGGTAAACTTATAGACTCTCGAAGTCCAATTTTGGGTCACTCTTTTACAAGTCATCGGAAAACTTAAAATAACTGACATGAAAATGGGTCAAAAATTTGATCAACGTTAAATTGAAAAATTTGAATGCAGATTTTTAGAGAATTGAATCAGAAGTCTTTAGAGGTATGCCACTTTGCAATCGGCTTAAGCTTGGTAAAGTTATGGACTCTCGAAGTTCAATTTTGGGTCAAAGTTAAACAAGTCAAATTAGAAATAACTGACATGAAAATGGGTCAAAAATTTGATCAACCTTAAATTGAAAAATTTGAATGCAGATTTTTAGAGAATCGAATCAGAAGTCTTTAGAGGTATGCCACTTTGGAATCGGCTTAAGTTTGATTAAGTTATGGACTCTCGAAGTTCAATTTTGGGTCAAAGTTAAACAAGTCAAATTAGAAATAACTGACATGAAAATGGGTGAAAAATTTGATCAAAGTTAAATTGAAAAATTTGAATGCAGATTTTTAGAGAATCGAATCAGAAGTCTTTAGAGGTATGCCACTTTGGAATCGGCTTAAGTTTGGTAAAGTTATGGACTCTCTAAGTCCAATTTTTAGTAACTCTGTTACAAGTCCTCGGAAATCTAGAAATAACTGACATGAAAATGGGTCAAAAAATTAATCGACGTTAAATTGAAAAATTTGAATGCAGATTTTTAGAGAATCGAATCAGAAGTCTTTAGAGGTATGCCACTTTGCAATCGGCTTTAGCTTGGTAAAGCTATGGACTCTCGAAGTTCAATTTTGGGTCAAAGCTAAACAAGTCAAATTAGAAATAACTGACATGAAAATGGGTGAAAAATTTGATCAAAGTTAAATTGAAAAATTTGAATGCAGATTTTTAGAGAATCGAATCAGAAGTCTTTAGAGGTATGCCACTTTGGAATCGGCTTAAGTTTGATAAAGTTATGGACTCTCTAAGTCCAATTTTGAGTCACTCTGTTACAAGTCCTCGGAAAACTAGAAATAACTGACATGAAAATGGGTGAAAAATTTGATCAAAGTTAAATTGAAAAATTTGAATGCAGATTTTTAGAGAATCGAATCAGAAGTCTTTAGAGGTATGCCACTTTGGAATCGGCTTAAGTTTGGTAAAGTTTGGACTCTCTAAGTCCAATTTTTAGTCACTCTGTTACAAGTCCTCGGAAATCTAGAAATAACTGACATGAAAATGGGTCAAAAAACTAATCGACGTTAAATTGAAAAATTTGAATGCAGATTTTTAGAGAATCGAATCAGAAGTCTTTAGAGGTATGCCACTTTGCAATCGGCTTTAGCTTGGTAAAGCTATGGACTCTCGAAGTTCAATTTTGGGTCAAAGCTAAACAAGTCAAATTAGAAATAACTGACATGAAAATGGGTGAAAAATTTGATCAAAGTTAAATTGAAAAATTTGAATGCAGATTTTTAGAGAATCGAATCAGAAGTCTTTAGAGGTATGCCACTTTGGAATCGGCTTAAGTTTGATAAAGTTATGGACTCTCTAAGTCCAATTTTGAGTCACTCTGTTACAAGTCCTCGGAAAACTAGAAATAACTGACATGAAAATGGGTGAAAAATTTGATCAAAGTTAAATTGAAAAATTTGAATGCAGATTTTTAGAGAATCGAATCAGAAGTCTTTAGAGGTATGCCACTTTGGAATCGGCTTAAGTTTGGTAAAGTTTGGACTCTCTAAGTCCAATTTTTAGTCACTCTGTTACAAGTCCTCGGAAATCTAGAAATAACTGACATGAAAATGGGTCAAAAAACTAATCGACGTTAAATTGAAAAATTTGAATGCAGATTTTTAGAGAATCGAATCAGAAGTCTTTAGAGGTATGCCACTTTGCAATCGGCTTTAGCTTGGTAAAGATATGGACTCTCGAAGTTCAATTTTGGGTCAAAGTTAACAAGTCAAATTAGAAATAACTGACATGAAAATGGGTGAAAAATTTGATCAAAGTTAAATTGAAAAATTTGAATGCAGATTTTTAGAGAATCGAATCAGAAGTCTTTAGAGGTATGCCACTTTGGAATCGGCTTAAGTTTGGTAAAGTTATAGACTCTCGAAGTCCAATTTTGGGTCACTCTTTTACAAGTCATCGGAAAACTAAAAATAACTGACATGAAAATGGGTCAAAAATTTGATCAACGTTAAATTGAAAAATTTGAATGCAGATTTTTAGAGAATCGAATCAGAAGTCTTTAGAGGTATGCCACTTTGGAATCGGCTTAAGTTTGGTAAAGTTATGGACTCTCTAAGTCCAATTTTTAGTCACTCTGTTACAAGCCCTCGGAAATCTAGAAATAACTGACATGAAAATGGGTCAAAAAATTAATCGACGTTAAATTGAAAAATTTGAATGCAGATTTTTAGAGAATCGAATCAGAAGTCTTTAGAGGTATGCCACTTTGCAATCGGCTTTAGCTTGGTAAAGTTATGGACTCTCGAAGTTCAATTTTGGGTCAAAGTTAAACAAGTCAAATTAGAAATAACTGACATGAAAATGGGTGAAAAATTTGATCAAAGTTAAATTGAAAAATTTGAATGCAGATTTTTAGAGAATCGAATCAGAAGTCTTTAGAGGTATGCCACTTTGGAATCGGTTTAAGTTTGATAAAGTTTTGGGTCAAAGTTAAACAAGTCAAATTAGAAATAACTGACATGAAAATGGGTGAAAAATTTGATCACAGTTAAATTGAAAAATTTGAATGCAGATTTTTAGAGAATCGAATCAGAAGTCTTTAGAGGTATGCCACTTTGGAATCGGCTTAAGTTTGGTTAAGTTATGGACTCTCTAAGTCCTATTTTGGGTCAACGTTAAAGAAGTCAAATTAGAAATAACTGACATGAAAATGGGTGAAAAATTTGATCAAAGTTAAATTGAAAAAATTGAATGCAGATTTTTAGAGAATCGAATCAGAAGTCTTTAGAGGTATGCCACTTTGGAATCGGTTTAAGTTTGATAAAGTTTTGGGTCAAAGTTAAACAAGTCAAATTAGAAATAACTGACATAAAAATGGGTGAAAAATTTGATCAAAGTTAAATTGAAAAATTTGAATGCAGATTTTTAGAGAATCGAATCAGAAGTCTTTAGAGGTATGCCACTTTGGAATCGGCTTAAGTTTGGTAAAGTTATGGACTCTCTAAGTCCAATTTTTAGTCACTCTGTTACAAGCCCTCGGAAATCTAGAAATAACTGACATGAAAATGGGTCAAAAAATTACTCGACGTTAAATTGAAAAATTTGAATGCAGATTTTTAGAGAATTGAATCAGAAGTCTTTAGAGGTATGCCACTTTGCAATCGGCTTAAGCTTGGTAAAGTTATGGACTCTCGAAGTTCAATTTTGGGTCAAAGTTAAACAAGTCAAATTAGAAATAACTGACATGAAAATGGGTCAAAAATTTGATCAACCTTAAATTGAAAAATTTGAATGCAGATTTTTAGAGAATCGAATCAGAAGTCTTTAGAGGTATGCCACTTTGGAATCGGCTTAAGTTTGATTAAGTTATGGACTCTCGAAGTTCAATTTTGGGTCAAAGTTAAACAAGTCAAATTAGAAATAACTGACATGAAAATGGGTGAAAAATTTGATCAAAGTTAAATTGAAAAATTTGAATGCAGATTTTTAGAGAATCGAATCAGAAGTCTTTAGAGGTATGCCACTTTGGAATCGGCTTAAGTTTGGTAAAGTTATGGACTCTCTAAGTCCAATTTTTAGTAACTCTGTTACAAGTCCTCGGAAATCTAGAAATAACTGACATGAAAATGGGTCAAAAAATTAATCGACGTTAAATTGAAAAATTTGAATGCAGATTTTTAGAGAATCGAATCAGAAGTCTTTAGAGGTATGCCACTTTGCAATCGGCTTTAGCTTGGTAAAGCTATGGACTCTCGAAGTTCAATTTTGGGTCAAAGCTAAACAAGTCAAATTAGAAATAACTGACATGAAAATGGGTGAAAAATTTGATCAAAGTTAAATTGAAAAATTTGAATGCAGATTTTTAGAGAATCGAATCAGAAGTCTTTAGAGGTATGCCACTTTGGAATCGGCTTAAGTTTGATAAAGTTATGGACTCTCTAAGTCCAATTTTGAGTCACTCTGTTACAAGTCCTCGGAAAACTAGAAATAACTGACATGAAAATGGGTGAAAAATTTGATCAAAGTTAAATTGAAAAATTTGAATGCAGATTTTTAGAGAATCGAATCAGAAGTCTTTAGAGGTATGCCACTTTGGAATCGGCTTAAGTTTGGTAAAGTTTGGACTCTCTAAGTCCAATTTTTAGTCACTCTGTTACAAGTCCTCGGAAATCTAGAAATAACTGACATGAAAATGGGTCAAAAAACTAATCGACGTTAAATTGAAAAATTTGAATGCAGATTTTTAGAGAATCGAATCAGAAGTCTTTAGAGGTATGCCACTTTGCAATCGGCTTTAGCTTGGTAAAGTTATGGACTCTCGAAGTTCAATTTTGGGTCAAAGTTAACAAGTCAAATTAGAAATAACTGACATGAAAATGGGTGAAAAATTTGATCAAAGTTAAATTGAAAAATTTGAATGCAGATTTTTAGAGAATCGAATCAGAAGTCTTTAGAGGTATGCCACTTTGGAATCGGCTTAAGTTTGGTAAAGTTATAGACTCTCGAAGTCCAATTTTGGGTCACTCTTTTACAAGTCATCGGAAAACTAAAAATAACTGACATGAAAATGGGTCAAAAATTTGATCAACGTTAAATTGAAAAATTTGAATGCAGATTTTTAGAGAATCGAATCAGAAGTCTTTAGAGGTATGCCACTTTGGAATCGGCTTAAGTTTGGTAAAGTTATGGACTCTCTAAGTCCAATTTTTAGTCACTCTGTTACAAGCCCTCGGAAATCTAGAAATAACTGACATGAAAATGGGTCAAAAAATTAATCGACGTTAAATTGAAAAATTTGAATGCAGATTTTTAGAGAATCGAATCAGAAGTCTTTAGAGGTATGCCACTTTGCAATCGGCTTTAGCTTGGTAAAGTTATGGACTCTCGAAGTTCAATTTTGGGTCAAAGTTAAACAAGTCAAATTAGAAATAACTGACATGAAAATGGGTGAAAAATTTGATCAAAGTTAAATTGAAAAATTTGAATGCAGATTTTTAGAGAATCGAATCAGAAGTCTTTAGAGGTATGCCACTTTGGAATCGGTTTAAGTTTGATAAAGTTTTGGGTCAAAGTTAAACAAGTCAAATTAGAAATAACTGACATGAAAATGGGTGAAAAATTTGATCAACGTTAAATTGAAAAATTTGAATGCAGATTTTTAGAGAATCGAATCAGAAGTCTTTAGAGGTATGCCACTTTGGAATCGGCTTAAGTTTGGTAAAGTTTGGACTCTCTAAGTCCAATTTTTAGTCACTCTGTTACAAGTCCTCGGAAATCTAGAAATAACTGACATGAAAATGGGTCAAAAAACTAATCGACGTTAAATTGAAAAATTTGAATGCAGATTTTTAGAGAATCGAATCAGAAGTCTTTAGAGGTATGCCACTTTGCAATCGGCTTTAGCTTGGTAAAGTTATGGACTCTCGAAGTTCAATTTTGGGTCAAAGTTAACAAGTCAAATTAGAAATAACTGACATGAAAATGGGTGAAAAATTTGATCAAAGTTAAATTGAAAAATTTGAATGCAGATTTTTAGAGAATCGAATCAGAAGTCTTTAGAGGTATGCCACTTTGGAATCGGCTTAAGTTTGGTAAAGTTATAGACTCTCGAAGTCCAATTTTGGGTCACTCTTTTACAAGTCATCGGAAAACTAAAAATAACTGACATGAAAATGGGTCAAAAATTTGATCAACGTTAAATTGAAAAATTTGAATGCAGATTTTTAGAGAATCGAATCAGAAGTCTTTAGAGGTATGCCACTTTGGAATCGGCTTAAGTTTGGTAAAGTTATGGACTCTCTAAGTCCAATTTTTAGTCACTCTGTTACAAGCCCTCGGAAATCTAGAAATAACTGACATGAAAATGGGTCAAAAAATTAATCGACGTTAAATTGAAAAATTTGAATGCAGATTTTTAGAGAATCGAATCAGAAGTCTTTAGAGGTATGCCACTTTGGAATCGGCTTAAGTTTGGTTAAGTTATGGACTCTCTAAGTCCTATTTTGGGTCAACGTTAAAGAAGTCAAATTAGAAATAACTGACATGAAAATGGGTGAAAAATTTGATCAAAGTTAAATTGAAAAAATTGAATGCAGATTTTTAGAGAATCGAATCAGAAGTCTTTAGAGGTATGCCACTTTGGAATCGGTTTAAGTTTGATAAAGTTTTGGGTCAAAGTTAAACAAGTCAAATTAGAAATAACTGACATAAAAATGGGTGAAAAATTTGATCAAAGTTAAATTGAAAAATTTGAATGCAGATTTTTAGAGAATCGAATCAGAAGTCTTTAGAGGTATGCCACTTTGGAATCGGCTTAAGTTTGGTAAAGTTATGGACTCTCTAAGTCCAATTTTTAGTCACTCTGTTACAAGCCCTCGGAAATCTAGAAATAACTGACATGAAAATGGGTCAAAAAATTACTCGACGTTAAATTGAAAAATTTGAATGCAGATTTTTAGAGAATCGAATCAGAAGTCTTTAGAGGTATGCCACTTTGGAATCGGCTTAAGCTTGGTAAAGTTATGGACTCTCGAAGTTCAATTTTGGGTCAAAGTTAAGCAAGTCAAATTAGAAATAACTTACATGAAAATGGGTGAAAAATTTGATCAAAGATAAATTGAAAAATTTAAATGCAGATTTTTAGAGAATCGAATCAGAAGTCTTTAGAGGTATGTCACTTTGGAATCGGCTTAAGTTTGGTAAAGTTTTGGGTCAAAGTTAAACAAGTCAAATTAGAAATAACTGACATGAAAATGGGTGAAAAATTTGATCACAGTTAAATTGAAAAATTTGAATGCAGATTTTTAGAGAATCGAATCAGAAGTCTTTAGAGGTATGCCACTTTGGAATCGGTTTAAGTTTGATAAAGTTTTGGGTCAAAGTTAAACAAGTCAAATTAGAAATAACTGACATGAAAATGGGTGAAAAATTTGATCACAGTTAAATTGAAAAATTTAAATGCAGATTTTTAGAGAATCGAATCAGAAGTCTTAAGAGGTATGCCACTTTGCAATCGGCTTAAGTTTGGTAAAGTTATGGACTCTCTAAGTCCAATTTTTAGTCACTCTGTTACAAGTCCTCGGAAATCTAGAAATAACTGACATGAAAATAGGTCAAAAATTTGATCAACGTTAAATTGAAAATTTTGAATTCAGATTTTTAGAGAATCGAATCAGAAGTCTTTAGAGGTATGTCACTTTGGAATCGGCTTAAGTTTGGTAAAGTTATAGACTCTCGAAGTCCAATTTTGGATCACTCTTTTACAAGTCATCGGAAAACTAAAAATAACTGACATGAAAATGGGTCAAAAATTTGATCAACGTTAAATTGAAAAATTTGAATGCAGATTTTTAGAGAATCGAATCAGAAGTCTTTAGAGGTATGCCACTTTGGAATCGGCTTAAGTTTGGTAAAGTTATGGACTCTCTAAGTCCAATTTTTAGTCACTCTGTTACAAGTCCTCGGAAATCTAGAAATAACTGACATGAAAATAGGTCAAAAAATTAATCGACGCTAAATTGAAAAATTTGAATGCAGATTTTTAGAGAATCGAATCAGAAGTCTTTAGAGGTATGCCACTTTGCAATCGGCTTTAGCTTGGTAAAGTTATGGACTCTCGAAGTTCAATTTTGGGTCAAAGTTAAACAAGTCAAATTAGAAATAACTGACATGAAAATGGGTGAAAAATTTGATCACAGTTAAATTGAAAAATTTGAATGCAGATTTTTAGAGAATCGAATCAGAAGTCTTTAGAGGTATGCCACTTTGGAATCGGTTTAAGTTTGATAAAGTTTTGGGTCAAAGTTAAACAAGTCAAATTAGAAATAACTGACATGAAAATGGGTGAAAAATTTGATCACAGTTAAATTGAAAAATTTGAATGCAGATTTTTAGAGAATCGAATCAGAAGTCTTTAGAGGTATGCCACTTTGGAATCGGCTTAAGTTTGGTTAAGTTATGGACTCTCTAAGTCCTATTTTGGGTCAAAGTTAAAGAAGTCAAATTAGAAATAACTGACATGAAAATGGGTGAAAAATTTGATCAAAGTTAAATTGAAAAAATTGAATGCAGATTTTTAGAGAATCGAATCAGAAGTCTTTAGAGGTATGCCACTTTGGAATCGGTTTAAGTTTGATAAAGTTTTGGGTCAAAGTTAAACAAGTCAAATTAGAAATAACTGACATAAAAATGGGTGAAAAATTTGATCAAAGTTAAATTGAAAAATTTGAATGCAGATTTTTAGAGAATCGAATCAGAAGTCTTTAGAGGTATGCCACTTTGGAATCGGCTTAAGTTTGGTAAAGTTTGGACTCTCTAAGTCCAATTTTTAGTCACTCTGTTACAAGTCCTCGGAAATCTAGAAATAACTGACATGAAAATGGGTCAAAAAACTAATCGACGTTAAATTGAAAAATTTGAATGCAGATTTTTAGAGAATCGAATCAGAAGTCTTTAGAGGTATGCCACTTTGCAATCGGCTTTAGCTTGGTAAAGTTATGGACTCTCGAAGTTCAATTTTGGGTCAAAGTTAAACAAGTCAAATTAGAAATAACTGACATGAAAATGGGTGAAAAATTTGATCACAGTTAAATTGAAAAATTTGAATGCAGATTTTTAGAGAATCGAATCAGAAGTCTTTAGAGGTATGCCACTTTGGAATCGGTTTAAGTTTGATAAAGTTTTGGGTCAAAGTTAAACAAGTCAAATTAGAAATAACTGACATGAAAATGGGTGAAAAATTTGATCACAGTTAAATTGAAAAATTTAAATGCAGATTTTTAGAGAATCGAATCAGAAGTCTTAAGAGGTATGCCACTTTGGAATCGGCTTAAGTTTGGTTAAGTTATGGACTCTCTAAGTCCTATTTTGGGTCAACGTTAAAGAAGTCACATTAGAAATAACTGACATGAAAATGGGTGAAAAATTTGATCAAAGTTAAATTGAAAAATTTGAATGCAGATTTTTAGAGAATCGAATCAGAAGTCTTTAGAGGTATGCCACTTTGGAATCGGCTTAAGTTTGATAAAGTTATGGACTCTCTAAGTTCAATTTTGAGTCACTCTGTTAAAAGTCCTCGGAAAACTAGAAATAACTGACATGGTAAAGTTATGGACTCTCGAAGTTCAATTTTGGGTCAAAGTTAAACAAGTCAAATTAGAAATAACTGACATGAAAATGGGTGAAAAATTTGATCACAGTTAAATTGAAAAATTTGAATGCAGGTTTTTAGAGAATCGAATCAGAAGTCCTTAGAGGTATGCCACTTTGGAATCGGCTTAAGTTTGGTTAAGTTATGGATTCTCTAAGTCCAATTTTGAGTCACTCTGTTACAAGTCATCGGAAAATTGGAAATAACTGACATTGAAAAATTTAAATGCAGATTTTTAGAGAATCGAATCAGAAGTCTTAAGAGGTATGCCACTTTGGAATCGGCTTAAGTTTGGTTAAGTTATGGACTCTCTAAGTCCTATTTTGGGTCAACGTTAAAGAAGTCAAATTAGAAATAACTGACATGAAAATGGGTGAAAAATTTGATCAATGTTAAATTGAAAAATTTGAATGCAGATTTTTAGAGAATCGAATCAGAAGTCTTTAGAGGTATGCCACTTTGGAATCGGCTTAAGTTTGATAAAGTTATGGACTCTCTAAGTCCAATTTTGAGTCACTCTGTTAAAAGTCCTCGGAAAACTAGAAATAACTGACATGAAAATGGGTCAAAAATTTGATCAACGTTAAATTGAAAAATTTGAATGCAGATTTTTAGAGAATCGAATCAGAAGTCTTTAGAGGTATGCCACTTTGGAATCGGCTTAAGTTTGGTAAAGTTATAGACTCTCGAAGTCCAATTTTGGGTCACTCTTTTACAAGTCATCGGAAAACTAAAAATAACTGACATGAAAATGGGTCAAAAATTTGATCAATGTTAAATTGAAAAATTTGAATGCAGATTTTTAGAGAATCGAATCAGAAGTCTTTAGAGGTATGCCACTATGGAATCGGCTTAAGCTTGGTAAAGTTATGGACTCTCGAAGTTCAATTTTGGGTCAAAGTTAAACAAGTCAAATAGAAATAACTGACATAAAAATGGGTGAAAAATTTGATCAAAGTTAAATTGAAAAATTTGAATGCAGATTTTTAGAGAATCGAATCAGAAGTCTTTAGAGGTATGCCACTTTGGAATCGGCTTTAGTTTGATAAAGTTATGGACTCTCTAAGTCCAATTTTGAGTCACTCTGTTAAAAGTCCTCGGAAAACTAGAAATAACTGACATGAAAATGGGTGAAAAATTTGATCAACGTTAAATTGAAAAATTTGAATGCAGATTTTTAGAGAATCGAATCAGAAGTCTTTAGAGGTATGCCACTTTGGAATCGGTTTAAGTTTGATAAAGTTATGGACTCTCTAAGTCCAATTTTGAGTCACTCTATTACAAGTCCTCGCAAAACTAGAAATAACTGACATGAAAATGGGTCAAAAATTTGATCAACGTTAAATTGAAAAATTTGAATGCAGATTTTTAGAGAATCGAATCAGAAGTCTTTAGAGGTATGCCACTTTGGAATCGGCTGAAGTTTGGTAAAGTTATGGACTCTCGAAGTTCAATTTTGGGTCAAAGTTAAACAAGTCAAATTAGAAATAACTGACAAGAAAATGGGTGAAAAATTTGATCAAAGTTAAATTGAAAAATTTGAATGCAGATTTTTAGAGAATCGAATCAGAAGTCTTTAGAGGTATGCCACTTTGGAATCGGCTTAAGTTTGGTAAAGTTATAGACTCTCGAAGTCCAATTTTGGGTCACTCTTTTACAAGTCATCGGAAAACTAAAAATAACTGACATGAAAATGGGTCAAAAATTTGATCAACGTTAAATTGAAAAATTTGAATGCAGATTTTTAGAGAATCGAATCAGAAGTCTTTAGAGGTATGCCACTTTGGAATCGGCTAAAGTTTGGTAAAGTTATGGACTCTCTAAGTCCAATTTTTAGTCACTCTGTTACAAGCCCTCGGAAATCTAGAAATAACTGACATGAAAATGGGTCAAAAAATTAATCGACGTTAAATTGAAAAATTTGAATGCAGATTTTTAGAGAATCGAATCAGAAGTCTTTAGAGGTATGCCACTTTGGAATCGGCTTAAGTTTGGTAAAGTTATGGACTCTCTAAGTCCAATTTTAAGTCACTCTGTTACAAGCCCTCGGAAATCTAGAAATAACTGACATGAAAATGGGTCAAAAAATTAATCGACGTTAAATTGAAAAATTTGAATGCAGATTTTTAGAGAATCGAATCAGAAGTCTTTAGAGGTATGCCACTTTGCAATCGGCTTTAGCTTGGTAAAGTTATGGACTCTCGAAGTTCAATTTTGGGTCAAAGTTAAACAAGTCAAATTAGAAATAACTGACATGAAAATGGGTGAAAAATTTGATCAAAGTTAAATTGAAAAATTTGAATGCAGATTTTTAGAGAATCGAATCAGAAGTCTTTAGAGGTATGCCACTTTGGAATCGGTTTAAGTTTGATAAAGTTTTGGGTCAAAGTTAAACAAGTCAAATTAGAAATAACTGACATGAAAATGGGTGAAAAATTTGATCACAGTTAAATTGAAAAATTTGAATGCAGATTTTTAGAGAATCGAATCAGAAGTCTTTAGAGGTATGCCACTTTGGAATCGGCTTAAGTTTGGTTAAGTTATGGACTCTCTAAGTCCTATTTTGGGTCAACGTTAAAGAAGTCAAATTAGAAATAACTGACATGAAAATGGGTGAAAAATTTGATCAAAGTTAAATTGAAAAAATTGAATGCAGATTTTTAGAGAATCGAATCAGAAGTCTTTAGAGGTATGCCACTTTGGAATCGGTTTAAGTTTGATAAAGTTTTGGGTCAAAGTTAAACAAGTCAAATTAGAAATAACTGACATGAAAATGGGTGAAAAATTTGATCACAGTTAAATTGAAAAATTTGAATGCAGATTTTTAGAGAATCGAATCAGAAGTCTTTAGAGGTATGCCACTTTGGAATCGGCTTAAGTTTGATAAAGTTATGGACTCTCTAAGTCCAATTTTGAGTCACTCTGTTAAAAGTCCTCGGAAAACTAGAAATAACTGACATGAAAATGGGTCAAAAATTTGATCAACGTTAAATTGAAAAATTTGAATGCAGATTTTTAGAGAATCGAATCAGAAGTCTTTAGAGGTATGCCACTTTGGAATCGGCTTAAGTTTGGTAAAGTTATAGACTCTCGAAGTCCAATTTTGGGTCAAAGTTAAACAAGTCAAATTAGAAATAACTGACAAGAAAATGGGTGAAAAATTTGATCAAAGTTAAATTGAAAAATTTGAATGCAGATTTTTAGAGAATCGGATCAGAAGTCTTTAGAGGTATGCCACTTTGGAATCGGCTTAAGTTTGGTAAAGTTATAGACTCTCGAAGTCCAATTTTGGTTCACTCTTTTACAAGTCATCGGAAAACTAAAAATAACTGACATGAAAATGGGTCAAAAATTTGATCAACGTTAAATTGAAAAATTTGAATGCAGATTTTTAGAGAATCGAATCAGAAGTCTTTAGAGGTATGCCACTTTGGAATCGGCTTAAGTTTGGTAAAGTTATAGACTCTCGAAGTCCAATTTTGGGTCAAAGTTAAACAAGTCAAATTAGAAATAACTGACAAGAAAATGGGTGAAAAATTTGATCAAAGTTAAATTGAAAAATTTGAATGCAGATTTTTAGAGAATCGGATCAGAAGTCTTTAGAGGTATGCCACTTTGGAATCGGCTTAAGTTTGGTAAAGTTATAGACTCTCGAAGTCCAATTTTGGTTCACTCTTTTACAAGTCATCGGAAAACTAAAAATAACTGACATGAAAATGGGTCAAAAATTTGATCAACGTTAAATTGAAAAATTTGAATGCAGATTTTTAGAGAATCGAATCAGAAGTCTTTAGAGGTATGCCACTTTGGAATCGGCTTAAGTTTGGTAAAGTTATGGACTCTCTAAGTCCAATTTTTAGTCACTCTGTTACAAGCCCTCGGAAATCTAGAAATAACTGACATGAAAATGGGTCAAAAAATTACTCGACGTTAAATTGAAAAATTTGAATGCAGATTTTTAGAGAATCGAATCAGAAGTCTTTAGAGGTATGCCACTTTGCAATCGGCTTTAGCTTGGTAAAGTTATGGACTCTCGAAGTTCAATTTTGGGTCAAAGTTAAACAAGTCAAATTAGAAATAACTGACATGAAAATGGGTGAAAAATTTGATCAAAGATAAATTGAAAAATTTGAATGCAGATTTTTAGAGAATCGAATCAGAAGTCTTTAGAGGTATGCCACTTTGGAATCGGTTTAAGTTTGATAAAGTTTTGGGTCAAAGTTAAACAAGTCAAATTAGAAATAACTGACATGAAAATGGGTGAAAAATTTGATCACAGTTAAATTGAAAAATTTGAATGCAGATTTTTAGAGAATCGAATCAGAAGTCTTTAGAGGTATGCCACTTTGGAATCGGTTTAAGTTTGATAAAGTTTTGGGTCAAAGTTAAACAAGTCAAATTAGAAATAACTGACATGAAAATGGGTGAAAAATTTGATCACAGTTAAATTGAAAAATTTAAATGCAGATTTTTAGAGAATCGAATCAGAAGTCTTAAGAGGTATGCCACTTTGGAATCGGCTTAAGTTTGGTTAAGTTATGGACTCTCTAAGTCCTATTTTGGGTCAACGTTAAAGAAGTCAAATTAGAAATAACTGACATGAAAATGGGTGAAAAATTTGATCAATGTTAAATTGAAAAATTTGAATGCAGATTTTTAGAGAATCGAATCAGAAGTCTTTAGAGGTATGCCACTTTGGAATCGGCTTAAGTTTGATAAAGTTATGGACTCTCTAAGTCCAATTTTGAGTCACTCTGTTAAAAGTCCTCGGAAAACTAGAAATAACTGACATGAAAATGGGTCAAAAATTTGATCAACGTTAAATTGAAAAATTTGAATGCAGATTTTTAGAGAATCGAATCAGAAGTCTTTAGAGGTATGCCACTTTGGAATCGGCTTAAGTTTGGTAAAGTTATAGACTCTCGAAGTCCAATTTTGGGTCACTCTTTTACAAGTCATCGGAAAACTAAAAATAACTGACATGAAAATGGGTCAAAAATTTGATCAATGTTAAATTGAAAAATTTGAATGCAGATTTTTAGAGAATCGAATCAGAAGTCTTTAGAGGTATGCCACTTTGGAATCGGCTTAAGTTTGGTTAAGTTATGGACTCTCTAAGTCCTATTTTGGGTCAACGTTAAAGAAGTCAAATTAGAAATAACTGACATGAAAATGGGTGAAAAATTTGATCAAAGTTAAATTGAAAAAATTGAATGCAGATTTTTAGAGAATCGAATCAGAAGTCTTTAGAGGTATGCCACTTTGGAATCGGTTTAAGTTTGATAAAGTTTTGGGTCAAAGTTAAACAAGTCAAATTAGAAATAACTGACATGAAAATGGGTGAAAAATTTGATCACAGTTAAATTGAAAAATTTGAATGCAGATTTTTAGAGAATCGAATCAGAAGTCTTTAGAGGTATGCCACTTTGGAATCGGCTTAAGTTTGATAAAGTTATGGACTCTCTAAGTCCAATTTTGAGTCACTCTGTTAAAAGTCCTCGGAAAACTAGAAATAACTGACATGAAAATGGGTCAAAAATTTGATCAACGTTAAATTGAAAAATTTGAATGCAGATTTTTAGAGAATCGAATCAGAAGTCTTTAGAGGTATGCCACTTTGGAATCGGCTTAAGTTTGGTAAAGTTATAGACTCTCGAAGTCCAATTTTGGGTCAAAGTTAAACAAGTCAAATTAGAAATAACTGACAAGAAAATGGGTGAAAAATTTGATCAAAGTTAAATTGAAAAATTTGAATGCAGATTTTTAGAGAATCGGATCAGAAGTCTTTAGAGGTATGCCACTTTGGAATCGGCTTAAGTTTGGTAAAGTTATAGACTCTCGAAGTCCAATTTTGGTTCACTCTTTTACAAGTCATCGGAAAACTAAAAATAACTGACATGAAAATGGGTCAAAAATTTGATCAACGTTAAATTGAAAAATTTGAATGCAGATTTTTAGAGAATCGAATCAGAAGTCTTTAGAGGTATGCCACTTTGGAATCGGCTTAAGTTTGGTAAAGTTATAGACTCTCGAAGTCCAATTTTGGGTCAAAGTTAAACAAGTCAAATTAGAAATAACTGACAAGAAAATGGGTGAAAAATTTGATCAAAGTTAAATTGAAAAATTTGAATGCAGATTTTTAGAGAATCGAATCAGAAGTCTTTAGAGGTATGCCACTTTGGAATCGGCTTAAGTTTGGTAAAGTTATAGACTCTCGAAGTCCAATTTTGGTTCACTCTTTTTACAAGTCATCGGAAAACTAAAAATAACTGACATGAAAATGGGTCAAAAATTTGATCAACGTTAAATTGAAAAATTTGAATGCAGATTTTTAGAGAATCGAATCAGAAGTCTTTAGAGGTATGCCACTTTGGAAACGGCTTAAGTTTGGTAAAGTTATGGACTCTCTAAGTCCAATTTTTAGTCACTCTGTTACAAGCCCTCGGAAATCTAGAAATAACTGACATGAAAATGGGTCAAAAAATTACTCGACGTTAAATTGAAAAATTTGAATGCAGATTTTTAGAGAATCGAATCAGAAGTCTTTAGAGGTATGCCACTTTGCAATCGGCTTTAGCTTGGTAAAGTTATGGACTCTCGAAGTTCAATTTTGGGTCAAAGTTAAACAAGTCAAATTAGAAATAACTGACATGAAAATGGGTGAAAAATTTGATCAAAGATAAATTGAAAAATTTGAATGCAGATTTTTAGAGAATCGAATCAGAAGTCTTTAGAGGTATGCCACTTTGGAATCGGTTTAAGTTTGATAAAGTTTTGGGTCAAAGTTAAACAAGTCAAATTAGAAATAACTGACATGAAAATGGGTGAAAAATTTGATCACAGTTAAATTGAAAAATTTGAATGCAGATTTTTAGAGAATCGAATCAGAAGTCTTTAGAGGTATGCCACTTTGGAATCGGTTTAAGTTTGATAAAGTTTTGGGTCAAAGTTAAACAAGTCAAATTAGAAATAACTGACATGAAAATGGGTGAAAAATTTGATCACAGTTAAATTGAAAAATTTAAATGCAGATTTTTAGAGAATCGAATCAGAAGTCTTAAGAGGTATGCCACTTTGGAATCGGCTTAATTTTGGTTAAGTTATGGACTCTCTAAGTCCTATTTTGGGTCAACGTTAAAGAAGTCAAATTAGAAATAACTGACATGAAAATGGGTGAAAAATTTGATCAATGTTAAATTGAAAAATTTGAATGCAGATTTTTAGAGAATCGAATCAGAAGTCTTTAGAGGTATGCCACTTTGGAATCGGCTTAAGTTTGATAAAGTTATGGACTCTCTAAGTCCAATTTTGAGTCACTCTGTTAAAAGTCCTCGGAAAACTAGAAATAACTGACATGAAAATGGGTCAAAAATTTGATCAACGTTAAATTGAAAAATTTGAATGCAGATTTTTAGAGAATCGAATCAGAAGTCTTTAGAGGTATGCCACTTTGGAATCGGCTTAAGTTTGGTAAAGTTATAGACTCTCGAAGTCCAATTTTGGGTCACTCTTTTACAAGTCATCGGAAAACTAAAAATAACTGACATGAAAATGGGTCAAAAATTTGATCAATGTTAAATTGAAAAATTTGAATGCAGATTTTTAGAGAATCGAATCAGAAGTCTTTAGAGGTATGCCACTATGGAATCGGCTTAAGCTTGGTAAAGTTATGGACTCTCGAAGTTCAATTTTGGGTCAAAGTTAAACAAGTCAAATTAGAAATAACTGACATAAAAATGGGTGAAAAATTTGATCAAAGTTAAATTGAAAAATTTGAATGCAGATTTTTAGAGAATCGAATCAGAAGTCTTTAGAGGTATGCCACTTTGGAATCGGCTTTAGTTTGATAAAGTTATGGACTCTCTAAGTCCAATTTTGAGTCACTCTGTTAAAAGTCCTCGGAAAACTAGAAATAACTGACTTGAAAATGGGTCAAAAATTTGATCAACGTTAAATTGAAAATTTTGAATTCAGATTTTTAGAGAATCGAATCAGAAGTCTTTAGAGGTATGTCACTTTGGAATCGGCTTAAGTTTGGTAAAGTTATAGACTCTCGAAGTCCAATTTTGGATCACTCTTTTACAAGTCATCGGAAAACTAAAAATAACTGACATGAAAATGGGTCAAAAATTTGATCAACGTTAAATTGAAAATTTTGAATGCAGATTTTTAGAGAATCGAATCAGAAGTCTTTAGAGGTATGCCACTTTGGAATCGGCTTAAGTTTGGTAAAGTTATGGACTCTCTAAGTCCAATTTTTAGTCACTCTGTTAAAAGTCCTCGGAAAACTAGAAATAACTGACTTGAAAATGGGTCAAAAATTTGATCAACGTTAAATTGAAAATTTTGAATGCAGATTTTTAGAGAATCGAATCAGAAGTCTTTAGAGGTATGCCACTTTGGAATCGGCTTAAGTTTGGTAAAGTTATGGACTCTCTAAGTCCAATTTTTAGTCACTCTGTTACAAGTCCTCGGAAATCTAGAAATAACTGACATGAAAATAGGTCAAAAAATTAATCGACGTTAAATTGAAAAATTTGAATGCAGATTTTTAGAGAATCGAATCAGAAGTCTTTAGAGGTATGCCACTTTGCAATCGGCTTTAGCTTGGTAAAGTTATGGACTCTCGAAGTTCAATTTTGGGTCAAAGTTAAAGAAGTCAAATTAGAAATAACTGACATGAAAATGGGTCAAAAATTTGATCAACGTTAAATTGAAAAATTTGAATGCAGATTTTTAGAGAATCGAATCAGAAGTCTTTAGAGGTATGCCACTTTGGAATCGGCTTAAGTTTGGTAAAGTTATGGACTCTCTAAGTCCAATTTTTAGTCACTCTGTTACAAGTCCTCGGAAATCTAGAAATAACTGACATGAAAATAGGTCAAAAAATTAATCGACGTTAAATTGAAAAATTTGAATGCAGATTTTTAGAGAATCGAATCAGAAGTCTTTAGAGGTATGCCACTTTGCAATCGGCTTTAGCTTGGTAAAGTTATGGACTCTCGAAGTTCAATTTTGGGTCAAAGTTAAACAAGTCAAATTAGAAATAACTGACATGAAAATGGGTGAAAAATTTGATCAACGTTAAATTGAAAAATTTGAATGCAGATTTTTAGAGAATCGAATCAGAAGTCTTTAGAGGTATGCCACTTTGGAATCGGTTTAAGTTTGATAAAGTTATGGACTCTCTAAGTCCAATTTTGAGTCACTCTATTACAAGTCCTCGGAAAACTAGAAATAACTGACATGAAAATGGGTCAAAAATGTTATCAACGTTAAATTGAAAAATTTGAATGCAGATTTTTAGAGAATCGAATCAGAAGTTTTTAGAGGTATGCCACTTTGGAATCGGCTGAAGTTTGGTAAAGTTATGGACTCTCGAAGTTCAATTTTGGGTCAAAGTTAAACAAGTCAAATTAGAAATAACTGACATGAAAATGGGTGAAAAATTTGATCACAGTTAAATTGAAAAATTTGAATGCAGATTTTTAGAGAATCGAATCAGAAGTCTTTAGAGGTATGCCACTTTGGAATCGGCTTAAGTTTGGTTAAGTTATGGATTCTCTAAGTCCAATTTTGAGTCACTCTGTTACAAGTCATCGGAAAATTGGAAATAACTGACATTGAAAAATTTTAATGCAGATTTTTAGAGAATCGAATCAGAAGTCTTTAGAGGTATGCCACTTTGGAATCGGCTTAAGTTTGGTAAAGTTATGGACTCCCGAAAATTTAAATGCAGATTTTTAGAGAATCGAATCAGAAGTTTTTAGAGGTATGCCACTTTGGAATCGGCTTAAGTTTGGTAAAGTTATAGACTCTCGAAGTCCAATTTTGGATCACTCTTTTACAAGTCATCGGAAAACTAAAAATAACTGACATGAAAATGGGTCAAAAATTTGATCAACGTTAAATTGAAAATTTTGAATTCAGATTTTTAGAGAATCGAATCAGAAGTCTTTAGAGGTATGTCACTTTGGAATCGGCTTAAGTTTGGTAAAGTTATGGACTCTCTAAGTCCAATTTTGGATCACTCTTTTACAAGTCATCGGAAAACTAAAAATAACTGACATGAAAATGGGTCAAAAATTTGATCAACGTTAAATTGAAAAATTTGAATGCAGACTTTTAGAGAATCGAATCAGAAGTCTTTAGAGGTATGCCACTTTGGAATCGGCTTAAGTTTGGTAAAGTTATGGACTCTCTAAGTCCAATTTTTAGTCACTCTGTTACAAGTCCTCGGAAATCTAGAAATAACTGACATGAAAATAGGTCAAAAAATTAATCGACGTTAAATTGAAAAATTTGAATGCAGATTTTTAGAGAATCGAATCAGAAGTTTTTAGAGGTATGCCACTTTGCAATCGGCTTTAGCTTGGTAAAGTTATGGACTCTCGAAGTTCAATTTTGGGTCAAAGTTAAACAAGTCAAATTAGAAATAACTGACATGAAAATGGGTGAAAAATTTGATCAAAGTTAAATTGAAAAATTTGAATGCAGATTTTTAGAGAATCGAATCAGAAGTCTTAAGAGGTATGCCACTTTGGAATCGGTTTAAGTTTGATAAAGTTATGGACTCTCTAAAACCACTTTGGAGTCACTCTATTACAAGTCCTCGGAAAACTAGAAATAGCTGACATGAAAATGGGTCAAAAATTTTATCAACGTTAAATTGAAAAATTTGAATGCAGATTTTTAGAGAATCGAATCAGAAGTTTTTAGAGGTATGCCACTTTGGAATCGGCTGAAGTTTGGTAAAGTTATGGACTCTCGAAGTTCAATTTTGGGTCAAAGTTAAACAAGTCAAATTAGAAATAACTGACATGAAAATGGGTGAAAAATTTGATCACAGTTAAATTGAAAAATTTGAATGCAGATTTTTAGAGAATCGAATCAGAAGTCTTTAGAGGTATGCCACTTTGGAATCGGCTTAAGTTTGGTTAAGTTATGGATTCTCTAAGTCCAATTTTGAGTCACTCTGTTACAAGTCATCGGAAAATTGGAAATAACTGACATTGAAAAATTTTAATGCAGATTTTTAGAGAATCGAATCAGAAGTCTTTAGAGGTATGCCACTTTGGAATCGGCTTAAGTTTGGTAAAGTTATGGACTCCCGAAAATTTAAATGCAGATTTTTAGAGAATCGAATCAGAAGTCTTTAGAGGTATGCCACTTTGGAATCGGCTTAAGTTTGGTAAAGTTATAGACTCTCGAAGTCCAATTTTGGATCACTCTTTTACAAGTCATCGGAAAACTAAAAATAACTGACATGAAAATGGGTCAAAAATTTGATCAACGTTAAATTGAAAATTTTGAATTCAGATTTTTAGAGAATCGAATCAGAAGTCTTTAGAGGTATGTCACTTTGGAATCGGCTTAAGTTTGGTAAAGTTATGGACTCTCTAAGTCCAATTTTGGATCACTCTTTTACAAGTCATCGGAAAACTAAAAATAACTGACATGAAAATGGGTCAAAAATTTGATCAACGTTAAATTGAAAAATTTGAATGCAGACTTTTAGAGAATCGAATCAGAAGTCTTTAGAGGTATGCCACTTTGGAATCGGCTTAAGTTTGGTAAAGTTATGGACTCTCTAAGTCCAATTTTTAGTCACTCTGTTACAAGTCCTCGGAAATCTAGAAATAACTGACATGAAAATAGGTCAAAAAATTAATCGACGTTAAATTGAAAAATTTGAATGCAGATTTTTAGAGAATCGAATCAGAAGTCTTTAGAGGTATGCCACTTTGCAATCGGCTTTAGCTTGGTAAAGTTATGGACTCTCGAAGTTCAATTTTTGGTCAAAGTTAAACAAGTCAAATTAGAAATAACTGACATGAAAATGGGTGAAAAATTTGATCAAAGTTAAATTGAAAAATTTGAATGCAGATTTTTAGAGAATCGAATCAGAAGTCTTAAGAGGTATGCCACTTTGGAATCGGTTTAAGTTTGATAAAGTTATGGACTCTCTAAAACCAATTTGGAGTCACTCTATTACAAGTCCTCGGAAAACTAGAAATAGCTGACATGAAAATGGGTCAAAAATTTTATCAACGTTAAATTGAAAAATTTGAATGCAGATTTTTAGAGAATCGAATCAGAAGTTTTTAGAGGTATGCCACTTTGGAATCGGCTTAAGTTTGGTAAAGTTATGGACTCTCGAAGTTCAATTTTGGGTCAAAGTTAAACAAGTCAAATTAGAAATAACTGACATGAAAATGGGTGAAAAATTTGATCACAGTTAAATTGAAAAATTTGAATGCAGATTTTTAGAGAATCGAATCAGAAGTCTTTAGAGGTATGCCACTTTGGAATCGGCTTAAGTTTGGTTAAGTTATGGATTCTCTAAGTCCAATTTTGAGTCACTCTGTTACAAGTCATCGGAAAATTGGAAATAACTGACATTGAAAAATTTAAATGCAGATTTTTAGAGAATCGAATCAGAAGTCTTTAGAGGTATGCCACTTTGGAATCGGCTTAAGTTTGGTAAAGTTATGGACTCCCGAAAATTTAAATGCAGATTTTTAGAGAATCGAATCAGAAGTCTTTAGAGGTATGCCACTTTGGAATCGGCTTAAGTTTGGTAAAGTTATAGACTCTCGAAGTCCAATTTTGGATCACTCTTTTACGAGTCATCGGAAAACTAAAAATAACTGACATGAAAATGGGTCAAAAATTTGATCAACGTTAAATTGAAAATTTTGAATTCAGATTTTTAGAGAATCGAATCAGAAGTCTTTAGAGGTATGCCACTTTGGAATCGGCTTAAGTTTGGTAAAGTTATAGACTCTCTAAGTCCAATTTTGGATCACTCTTTTACAAGTCATCGGAAAACTAAAAATAACTGACATGAAAATGGGTCAAAAATTTGATCAACGTTAAATTGAAAAATTTGAATGCAGATTTTTAGAGAATCGAAACAGAAGTCTTTAGAGGTATGCCACTTTGGAATCGGCTTAAGTTTGGTAAAGTTGTGGAGTCCCGAAAATTTAAATGCAGATTTTTAGAGAATCGAATCAGAAGTTTTTAGAGGTATGCCACTTTGGAATCGGCTTAAGTTTGGTTAAGTTATGGATTCTCTAAGTCCAATTTTGAGTCACTCTGTTACAAGTCATCGGAAAATTGGAAATAACTGACATTGAAAAATTTTAATGCAGATTTTTAGAGAATCGAATCAGAAGTCTTTAGAGGTATGCCACTTTGGAATCGGCTTAAGTTTGGTAAAGTTATGGACTCCCGAAAATTTAAATGCAGATTTTTAGAGAATCGAATCAGAAGTCTTTAGAGGTATGCCACTTTGGAATCGGCTTAAGTTTGGTAAAGTTATAGACTCTCGAAGTCCAATTTTGGATCACTCTTTTACAAGTCATCGGAAAACTAAAAATAACTGACATGAAAATGGGTCAAAAAATTGATCAACGTTAAATTGAAAATTTTGAATTCAGATTTTTAGAGAATCGAATCAGAAGTCTTTAGAGGTATGTCACTTTGGAATCGGCTTAAGTTTGGTAAAGTTATGGACTCTCTAAGTCCAATTTTGGATCACTCTTTTACAAGTCATCGGAAAACTAAAAATAACTGACATGAAAATGGGTCAAAAATTTGATCAACGTTAAATTGAAAAATTTGAATGCAGACTTTTAGAGAATCGAATCAGAAGTCTTTAGAGGTAGCCACTTTGGAATAGGCTTAAGTTTGGTAAAGTTATGGACTCTCTAAGTCCAATTTTTAGTCACTCTGTTACAAGTCCTCGGAAATCTAGAAATAACTGACATGAAAATAGGTCAAAAAATTAATCGACGTTAAATTGAAAAATTTGAATGCAGATTTTTAGAGAATCGAATCAGAAGTCTTTAGAGGTATGCCACTTTGCAATCGGCTTTAGCTTGGTAAAGTTATGGACTCTCGAAGTTCAATTTTGGGTCAAAGTTAAACAAGTCAAATTAGAAATAACTGACATGAAAATGGGTGAAAAATTTGATCAAAGTTAAATTGAAAAATTTGAATGCAGATTTTTAGAGAATCGAATCAGAAGTCTTAAGAGGTATGCCACTTTGGAATCGGTTTAAGTTTGATAAAGTTATGGACTCTCTAAAACCAATTTGGAGTCACTCTATTACAAGTCCTCGGAAAACTAGAAATAGCTGACATGAAAATGGGTCAAAAATTTTATCAACGTTAAATTGAAAAATTTGAATGCAGATTTTTAGAGAATCGAATCAGAAGTTTTTAGAGGTATGCCACTTTGGAATCGGCTTAAGTTTGGTAAAGTTATGGACTCTCGAAGTTCAATTTTGGGTCAAAGTTAAACAAGTCAAATTAGAAATAACTGACATGAAAATGGGTGAAAAATTTGATCACAGTTAAATTGAAAAATTTGAATGCAGATTTTTAGAGAATCGAATCAGAAGTCTTTAGAGGTATGCCACTTTGGAATCGGCTTAAGTTTGGTTAAGTTATGGATTCTCTAAGTCCAATTTTGAGTCACTCTGTTACAAGTCATCGGAAAATTGGAAATAACTGACATTGAAAAATATAAATGCAGATTTTTAGAGAATCGAATCAGAAGTCTTTAGAGGTATGCCACTTTGGAATCGGCTTAAGTTTGGTAAAGTTATGGACTCCCGAAAATTTAAATGCAGATTTTTAGAGAATCGAATCAGAAGTCTTTAGAGGTATGCCACTTTGGAATCGGCTTAAGTTTGGTAAAGTTATAGACTCTCGAAGTCCAATTTTGGATCACTCTTTTACGAGTCATCGGAAAACTAAAAATAACTGACATGAAAATGGGTCAAAAATTTGATCAACGTTAAATTGAAAATTTTGAATTCAGATTTTTAGAGAATCGAATCAGAAGTCTTTAGAGGTATGTCACTTTGGAATCGGCTTAAGTTTGGTAAAGTTATGGACTCTCTAAGTCCAATTTTGGATCACTCTTTTACAAGTCATCGGAAAACTAAAAATAACTGACATGAAAATGGGTCAAAAATTTGATCAACGTTAAATTGAAAAATTTGAATGCAGATTTTTAGAGAATCGAATCAGAAGTTTTTAGAGGTATGCCACTTTGGAATCGGCTTAAGTTTGGTAAAGTTGTGGACTCTCGAAGTTCAATTTTGGGTCAAAGTTAAACAAGTCAAATTAGAAATAACTGACATGAAAATGGGTGAAAAATTTGATCACAGTTAAATTGAAAAATTTGAATGCAGATTTTTAGAGAATCGAATCAGAAGTCTTTAGAGGTATGCCACTTTGCAATCGGCTTTAGCTTGGTAAAGTTATGGACATTCGAAGTTCAATTTTGGGTCAAAGTTAAACAAGTCAAATTAGAAATAACTGACATGAAAATGGGTGAAAAATTTGATCAAAGTTAAATTGAAAAATTTGAATGCAGATTTTTAGAGAATCGAATCAGAAGTCTTAAGAGGTATGCCACTTTGGAATCGGTTTAAGTTTGATAAAGTTATGGACTCTCTAAAACCAATTTGGAGTCACTCTATTACAAGTCCTCGGAAAACTAGAAATAGCTGACATGAAAATGGGTCAAAAATTTTATCAACGTTAAATTGAAAAATTTGAATGCAGATTTTTAGAGAATCGAATCAGAAGTTTTTAGAGGTATGCCACTTTGGAATCGGCTTAAGTTTGGTAAAGTTATGGACTCTCGAAGTTCAATTTTGGGTCAAAGTTAAACAAGTCAAATTAGAAATAACTGACATGAAAATGGGTGAAAAATTTGATCACAGTTAAATTGAAAAATTTGAATGCAGATTTTTAGAGAATCGAATCAGAAGTCTTTAGAGGTATGCCACTTTGGAATCGGCTTAAGTTTGGTTAAGTTATGGATTCTCTAAGTCCAATTTTGAGTCACTCTGTTACAAGTCATCGGAAAATTGGAAATAACTGACATTGAAAAATTTAAATGCAGATTTTTAGAGAATCGAATCAGAAGTCTTTAGAGGTATGCCACTTTGGAATCGGCTTAAGTTTGGTAAAGTTATGGACTCCCGAAAATTTAAATGCAGATTTTTAGAGAATCGAATCAGAAGTCTTTAGAGGTATGCCACTTTGGAATCGGCTTAAGTTTGGTAAAGTTATAGACTCTCGAAGTCCAATTTTGGATCACTCTTTTACGAGTCATCGGAAAACTAAAAATAACTGACATGAAAATGGGTCAAAAATTTGATCAACGTTAAATTGAAAATTTTGAATTCAGATTTTTAGAGAATCGAATCAGAAGTCTTTAGAGGTATGTCACTTTGGAATCGGCTTAAGTTTGGTAAAGTTATGGACTCTCTAAGTCCAATTTTGGATCACTCTTTTACAAGTCATCGGAAAACTAAAAATAACTGACATGAAAATGGGTCAAAAATTTGATCAACGTTAAATTGAAAAATTTGAATGCAGATTTTTAGAGAATCGAATCAGAAGTTTTTAGAGGTATGCCACTTTGGAATCGGCTTAAGTTTGGTAAAGTTGTGGACTCTCGAAGTTCAATTTTGGGTCAAAGTTAAACAAGTCAAATTAGAAATAACTGACATGAAAATGGGTGAAAAATTTGATCACAGTTAAATTGAAAAATTTGAATGCAGATTTTTAGAGAATCGAATCAGAAGTCTTTAGAGGTATGCCACTTTGGAATCGGCTTAAGTTTGGTTAAGTTATGGATTCTCTAAGTCCAATTTTGAGTCACTTTGTTACAAGTCATCGGAAAATTGGAAATAACTGACATTGAAAAATATAAATGCAGATTTTTAGAGAATCGAATCAGAAGTCTTTAGAGGTATGCCACTTTGGAATCGGCTTAAGTTTGGTAAAGTTATGGACTCCCGAAAATTTAAATGCAGATTTTTAGAGAATCGAATCAGAAGTCTTTAGAGGTATGCCACTTTGGAATCGGCTTAAGTTTGGTAAAGTTATAGACTCTCGAAGTCCAACTTTGGATCACTCTTTTACGAGTCATCGGAAAACTAAAAATAACTGACATGAAAATGGGTCAAAAATTTGATCAACGTTAAATTGAAAATTTTGAATTCAGATTTTTAGAGAATCGAATCAGAAGTCTTTAGAGGTATGTCACTTTGGAATCGGCTTAAGTTTGGTAAAGTTATGGACTCTCTAAGTCCAATTTTGGATCACTCTTTTACAAGTCATCGGAAAACTAAAAATAACTGACATGAAAATGGGTCAAAAATTTGATCAACGTTAAATTGAAAAATTTGAATGCAGATTTTTAGAGAATCGAATCAGAAGTCTTTAGAGGTATGCCACTTTGGAATCGGCTTAAGTTTGGTAAAGTTATGGACTCCCGAAGTCCAATTTTGGGTCAACGTTAAATAAGTCAAATTAGAAAAATTTGATCAACGTTAAATTGAAAAATTTGAATGCAGATTTTTAGAGAATCGAATCAGAAGTCTTTAGAGGTTTGCCACTTTGGAATCGGCTTAAGTTTGGTTAAGTTATGGACTCTCTAAGTCCTATTTTGGGTCACTCTGTTACAAGTCCTCGGAAAACTAGAAATAACTGACATGAAAATGGGTCAAAAATTTGATCAACGTTAAATTGAAAAATTTGAATGCAGATTTTTAGAGAATCGAATCAGAAGTCTTTAGAGGTATGCCACTTTGGAATCGGCTTAAGTTTGGTAACGTTATGGACTCTCGAAGTTCAATTTTGGGTCACTCTTTTACAAGTCATCGGAAAACTAAAAATAACTGACATGAAAATGGGTCAAAAATTTGATCAACGTTAAATTGAAAAATTTGAATGCAGATTTTTAGAGAATCGAATCAGAAGTCTTTAGACGTATGCCACTTTGGAATCGGTTTAAGTTTGATAAAGTTATGGACTCTCTAAGTCCAATTTTGAGTCACTCTATTACAAGTCCTCGGAAAACTAGAAATAACTGACATGAAAATGGGTCAAAAATTTGATCAACGTTAAATTGAAAAATTTGAATGCAGATTTTTAGAGAATCGAATCAGAAGTTTTTAGAGGTATGCCACTTTGGAATCGGGTTAAGTTTGGTAAAGTTATGGACTCTCGAAGTTCAATTTTGGGTCAAAGTTAAACAAGTCAAATTAGAAATAACTGACATGAAAATGGGTGAAAAATTTGATCACAGTTAAATTAAAAAATTTGAATGCAGATTTTTAGAGAATCGAATCAGAAGTCTTTAGAGGTATGCCACTTTGGAATCGGCTTAAGTTTGGTAAAGTTATGGACTCTCGAAGTCCAATTTTGGGTCACTCTTTTACAAGTTATCGGAAAACTAGAAATAATTGACATGAAAATGGGTGAAAATTTTGATCAACGTTAAATTGAAAAATTTGAATGCAGATTTTTAGAGAATCGAATCAGAAGTCTTTAGAGGTATGCCACTTTGGAATCGGCTTGAGTTTGGTAAAGTTATGGACTCTCGAAATTCAATTTTGTGTCACTCTTTTACAAGTTTTCGGAAAACTAGAAATAATTGACATGAAAATGGGTGAAAATTTTGATCAACGTTAAATTGAAAAATTTGAATGCAGATTTTTAGAGAATCGAATCAGAAGTCTTTAGAGGTATGCCACTTTGGAATCGGCTTAAGTTTGGTAAAGTTATGGACTCTCGAAGTCCAATTTTGGGTCACTCTTTTACAAGTCATCGGAAAACTAGAAATAACTGACATGAAAATGGGTCAAAAATTTGATCAACGTTAAATTGAAAAATTTGAATGCAGATTTTTAGAGAATCGAATCAGAAGTCTTTAGAGGTATGCCACTATGGAATCGGCTTAAGTTTGGTAAAGTTACGGACTCTCGAAGTCCAATTTTGGGTCACTCTTTTACAAGTCATCGGAAAACTAGAAATAACTGACATGAAAATGGGTGAAAAATTTGATCAACGTTAAATTGAAAAATTTGAATGCAGATTTTTAGAGAATCGAATCAGAAGTCTTTAGAGGTATGCCACTTTGGAATCGGCTTTAGCTTGGTAAAGTTATGGACTCTCGAAGTTCAATTTTGGGTCAAAGTTAAACAAGTCAAATTAGAAATAACTGACATGAAAATGGGTGAAAAATTTGATCAAAGTTAAATTGAAAAATTTGAATGCAGATTTTTAGAGAATCGAATCAGAAGTCCTTAGAGGTATGCCACTTTGGAATCGGTTTAAGTTTGATAAAGTTATGGACTCTCTAAGTCCAATTTTGAGTCACTCTATTACAAGTCCTCGGAAAACTAGAAATAGCTGACATGAAAATGGGTCAAAAATTTTATCAACGTTAAATTGAAAAATTTGAATGCAGATTTTTAGAGAATCGAATCAGAAGTTTTTAGAGGTATGCCACTTTGGAATCGGCTTAAGTTTGGTAAAGTTATGGACTCTCGAAGTTCAATTTTGGGTCAAAGTTAAACAAGTCAAATTAGAAATAACTGACATGAAAATGGGTGAAAAATTTGATCACAGTTAAATTGAAAAATTTGAATGCAGATTTTTAGAGAATCGAATCAGAAGTCTTTAGAGGTATGCCACTTTGGAATCGGCTTAAGTTTGGTTAAGTTATGGATTCTCTAAGTCCAATTTTGAGTCACTCTGTTACAAGTCATCGGAAAATTGGAAATAACTGACATTGAAAAATTTAAATGCAGATTTTTAGAGAATCGAATCAGAAGTCTTTAGAGGTATGCCACTTTGGAATCGGCTTAAGTTTGGTAAAGTTATGGACTCCCGAAAATTTAAATGCAGATTTTTAGAGAATCGAATCAGAAGTCTTTAGAGGTATGCCACTTTGGAATCGGCTTAAGTTTGGTAAAGTTATGGACTCTCTAAGTCCAATTTTGGGTCACTCTTTTACGAGTCATCGGAAAACTAAAAATAACTGACATGAAAATGGGTCAAAAATTTGATCAACGTTAAATTGAAAATTTGAATGCAGATTTTTAGAGAATCGAATCAGAAGTCTTTAGACGTATGCCACTTTGGAATCGGTTTAAGTTTGATAAAGTTATGGACTCTCTAAGTCCAATTTTGAGTCACTCTATTACAAGTCCTCGGAAAACTAGAAATAACTGACATGAAAATGGGTCAAAAATTTGATCAACGTTAAATTGAAAAATTTGAATGCAGATTTTTAGAGAATCGAATCAGAAGTTTTTAGAGGTATGCCACTTTGGAATCGGGTTAAGTTTGGTAAAGTTATGGACTCTCGAAGTTCAATTTTGGGTCAAAGTTAAACAAGTCAAATTAGAAATAACTGACATGAAAATGGGTGAAAAATTTGATCACAGTTAAATTAAAAAATTTGAATGCAGATTTTTAGAGAATCGAATCAGAAGTCTTTAGAGGTATGCCACTTTGGAATCGGCTTAAGTTTGGTAAAGTTATGGACTCTCGAAGTCCAATTTTGGGTCACTCTTTTACAAGTTATCGGAAAACTAGAAATAATTGACATGAAAATGGGTGAAAATTTTGATCAACGTTAAATTGAAAAATTTGAATGCAGATTTTTAGAGAATCGAATCAGAAGTCTTTAGAGGTATGCCACTTTGGAATCGGCTTAAGTTTGGTAAAGTTATGGACTCTCGAAGTCCAATTTTGGGTCACTCTTTTACAAGTCATCGGAAAACTAGAAATAACTGACATGAAAATGGGTCAAAAATTTGATCAACGTTAAATTGAAAAATTTGAATGCAGATTTTTAGAGAATCGAATCAGAAGTCTTTAGAGGTATGCCACTATGGAATCGGCTTAAGTTTGGTAAAGTTACGGACTCTCGAAGTCCAATTTTGGGTCACTCTTTTACAAGTCATCGGAAAACTAGAAATAACTGACATGAAAATGGGTGAAAAATTTGATCAACGTTAAATTGAAAAATTTGAATGCAGATTTTTAGAGAATCGAATCAGAAGTCTTTAGAGGTATGCCACTTTGGAATCGGCTTTAGCTTGGTAAAGTTATGGACTCTCGAAGTTCAATTTTGGGTCAAAGTTAAACAAGTCAAATTAGAAATAACTGACATGAAAATGGGTGAAAAATTTGATCAAAGTTAAATTGAAAAATTTGAATGCAGATTTTTAGAGAATCGAATCAGAAGTCTTTAGAGGTATGCCACTTTGGAATCGGTTTAAGTTTGATAAAGTTATGGACTCTCTAAGTCCAATTTTGAGTCACTCTATTACAAGTCCTCGGAAAACTAGAAATAGCTGACATGAAAATGGGTCAAAAATTTTATCAACGTTAAATTGAAAAATTTGAATGCAGATTTTTAGAGAATCGAATCAGAAGTTTTTAGAGGTATGCCACTTTGGAATCGGCTTAAGTTTGGTAAAGTTATGGACTCTCGAAGTTCAATTTTGGGTCAAAGTTAAACAAGTCAAATTAGAAATAACTGACATGAAAATGGGTGAAAAATTTGATCACAGTTAAATTGAAAAATTTGAATGCAGATTTTTAGAGAATCGAATCAGAAGTCTTTAGAGGTATGCCACTTTGGAATCGGCTTAAGTTTGGTTAAGTTATGGATTCTCTAAGTCCAATTTTGAGTCACTCTGTTACAAGTCATCGGAAAATTGGAAATAACTGACATTGAAAAATTTAAATGCAGATTTTTAGAGAATCGAATCAGAAGTCTTTAGAGGTATGCCACTTTGGAATCGGCTTAAGTTTGGTAAAGTTATGGACTCCCGAAAATTTAAATGCAGATTTTTAGAGAATCGAATCAGAAGTCTTTAGAGGTATGCCACTTTGGAATCGGCTTAAGTTTGGTAAAGTTATGGACTCTCTAAGTCCAATTTTGGATCACTCTTTTACGAGTCATCGGAAAACTAAAAATAACTGACATGAAAATGGGTCAAAAATTTGATCAACGTTAAATTGAAAATTTTGAATTCAGATTTTTAGAGAATCGAATCAGAAGTCTTAAGAGGTATGTCACTTTGGAATCGGCTTAAGTTTGGTAAAGTTATGGACTCTCTAAGTCCAATTTTGGATCACTCTTTTACAAGTCATCGGAAAACTAAAAATAACTGACATGAAAATGGGTCAAAAATTTGATCAACGTTAAATTGAAAAATTTGAATGCAGATTTTTAGAGAATCGAAACAGAAGTCTTTAGAGGTATGCCACTTTGGAATCGGCTTAAGTTTGGTAAAGTTGTGGAGTCCCGAAAATTTAAATGCAGATTTTTAGAGAATCGAATCAGAAGTTTTTAGAGGTATGCCACTTTGGAATCGGCTTAAGTTTGGTAATGTTATGGACTCCCGAAGTCCAATTTTGGGTCAACGTTAGATAAGTCAAATTAGAAAAATTTGATCAACGTTAAGTTTGATAAAGTTATGGACTCTCTAAGTCCAATTTTGAGTCACTCTATTACAAGTCCTCGGAAAACTAGAAATAACTGACATGAAAATGGGTCAAAAATTTGATCAACGTTAAATTGAAAAATTTGAATGCAGATTTTTAGAGAATCGAATCAGAAGTTTTTAGAGGTATGCCACTTTGGAATCGGGTTAAGTTTGGTAAAGTTATGGACTCTCGAAGTTCAATTTTGGGTCAAAGTTAAACAAGTCAAATTAGAAATAACTGACATGAAAATGGGTGAAAAATTTGATCACAGTTAAATTAAAAAATTTGAATGCAGATTTTTAGAGAATCGAATCAGAAGTCTTTAGAGGTATGCCACTTTGGAATCGGCTTAAGTTTGGTAAAGTTATGGACTCTCGAAGTCCAATTTTGGGTCACTCTTTTACAAGTCATCGGAAAACTAGAAATAACTGACATGAAAATGGGTGAAAAATTTGATCAAAGTTAAATTGAAAAATTTGAATGCAGATTTTTAGAGAATCGAATAAGAAGTCTTTAGAGGTATGCCACTTTGGAATCGGTTTAAGTTTGATAAAGTTATGGACTCTCTAAGTCCAATTTTGAGTCACTCTATTACAAGTCCTCGGAAAACTAGAAATAACTGACATGAAAATGGGTCAAAAATTTTATCAACGTTAAATTGAAAAATTTGAATGCAGATTTTTAGAGAATCGAATCAGAAGTTTTTAGAGGTATGCCACTTTGGAATCGGCTTAAGTTTGGTAAAGTTATGGACTCTCGAAGTTCAATTTTGGGTCAAAGTTAAACAAGTCAAATTAGAAATAACTGACATGAAAATGGGTGAAAAATTTGATCACAGTTAAATTGAAAAATTTGAATGCAGATTTTTAGAGAATCGAATCAGAAGTCTTTAGAGGTATGCCACTTTGGAATCGGCTTAAGTTTGGTTAAGTTATGGATTCTCTAAGTCCAATTTTGAGTCACTCTGTTACAAGTCATCGGAAAATTGGAAATAACTGACATTGAAAAATTTAAATGCAGATTTTTAGAGAATCGAATCAGAAGTCTTTAGAGGTATGCCACTTTGGAATCGGCTTAAGTTTGGTAAAGTTATGGACTCCCGAAAATTTAAATGCAGATTTTTAGAGAATCGAATCAGAAGTCTTTAGAGGTATGCCACTTTGGAATCGGCTTAAGTTCGGTAAAGTTATAGACTCTCGAAGTCCAATTTTGGATCACTCTTTTACGAGTCATCGGAAAACTAAAAATAACTGACATGAAAATGGGTCAAAAATTTGATCAACGTTAAATTGAAAATTTTGAATTCAGATTTTTAGAGAATCGAATCAGAAGTCTTAAGAGGTATGTCACTTTGGAATCGGCTTAAGTTTGGTAAAGTTATGGACTCTCTAAGTCCAATTTTGGATCACTCTTTTACAAGTCATCGGAAAACTAAAAATAACTGACATGAAAATGGGTCAAAAATTTGATCAACGTTAAATTGAAAAATTTGAATGCAGATTTTTAGAGAATCGAATCAGAAGTCTTTAGAGGTATGCCACTTTGGAATCGGCTTAAGTTTGGTAAAGTTATGGACTCCCGAAAATTTAAATGCAGATTTTTAGAGAATCGAATCAGAAGTCTTTAGAGGTATGCCACTTTGGAATCGGCTTAAGTTTGGTAAAGTTATGGACTCCCGAAGTCCAATTTTGGGTCAACGTTAGATAAGTCAAATTAGAAAAATTTGATCAACGTTAAATTGAAAAATTTGAATGCAGATTTTTAGAGAATCGAATCAGAAGTCTTTAGAGGTTTGCCACTTTGGAATCGGCTTAAGTTTGGTTAAGTTATGGACTTTCTAAGTCCTATTTTGGGTCACTCTGTTACAAGTCCTCGGAAAACTAGAAATAACTGACATGAAAATGGGTCAAAAATTTGATCAACGTTAAATTGAAAAATTTGAATGCAGATTTTTAGAGAATCGAATCAGAAGTCTTTAGAGGTATGCCACTTTGGAATCGGCTTAAGTTTGGTAACGTTATGGACTCTCGAAGTTCAATTTTGGGTCACTCTTTTACAAGTCATCGGAAAACAAAAAATAACTGACATGAAAATGGGTCAAAAATTTGATCAACGTTAAATTGAAAAATTTGAATGCAGATTTTTAGAGAATCGAATCAGAAGTCTTTAGACTTATGCCACTTTGGAATCGGTTTAAGTTTGATAAAGTTATGGACTCTCTAAGTCCAATTTTGAGTCACTCTATTACAAGTCCTCGGAAAACTAGAAATAACTGACATGAAAATGGGTCAAAAATTTGATCAACGTTAAATTGAAAAATTTGAATGCAGATTTTTAGAGAATCGAATCAGAAGTTTTTAGAGGTATGCCACTTTGGAATCGGGTTAAGTTTGGTAAAGTTATGGACTCTCGAAGTTCAATTTTGGGTCAAAGTTAAACAAGTCAAATTAGAAATAACTGACATGAAAATGGGTGAAAAATTTGATCAACGTTAAATTGAAAAATTTGAATGCAGATTTTTAGAGAATCGAATCAGAAGTTTTTAGAGGTATGCCACTTTGGAATCGGCTTAAGTTTGGTAAAGTTATGGACTCTCGAAGTTCAATTTTGGGTCAAAGTTAAACAAGTCAAATTAGAAATAACTGACATGAAAATGGGTGAAAAATTTGATCACAGTTAAATTAAAAAATTTGAATGCAGATTTTTAGAGAATCGAATCAGAAGTCTTTAGAGGTATGCCACTTTGGAATCGGCTTAAGTTTGGTAAAGTTATGGACTCTCGAAGTCCAATTTTGGGTCACTCTTTTACAAGTCATCGGAAAACTAGAAATAACTGACATGGAAATGGGTGAAAAATTTGATCAACGTTAAATTGAAAAATTTGAATGCAGATTTTTAGAGAATCGAATCAGAAGTTTTTAGAGGTATGCCACTTTGGAATCGGCTTAAGTTTGGTAAAGTTATGGACTCCCGAAGTCCAATTTTGGGTCAACGTTAGATAAGTCAAATTAGAAAAATTTGATCAACGTTAAATTGAAAAATTTGAATGCAGATTTTTAGAGAATCGAATCAGAAGTCTTTAGAGGTATGCCACTTTGGAATCGGCTTAAGTTTGGTTAAGTTATGGACTCTCTAAGTCCTATTTTGGGTCACTCTGTTACAAGTCCTCGGAAAACTAGAAATAACTGACATGAAAATGGGTCAAAAATTTGATCAACGTTAAATTGAAAAATTTGAATGCAGATTTTTAGAGAATCGAATCAGAAGTCTTTAGAGGTATGCCACTTTGGAATCGGCTTAAGTTTGGTAACGTTATGGACTCTCGAAGTTCAATTTTGGGTCACTCTTTTACAAGTCATCGGAAAACAAAAAATAACTGACATGAAAATGGGTCAAAAATTTGATCAACGTTAAATTGAAAAATTTGAATGCAGATTTTTAGAGAATCGAATCAGAAGTCTTTAGACGTATGCCACTTTGGAATCGGTTTAAGTTTGATAAAGTTATGGACTCTCTAAGTCCAATTTTGAGTCACTCTATTACAAGTCCTCGGAAAACTAGAAATAACTGACATGAAAATGGGTCAAAAATTTGATCAACGTTAAATTGAAAAATTTGAATGCAGATTTTTAGAGAATCGAATCAGAAGTTTTTAGAGGTATGCCACTTTGGAATCGGGTTAAGTTTGGTAAAGTTATGGACTCTCGAAGTTCAATTTTGGGTCAAAGTTAAACAAGTCAAATTAGAAATAACTGACATGAAAATGGGTGAAAAATTTGATCAACGTTAAATTGAAAAATTTGAATGCAGATTTTTAGAGAATCGAATCAGAAGTTTTTAGAGGTATGCCACTTTGGAATCGGCTTAAGTTTGGTAAAGTTATGGACTCTCGAAGTTCAATTTTGGGTCAAAGTTAAACAAGTCAAATTAGAAATAACTGACATGAAAATGGGTGAAAAATTTGATCACAGTTAAATTAAAAAATTTGAATGCAGATTTTTAGAGAATCGAATCAGAAGTCTTTAGAGGTATGCCACTTTGGAATCGGCTTAAGTTTGGTAAAGTTATGGACTCTCGAAGTCCAATTTTGGGTCACTCTTTTACAAGTCATCGGAAAACTAGAAATAACTGACATGAAAATGGGTGAAAAATTTGATCAACGTTAAATTGAAAAATTTGAATGCAGATTTTTAGAGAATCGAATCAGAAGTCTTTAGAGGTATGCCACTATGGAATCGGCTTAAGTTTGGTAAAGTTACGGACTCTCGAAGTCCAATTTTGGGTCACTCTTTTACAAGTCATCGGAAAACTAGAAATAACTGACATGAAAATGGGTGAAAAATTTGATCAACGTTAAATTAAAAATTTGAATGCAGATTTTTAGAGAATCGAATCAGAAGTCTTTAGAGGTATGCCACTTTGGAATCGGCTTGAGTTTGGTAAAGTTATGGACTCTCGAAATTCAATTTTGGGTCACTCTTTTACAAGTCATTGGAAAACTAGAAATAACTGACATGAAAATGGGTGAAAAATTTGATCAACGTTAAATTGAAAAATTTGAATGCATATTTTTAGAGAATCGAATCAGAAGTCTTTAGAGGTATGCCACTTTGGAATCGGCTTAAGTTTGGTAAAGTTATGGACTCTCGAAGTCCAATTTTGGGTCACTCTTTTACAAGTCATCGGAAAACTAGAAATAACTGACATGAAAATGGGTCAAAAATTTGATCAACGTTAAATTGAAAAATTTGAATGCAGATTTTTAGAGAATCGAATCAGAAGTCTTTAGAGGTATGCCACTATGGAATCGGCTTAAGTTTGGTAAAGTTACGGACTCTCGAAGTCCAATTTTGGTCACTCTTTTACAAGTCATCGGAAAACTAGAAATAACTGACATGAAAATGGGTGAAAAATTTGATCAACGTTAAATTGAAAAATTTGAATGCAGATTTTTAGAGAATCGAATCAGAAGTCTTTAGAGTTATGCCACTTTGGAATCGGCTTGAGTTTGGTAAAGTTATGGACTCTCGAAGTTCAATTTTGGGTCACTCTTTTACAAGTCATTGGAAAACTAGAAGTAACTGACATGAAAATGGGTCAAAAATTTGATCAACGTTAAATTGAAAAATTTGAATGCAGATTTTTAGAGAATCGAATCAGAAGTCTTTAGAGGTATGCCACTTTGGAATCGGCTTAAGTTTGGTAAAGTTATGGACTCTCGAAGTTCAATTTTGGGTCACTCTTTTACAAGTCATCGGAAAACAAAAAATAACTGACATGAAAATGGGTCAAAAATTTGATCAACGTTAAATTGAAAAATTTGAATGCAGATTTTTAGAGAATCGAATCAGAAGTCTTTAGACGTATGCCACTTTGGAATCGGTTTAAGTTTGATAAAGTTATGGACTCTCTAAGTCCAATTTTGAGTCACTCTATTACAAGTCCTCGGAAAACTAGAAATAACTGACATGAAAATGGGTCAAAAATTTGATCAACGTTAAATTGAAAAATTTGAATGCAGATTTTTAGAGAATCGAATCAGAAGTTTTTAGAGGTATGCCACTTTGGAATCGGGTTAAGTTTGGTAAAGTTATGGACTCTCGAAGTTCAATTTTGGGTCAAAGTTAAACAAGTCAAATTAGAAATAACTGACATGAAAATGGGTGAAAAATTTGATCAACGTTAAATTGAAAAATTTGAATGCAGATTTTTAGAGAATCGAATCAGAAGTTTTTAGAGGTATGCCACTTTGGAATCGGCTTAAGTTTGGTAAAGTTATGGACTCTCGAAGTTCAATTTTGGGTCAAAGTTAAACAAGTCAAATTAGAAATAACTGACATGAAAATGGGTGAAAAATTTGATCACAGTTAAATTAAAAAATTTGAATGCAGATTTTTAGAGAATCGAATCAGAAGTCTTTAGAGGTATGCCACTTTGGAATCGGCTTAAGTTTGGTAAAGTTATGGACTCTCGAAGTCCAATTTTGGGTCACTCTTTTACAAGTCATCGGAAAACTAGAAATAACTGACATGAAAATGGGTGAAAAATTTGATCAACGTTAAATTGAAAAATTTGAATGCAGATTTTTAGAGAATCGAATCAGAAGTCTTTAGAGGTATGCCACTATGGAATCGGCTTAAGTTTGGTAAAGTTACGGACTCTCGAAGTCCAATTTTGGGTCACTCTTTTACAAGTCATCGGAAAACTAGAAATAACTGACATGAAAATGGGTGAAAAATTTGATCAACGTTAAATTAAAAATTTGAATGCAGATTTTTAGAGAATCGAATCAGAAGTCTTTAGAGGTATGCCACTTTGGAATCGGCTTGAGTTTGGTAAAGTTATGGACTCTCGAAATTCAATTTTGGGTCACTCTTTTACAAGTCATTGGAAAACTAGAAATAACTGACATGAAAATGGGTGAAAAATTTGATCAACGTTAAATTGAAAAATTTGAATGCAGATTTTTAGAGAATCGAATCAGAAGTCTTTAGAGGTATGCCACTTTGGAATCGGCTTAAGTTTGGTAAAGTTATGGACTCTCGAAGTCCAATTTTGGTAACGCTTTTACAAGTCATCGGAAAACTAGAAATAACTGACATGAAAATGGGTCAAAAATTTGATCAACGTTAAATTGAAGAATTTGAATGCAGATTTTTAGAGAATCGAATCAGAAGTCTTTAGAGGTATGCCACTATGGAATCGGCTTAAGTTTGGTAAAGTTATGGACTCTCGAAGTCAAATTTTGGTCACTCTTTTACAAGTCATCGGAAAACTAGAAATAACTGACATGAAAATGGGTCAAAAATTTGATCAACGTTAAATTGAAGAATTTGAATGCAGATTTTTAGAGAATCGAATCAGAAGTCTTTAGAGTTATGCCACTTTGGAATCGGCTTGAGTTTGGTAAAGTTATGGACTCTCGAAGTTCAATTTTGGGTCACTCTTTTACAAGTCATTGGAAAACTAGAAGTAACTGACATGAAAATGGGTGAAAAATTTGATCAACGTTAAATTGAAAAATTTGAATGCAGATTTTTAGAGAATCGAATCAGAAGTCTTTAGAGGTATGCCACTTTGGAATCGGCTTAAGTTTGGTAAAGTTATATACTCTCGAAGTTCAATTTTGGGTCAAAGTTAAACAAGTCAAATTAGAAATAACTGACATGAAAATGGGTGAAAAATTTGATCACAGTTAAATTAAAAAATTTGAATGCAGATTTTTAGAGAATCGAATCAGAAGTCTTTAGAGGTATCCCACTTTGGAATCGGCTTAAGTTTGGTAAAGTTATGGACTCTCGAAGTCCAATTTTGGGTCACTCTTTTACAAGTCATCGGAAAACTAGAAATAACTGACATGAAAATGGGTCAAAAATTTGATCAACGTTAAATTGAAGAATTTGAATGCAGATTTTTAGAGAATGGAATCAGAAGTCTTTAGAGGTATGCCACTATGGAATCGGCTTAAGTTTGGTAAAGTTACGGACTCTCGAAGTCCAATTTTGGGTCACTCTTTTACAAGTCATCGGAAAACTAGAAATAACTGACATGAAAATGGGTCAAAAATTTGATCAACGTTAAATTGAAAAATTTGAATGCAGATTTTTAGAGAATCGAATCAGAAGTTTTTAGAGGTATGCCACTTTGGAATCGGGTTAAGTTTGGTAAAGTTATGGACTCTCGAAGTTCAATTTTGGGTCAAAGTTAAACAAGTCAAATTAGAAATAACTGACATGAAAATGGGTGAAAAATTTGATCACAGTTAAATTAAAAAATTTGAATGCAGATTTTTAGAGAATCGAATCAGAAGTCTTAAGAGGTATGCCACTTTGGAATCGGCTTAAGTTTGGTAAAGTTATGGACTCTCGAAGTCCAATTTTGGGTCACTCTTTTACAAGTCATCGGAAAACTAGAAATAACTGACATGAAAATGGGTGAAAAATTTGATCAACGTTAAATTGAAAAATTTGAATGCAGATTTTTAGAGAATCGAATCAGAAGTCTTTAGAGGTATGCCACTATGGAATCGGCTTAAGTTTGGTAAAGTTACGGACTCTCGAAGTCCAATTTTGGGTCACTCTTTTACAAGTCATCGGAAAACTAGAAATAACTGACATGAAAATGGGTGAAAAATTTGATCAACGTTAAATTGAAAAATTTGAATGCAGATTTTTAGAGAATCGAATCAGAAGTCTTTAGAGGTATGCCACTTTGGAATCGGCTTGAGTTTGGTAAAGTTATGGACTCTCGAAATTCAATTTTGGGTCACTCTTTTACAAGTCATTGGAAAACTAGAAATAACTGACATGAAAATGGGTGAAAAATTTGATCAACGTTAAATTGAAAAATTTGAATGCATATTTTAAGAGAATCGAATCAGAAGTCTTTAGAGGTATGCCACTTTGGAATCGGCTTGAGTTTGGTAAAGTTATGGACTCTCGAAGTCCAATTTTGGGTCACTCTTTTACAAGTCATCGGAAAACTAGAAATAACTGACATGAAAATGGGTCAAAAATTTGATCAACGTTAAATTGAAAAATTTGAATGCAGATTTTTAGAGAATCGAATCAGAAGTCTTTAGAGGTATGCCACTATGGAATCGGCTTAAGTTTGGTAAAGTTACGGACTCTCGAAGTCCAATTTTGGGTCACTCTTTTACAAGTCATCGGAAAACTAGAAATAACTGACATGAAAATGGGTCAAAAATTTGATCAACGTTAAATTGAAAAATTTGAATGCAGATTTTTAGAGAATCGAATCAGAAGTTTTTAGAGGTATGCCACTTTGGAATCGGGTTAAGTTTGGTAAAGTTATGGACTCTCGAAGTTCAATTTTGGGTCAAAGTTAAACAAGTCAAATTAGAAATAACTGACATGAAAATGGGTGAAAAATTTGATCACAGTTAAATTAAAAAATTTGAATGCAGATTTTTAGAGAATCGAATCAGAAGTCTTTAAAGGTATGCCACTTTGGAATCGGCTTAAGTTTGGTAAAGTTATGGACTCTCGAAGTCCAATTTTGGGTCACTCTTTTACAAGTCATCGGAAAACTAGAAATAACTGACATGAAAATGGGTGAAAAATTTGATCAACGTTAAATTGAAAAATTTGAATGCAGATTTTTAGAGAATCGAATCAGAAGTCTTTAGAGGTATGCCACTATGGAATCGGCTTAAGTTTGGTAAAGTTACGGACTCTCGAAGTCCAATTTTGGGTCACTCTTTTACAAGTCATCGGAAAACTAGAAATAACTGACATGAAAATGGGTGAAAAATTTGATCAACGTTAAATTAAAAATTTGAATGCAGATTTTTAGAGAATCGAATCAGAAGTCTTTAGAGGTATGCCACTTTGGAATCGGCTTGAGTTTGGTAAAGTTATGGACTCTCGAAATTCAATTTTGGGTCACTCTTTTACAAGTCATTGGAAAACTAGAAATAACTGACATGAAAATGGGTGAAAAATTTGATCAACGTTAAATTGAAAAATTTGAATGCATATTTTTAGAGAATCGAATCAGAAGTCTTTAGAGGTATGCCACTTTGGAATCGGCTTAAGTTTGGTAAAGTTATGGACTCTCGAAGTCCAATTTTGGGTCACTCTTTTACAAGTCATCGGAAAACTAGAAGTAACTGACATGAAAATGGGTGAAAAATTTGATCAACGTTAAATTGAAAAATTTGAATGCAGATTTTTAGAGAATCGAATCAGAAGTCTTTAGAGGTATGCCACTTTGGAATCGGCTTAAGTTTGGTAAAGTTATGGACTCTCGAAGTTCAATTTTGGGTCAAAGTTAAACAAGTCAAATAAGAAATAACTGACATGAAAATGGGTGAAAAATTTGATCACAGTTAAATTAAAAAATTTGAATGCAGATTTTTAGAGAATCGAATCAGAAGTCTTTAGAGGTATCCCACTTTGGAATCGGCTTAAGTTTGGTAAAGTTATGGACTCTCGAAGTCCAATTTTGGGTCACTCTTTTACAAGTCATCGGAAAACTAGAAATAACTGACATGAAAATGGGTGAAAAATTTGATCAACGTTAAATTGAAAAATTTGAATGCAGATTTTTAGAGAATCGAATCAGAAGTCTTTAGAGGTATGCCACTATGGAATCGGCTTAAGTTTGGTAAAGTTACGGACTCTCGAAGTCCAATTTTGGGTCACTCTTTTACAAGTCATCGGAAAACTAGAAATAACTGACATGAAAATGGGTGAAAAATTTGATCAACGTTAAATTGAAAAATTTGAATGCAGATTTTTAGAGAATCGAATCAGAAGTCTTTAGAGGTATGCCACTTTGGAATCGGCTTGAGTTTGGTAAAGTTATGGACTCTCGAAGTTCAATTTTGGGTCACTCTTTTACAAGTCATTGGAAAACTAGAAATAACTGACATGAAAATGGGTGAAAAATTTAATCAACGTTTAATTGAAAAATTTGAATGCAGATTTTTAGAGAATCGAATCAGAAGTCTTTAGAGGTATACCACTTTGGAATCGGCTTAAGTTTGGTAAAGTTATGGACTCTCGAAGTCCAATTTTGGGTCACTCTTTTACAAGTCATCGGAAAACTAGAAATAACTGACATGAAAATGGGTCAAAAATTTGATCAACGTTAAATTGAAAAATTTGAATGCAGATTTTTAGAGAATCGAATCAGAAGTTTTTAGAGGTATGCCACTTTGGAATCGGGTTAAGTTTGGTAAAGTTATGGACTCTCGAAGTTCAATTTTGGGTCAAAGTTAAACAAGTCAAATTAGAAATAACTGACATGAAAATGGGTGAAAAATTTGATCACAGTTAAATTAAAAAATTTGAATGCAGATTTTTAGAGAATCGAATCAGAAGTCTTTAGAGGTATGCCACTTTGGAATCGGCTTAAGTTTGGTAAAGTTATGGACTCTCGAAGTCCAATTTTGGGTCACTCTTTTACAAGTCATCGGAAAACTAGAAATAACTGACATGAAAATGGGTGAAAAATTTGATCAACGTTAAATTGAAAAATTTGAATGCAGATTTTTAGAGAATCGAATCAGAAGTCTTTAGAGGTATGCCACTATGGAATCGGCTTAAGTTTGGTAAAGTTACGGACTCTCGAAGTCCAATTTTGGGTCACTCTTTTACAAGTCATCGGAAAACTAGAAATAACTGACATGAAAATGGGTGAAAAATTTGATCAACGTTAAATTAAAAATTTGAATGCAGATTTTTAGAGAATCGAATCAGAAGTCTTTAGAGGTATGCCACTTTGGAATCGGCTTGAGTTTGGTAAAGTTATGGACTCTCGAAATTCAATTTTGGGTCACTCTTTTACAAGTCATTGGAAAACTAGAAATAACTGACATGAAAATGGGTGAAAAATTTGATCAACGTTAAATTGAAAAATTTGAATGCATATTTTTAGAGAATCGAATCAGAAGTCTTTAGAGGTATGCCACTTTGGAATCGGCTTAAGTTTGGTAAAGTTATGGACTCTCGAAGTCCAATTTTGGGTCACTCTTTTACAAGTCATCGGAAAACTAGAAATAACTGACATGAAAATGGGTCAAAAATTTGATCAACGTTAAATTGAAAAATTTGAATGCAGATTTTTAGAGAATCGAATCAGAAGTCTTTAGAGGTATGCCACTATGGAATCGGCTTAAGTTTGGTAAAGTTACGGACTCTCGAAGTCCAATTTTGGGTCACTCTTTTACAAGTCATCGGAAAACTAGAAATAACTGACATGAAAATGGGTCAAAAATTTGATCAACGTTAAATTGAAAAATTTGAATGCAGATTTTTAGAGAATCGAATCAGAAGTTTTTAGAGGTATGCCACTTTGGAATCGGGTTAAGTTTGGTAAAGTTATGGACTCTCGAAGTTCAATTTTGGGTCAAAGTTAAACAAGTCAAATTAGAAATAACTGACATGAAAATGGGTGAAAAATTTGATCACAGTTAAATTAAAAAATTTGAATGCAGATTTTTAGAGAATCGAATCAGAAGTCTTTAAAGGTATGCCACTTTGGAATCGGCTTAAGTTTGGTAAAGTTATGGACTCTCGAAGTCCAATTTTGGGTCACTCTTTTACAAGTCATCGGAAAACTAGAAATAACTGACATGAAAATGGGTGAAAAATTTGATCAACGTTAAATTGAAAAATTTGAATGCAGATTTTTAGAGAATCGAATCAGAAGTCTTTAGAGGTATGCCACTATGGAATCGGCTTAAGTTTGGTAAAGTTACGGACTCTCGAAGTCCAATTTTGGGTCACTCTTTTACAAGTCATCGGAAAACTAGAAATAACTGACATGAAAATGGGTGAAAAATTTGATCAACGTTAAATTAAAAATTTGAATGCAGATTTTTAGAGAATCGAATCAGAAGTCTTTAGAGGTATGCCACTTTGGAATCGGCTTGAGTTTGGTAAAGTTATGGACTCTCGAAATTCAATTTTGGGTCACTCTTTTACAAGTCATTGGAAAACTAGAAATAACTGACATGAAAATGGGTGAAAAATTTGATCAACGTTAAATTGAAAAATTTGAATGCATATTTTTAGAGAATCGAATCAGAAGTCTTTAGAGGTATGCCACTTTGGAATCGGCTTAAGTTTGGTAAAGTTATGGACTCTCGAAGTCCAATTTTGGGTCACTCTTTTACAAGTCATCGGAAAACTAGAAATAACTGACATGAAAATGGGTCAAAAATTTGATCAACGTTAAATTGAAAAATTTGAATGCAGATTTTTAGAGAATCGAATCAGAAGTCTTTAGAGGTATGCCACTTTGGAATCGGCTTGAGTTTGGTAAAGTTATGGACTCTCGAAGTTCAATTTTGGGTCACTCTTTTACAAGTCATTGGAAAACTAGAAGTAACTGACATGAAAATGGGTGAAAAATTTGATCAACGTTAAATTGAAAAATTTGAATGCAGATTTTTAGAGAATCGAATCAGAAGTCTTTAGAGGTATGCCACTTTGGAATCGGCTTAAGTTTGGTAAAGTTATGGACTCTCGAAGTTCAATTTTGGGTCAAAGTTAAACAAGTCAAATAAGAAATAACTGACATGAAAATGGGTGAAAAATTTGATCACAGTTAAATTAAAAAATTTGAATGCAGATTTTTAGAGAATCGAATCAGAAGTCTTTAGAGGTATCCCACTTTGGAATCGGCTTAAGTTTGGTAAAGTTATGGACTCTCGAAGTCCAATTTTGGGTCACTCTTTTACAAGTCATCGGAAAACTAGAAATAACTGACATGAAAATGGGTGAAAAATTTGATCAACGTTAAATTGAAAAATTTGAATGCAGATTTTTAGAGAATCGAATCAGAAGTCTTTAGAGGTATGCCACTATGGAATCGGCTTAAGTTTGGTAAAGTTACGGACTCTCGAAGTCCAATTTTGGGTCACTCTTTTACAAGTCATCGGAAAACTAGAAATAACTGACATGAAAATGGGTGAAAAATTTGATCAACGTTAAATTGAAAAATTTGAATGCAGATTTTTAGAGAATCGAATCAGAAGTCTTTAGAGGTATGCCACTTTGGAATCGGCTTGAGTTTGGTAAAGTTATGGACTCTCGAAGTTCAATTTTGGGTCACTCTTTTACAAGTCATTGGAAAACTAGAAATAACTGACATGAAAATGGGTGAAAAATTTAATCAACGTTTAATTGAAAAATTTGAATGCAGATTTTTAGAGAATCGAATCAGAAGTCTTTAGAGGTATACCACTTTGGAATCGGCTTAAGTTTGGTAAAGTTATGGACTCTCGAAGTCCAATTTTGGGTCACTCTTTTACAAGTCATCGGAAAACTAGAAATAACTGACATGAAAATGGGTCAAACATTTGATCAACGTTAAATTGAAAAATTTGAATGCAGATTTTTAGAGAATCGAATCAGAAGTCTTTAGAGGTATGCCACTATGGAATCGGCTTAAGTTTGGTAAAGTTACGGACTCTCGAAGTCCAATTTTGGGTCACTCTTTTACAAGTCATTGGAAAACTAGAAATAACTGACATGAAAATGGGTGAAAAATTTAATCAACTTTAAATTGAAAAATTTGAATGCAGATTTTTAGAGAATCGAATCAGAAGTCTTTAGAGGTATACCACTTTGGAATCGGCTTAAGTTTGGTAAAGTTATGGACTCTCGAAGTCCAATTTTGGGTCACTCTTTTACAAGTCATCGGAAAACTAGAAATAACTGACATGAAAATGGGTCAAACATTTGATCAACGTTAAATTGAAAAATTTTAATGCAGATTTTTAGAGAATCGAATCAGAAGTCTTTAGAGGTATGCCACTATGGAATCGGCTTAAGTTTGGTAAAGTTACGGACTCTCGAAGTCCAATTTTGGGTCACTCTTTTACAAGTCATCGGAAAACTAGAAATAACTGACATGAAAATGGGTGAAAAATTTGATCAACGTTAAATTGAAAAATTTGAATGCAGATTTTTAGAGAATCGAATCAGAAGTCTTTAGAGGTATGCCACTTTGGAATCGGCTTGAGTTTGGTAAAGTTATGGACTCTCGAAGTTCAATTTTGGGTCAAAGTTAAACAAGTCAAATTAGAAATAACTGACATGAAAATGGGTGAAAAATTTGATCACAGTTAAATTAAAAAATTTGAATGCAGATTTTTAGAGAATCGAATCAGAAGTCTTTAGAGGTATCCCACTTTGGAATCGGCTTAAGTTTGGTAAAGTTATGGACTCTCGAAGTCCAATTTTGGGTCACTCTTTTACAAGTCATCGGAAAACTAGAAATAACTGACATGAAAATGGGTGAAAAATTTGATCAACGTTAAATTGAAAAATTTGAATGCAGATTTTTAGAGAATCGAATCAGAAGTCTTTAGAGGTATGCCACTATGGAATCGGCTTAAGTTTGGTAAAGTTACGGACTCTCGAAGTCCAATTTTGGGTCACTCTTTTACAAGTCATCGGAAAACTAGAAATAACTGACATGAAAATGGGTGAAAAATTTGATCAACGTTAAATTGAAAAATTTGAATGCAGATTTTTAGAGAATCGAATCAGAAGTCTTTAGAGGTATGCCACTTTGGAATCGGCTTGAGTTTGGTAAAGTTATGGACTCTCGAAGTTCAATTTTGGGTCACTCTTTTTACAAGTCATTGGAAAACTAGAAATAACTGACATGAAAATGGGTGAAAAATTTAATCAACGTTTAATTGAAAAATTTGAATGCAGATTTTTAGAGAATCGAATCAGAAGTCTTTAGAGGTATACCACTTTGGAATCGGCTTAAGTTTGGTAAAGTTATGGACTCTCGAAGTCCAATTTTGGGTCACTCTTTTACAAGTCATCGGAAAACTAGAAATAACTGACATGAAAATGGGTCAAACATTTGATCAACGTTAAATTGAAAAATTTGAATGCAGATTTTTAGAGAATCGAATCAGAAGTCTTTAGAGGTATGCCACTATGGAATCGGCTTAAGTTTGGTAAAGTTACAGACTCTCGAAGTCCAATTTTGGGTCACTCTTTTACAAGTCATTGGAAAACTAGAAATAACTGACATGAAAATGGGTGAAAAATTTAATCAACTTTAAATTGAAAAATTTGAATGCAGATTTTTAGAGAATCGAATCAGAAGTCTTTAGAGGTATACCACTTTGGAATCGGCTTAAGTTTGGTAAAGTTATGGACTCTCGAAGTCCAATTTTGGGTCACTCTTTTACAAGTCATCGGAAAACTAGAAATAACTGACATGAAAATGGGTCAAACATTTGATCAACGTTAAATTGAAAAATTTGAATGCAGATTTTTAGAGAATCGAATCAGAAGTCTTTAGAGGTATGCCACTATGGAATCGGCTTAAGTTTGGTAAAGTTACGGACTCTCGAAGTCCAATTTTGGGTCACTCTTTTACAAGTCATCGGAAAACTAGAAATAACTGACATGAAAATGGGTGAAAAATTTGATCAACGTTAAATTGAAAAATTTGAATGCAGATTTTTAGAGAATCGAATCAGAAGTCTTTAGAGGTATGCCACTTTGGAATCGGCTTGAGTTTGGTAAAGTTATGGACTCTCGAAGTTCAATGTTGGGTCACTCTTTTACAAGTCATTGGAAAACTAGAAGTAACTGACATGAAAATGGGTGAAAAATTTGATCAACGTTAAATTGAAAAATTTGAATGCAGATTTTTAGAGAATCGAATCAGAAGTCTTTAGAGGTATGCCACTTTGGAATCGGCTTAAGTTTGGTAAAGTTATGGACTCTCGAAGTTCAATTTTGGGTCAAAGTTAAACAAGTCAAATTAGAAATAACTGACATGAAAATGGGTGAAAAATTTAATCAACGTTAAATTGAAAAAATTGAATGCAGATTTTTAGAGAATCGAATCAGAAGTCTTTAGAGGTATACCACTTTGGAATCGGCTTAAGTTTGGTAAAGTTATGGACTCTCGAAGTCCAATTTTGGGTCACTCTTTTACAAGTCATCGGAAAACTAGAAATAACTGACATGAAAATGGGTCAAACATTTGATCAACGTTATATTGAAAAATTTGAATGCAGATTTTTAGAGAATCGAATCAGAAGTCTTTAGAGGTATGCCACTATGGAATCGGCTTAAGTTTGGTAAAGTTACGGACTCTCGAAGTCCAATTTTGGGTCACTCTTTTACAAGTCATTGGAAAACTAGAAATAACTGACATGAAAATGGGTGAAAAATTTAATCAACGTTAAATTGAAAAATTTGAATGCAGATTTTTAGAGAATCGAATCAGAAGTCTTTAGAGGTATGCCACTTTGGAATCGGCTTGAGTTTGGTAAAGTTATGGACTCTCGAAGTTCAATTTTGGGTCACTCTTTTACAAGTCATTGGAAAACTAGAAGTAACTGACATGAAAATGGGTGAAAAATTTGATCAACGTTAAATTGAAAAATTTGAATGCAGATTTTTAGAGAATCGAATCAGAAGTCTTTAGAGGTATGCCACTTTGGAATCGGCTTAAGTTTGGTAAAGTTATGGACTCTCGAAGTTCAATTTTGGGTCAAAGTTAAACAAGTCAAATTAGAAATAACTGACATGAAAATGGGTGAAAAATTTGATCACAGTTAAATTAAAAAATTTGAATGCAGATTTTTAGAGAATCGAATCAGAAGTCTTTAGAGGTATGCCACTTTGGAATCGGCTTAAGTTTGGTAAAGTTATGGACTCTCGAAGTCCAATTTTGGGTCACTCTTTTACAAGTCATCGGAAAACTAGAAATAACTGACATGAAAATGGGTGAAAAATTTGATCAACGTTAAATTGAAAAATTTGAATGCAGATTTTTAGAGAATCGAATCAGAAGTCTTTAGAGGTATGCCACTATGGAATCGGCTTAAGTTTGGTAAAGTTACGGACTCTCGAAGTCCAATTTTGGGTCACTCTTTTACAAGTCATCGGAAGACTAGAAATAACTGACATGAAAATGGGTGAAAAATTTGATCAACGTTAAATTGAAAAATTTGAATGCAGATTTTTAGAGAATCGAATCAGAAGTCTTTAGAGGTATGCCACTTTGGAATCGGCTTGAGTTTGGTAAAGTTATGGACTCTCGAAGTTCAATTTTGGGTCACTCTTTTACAAGTCATTGGAAAACTAGAAATAACTGACATGAAAATGGGTGAAAAATTTAATCAACGTTAAATTGAAAAATTTGAATGCAGATTTTTAGAGAATCGAATCAGAAGTCTTTAGAGGTATGCCACTTTGGAATCGGCTTAAGTTTGGTAAAGTTATGGACTCTCGAAGTCCAATTTTGGGTCACTCTTTTACAAGTCATCGGAAAACTAGAAATAACTGACATGAAAATGGGTCAAACATTTGATCAACGTTAAATTGAAAAATTTGTATGCAGATTTTGTAGAGAATCGAATCAGAAGTCGTTAGAGGTATGCCACTTTGGAATCGGCTTGAGTTTGGTAAAGTTATGGACTCTCGAAGTTCAATGTTGGGTCACTCTTTTACAAGTCATTGGAAAACTAGAAGTAACTGACATGAAAATGGGTGAAAAATTTGATCAACGTTAAATTGAAAAATTTGAATGCAGATTTTTAGAGAATCGAATCAGAAGTCTTTAGAGGTATGCCACTTTGGAATCGGCTTAAGTTTGGTAAAGTTATGGACTCTCGAAGTTCAATTTTGGGTCAAAGTTAAACAAGTCAAATTAGAAATAACTGACATGAAAATGGGTGAAAAATTTAATCAACGTTAAATTGAAAAAATTGAATGCAGATTTTTAGAGAATCGAATCAGAAGTCTTTAGAGGTATACCACTTTGGAATCGGCTTAAGTTTGGTAAAGTTATGGACTCTCGAAGTCCAATTTTGGGTCACTCTTTTACAAGTCATCGGAAAACTAGAAATAACTGACATGAAAATGGGTCAAACATTTGATCAACGTTAAATTGAAAAATTTGAATGCAGATTTTTAGAGAATCGAATCAGAAGTCTTTAGAGGTATGCCACTATGGAATCGGCTTAAGTTTGGTAAAGTTACGGACTCTCGAAGTCCAATTTTGGGTCACTCTTTTACAAGTCATTGGAAAACTAGAAATAACTGACATGAAAATGGGTGAAAAATTTAATCAACGTTAAATTGAAAAATTTGAATGCAGATTTTTAGAGAATCGAATCAGAAGTCTTTAGAGGTATACCACTTTGGAATCGGCTTAAGTTTGGTAAAGTTATGGACTCTCGAAGTCCAATTTTGGGTCACTCTTTTACAAGTCATCGGAAAACTAGAAATAACTGACATGAAAATGGGTCAAACATTTGATCAACGTTAAATTGAAAAATTTGAATGCAGATTTTTAGAGAATCGAATCAGAAGTCTTTAGAGGTATGCCACTATGGAATCGGCTTAAGTTTGGTAAAGTTACGGACTCTCGAAGTCCAATTTTGGGTCACTCTTTTACAAGTCATCGGCTTAAGTTTGGTAAAGTTATGGACTCTCGAAGTCCAATTTTGGGTCACTCTTTTACAAGTCATCGGAAAACTAGAAATAACTGACATGAAAATGGGTCAAACATTTGATCAACGTTAAATTGAAAAATTTGAATGCAGATTTTTAGAGAATCGAATCAGAAGTCTTTAGAGGTATGCCACTATGGAATCGGCTTAAGTTTGGTTAAGTTACGGACTCTCGAAGTCCAATTTTGGGTCACTCTTTTACAAGTCATCGGAAAACTAGAAATAACTGACATGAAAATGGGTGAAAAATTTGATCAACGTTAAATTGAAAAATTTGAATGCAGATTTTTAGAGAATCGAATCAGAAGTCTTTAGAGGTATGCCACTTTGGAATCGGCTTGAGTTTGGTAAAGTTATGGACTCTCGAAGTTCAATTTTGGGTCACTCTTTTACAAGTCATTGGAAAACTAGAAATAACTGACATGAAAAATTTAATCAACGTTAAATTGAAAAATTTGAATGCAGATTTTTAGAGAATCGAATCAGAAGTCTTTAGAGGTATACCACTTTGGAATCGGCTTAAGTTTGGTAAAGTTATGGACTCTCGAAGTCCAATTTTGGGTCACTCTTTTACAAGTCATCGGAAAACTAGAAATAACTGACATGAAAATGGGTCAAACATTTGATCAACGTTAAATTGAAAAATTTGAATGCAGATTTTAGAGAATCGAATCAGAAGTCTTTAGAGGTATGCCACTATGGAATCGGCTTAAGTTTGGTAAAGTTACGGACTCTCGAAGTCCAATTTTGGGTCACTCTTTTACAAGTCATTGGAAAACTAGAAATAACTGACATGAAAATGGGTGAAAAATTTAATCAACGTTAAATTGAAAAATTTGAATGCAGATTTTTAGAGAATCGAATCAGAAGTCTTTAGAGGTATACCACTTTGGAATCGGCTTAAGTTTGGTAAAGTTATGGACTCTCGAAGTCCAATTTTGGGTCACTCTTTTACAAGTCATCGGAAAACTAGAAATAACTGACATGAAAATGGGTCAAACATTTGATCAACGTTAAATTGAAAAATTTGAATGCAGATTTTTAGAGAATCGAATCAGAAGTCTTTAGAGGTATGCCACTATGGAATCGGCTTAAGTTTGGTAAAGTTACGGACTCTCGAAGTCCAATTTTGGGTCACTCTTTTACAAGTCATCGGAAAACTAGAAATAACTGACATGAAAATGGGTGAAAAATTTGATCAACGTTAAATTGAAAAATTTGAATGCAGATTTTTAGAGAATCGAATCAGAAGTCTTTAGAGGTATGCCACTTTGGAATCGGCTTGAGTTTGGTAAAGTTATGGACTCTCGAAGTTCAATTTTGGGTCACTCTTTTACAAGTCATTGGAAAACTAGAAGTAACTGACATGAAAATGGGTGAAAAATTTGATCAACGTTAAATTGAAAAATTTGAATGCAGATTTTTAGAGAATCGAATCAGAAGTCTTTAGAGGTATGCCACTTTGGAATCGGCTTAAGTTTGGTAAAGTTATGGACTCTCGAAGTTCAATTTTGGGTCAAAGTTAAACAAGTCAAATTAGAAATAACTGACATGAAAATGGGTGAAAAATTTGATCACAGTTAAATTAAAAAATTTGAATGCAGATTTTTAGAGAATCGAATCAGAAGTCTTTAGAGGTATGCCACTTTGGAATCGGCTTAAGTTTGGTAAAGTTATGGACTCTCGAAGTCCAATTTTGGGTCACTCTTTTACAAGTCATCGGAAAACTAGAAATAACTGACATGAAAATGGGTGAAAAATTTGATCAACGTTAAATTGAAAAATTTGAATGCAGATTTTTAGAGAATCGAATCAGAAGTCTTTAGAGGTATGCCACTATGGAATCGGCTTAAGTTTGGTAAAGTTACGGACTCTCGAAGTCCAATTTTGGGTCACTCTTTTACAAGTCATCGGAAGACTAGAAATAACTGACATGAAAATGGGTGAAAAATTTGATCAACGTTAAATTGAAAAATTTGAATGCAGATTTTTAGAGAATCGAATCAGAAGTCTTTAGAGGTATGCCACTTTGGAATCGGCTTGAGTTTGGTAAAGTTATGGACTCTCGAAGTTCAATTTTGGGTCACTCTTTTACAAGTCATTGGAAAACTAGAAATAACTGACATGAAAATGGGTGAAAAAATTTAATCAACGTTAAATTGAAAAATTTGAATGCAGATTTTTAGAGAATCGAATCAGAAGTCTTTAGAGGTATGCCACTTTGGAATCGGCTTAAGTTTGGTAAAGTTATGGACTCTCGAAGTCCAATTTTGGGTCACTCTTTTACAAGTCATCGGAAAACTAGAAATAACTGACATGAAAATGGGTCAAACATTTGATCAACGTTAAATTGAAAAATTTGAATGCAGATTTTTAGAGAATCGAATCAGAAGTCTTTAGAGGTATGCCACTATGGAATCGGCTTAAGTTTGGTTAAGTTACGGACTCTCGAAGTCCAATTTTGGGTCACTCTTTTACAAGTCATCGGAAAACTAGAAATAACTGACATGAAAATGGGTGAAAAATTTGATCAACGTTAAATTGAAAAATTTGAATGCAGATTTTTAGAGAATCGAATCAGAAGTCTTTAGAGGTATGCCACTTTGGAATCGGCTTGAGTTTGGTAAAGTTATGGACTCTCGAAGTTCAATTTTGGGTCACTCTTTTACAAGTCATTGGAAAACTAGAAGTAACTGACATGAAAATGGGTGAAAAATTTGATCAACGTTAAATTGAAAAATTTGAATGCAGATTTTTAGAGAATCGAATCAGAAGTCTTTAGAGGTATGCCACTTTGGAATCGGCTTAAGTATGGTAAAGTTATGGACTCTCGAAGTTCAATTTTGGGTCAAAGTTAAACAAGTCAAATTAGAAATAACTGACATGAAAATGGGTGAAAAATTTGATCACAGTTAAATTAAAAAATTTGAATGCAGATTTTTAGAGAATCGAATCAGAAGTCTTTAGAGGTATGCCACTTTGGAATCGGCTTAAGTTTGGTAAAGTTATAGACTCTCGAAGTCCAATTTTGGGTCACTCTTTTACAAGTCATCGGAAAACTAGAAATAACTGACATGAAAATGGGTGAAAAATTTGATCAACGTTAAATTGAAAAATTTGAATGCAGATTTTTAGAGAATCGAATCAGAAGTCTTTAGAGGTATGCCACTATGGAATCGGCTTAAGTTTGGTAAAGTTACGGACTCTCGAAGTCCAATTTTGGGTCACTCTTTTACAAGTCATCGGAAAACTAGAAATAACTGACATGAAAATGGGTCAAACATTTGATCAACGTTAAATTGAAAAATTTGAATGCAGATTTTTAGAGAATCGAATCAGAAGTCTTTAGAGGTATGCCACTATGGAATCGGCTTAAGTTTGGTAAAGTTACGGACTCTCGAAGTCCAATTTTGGGTCACTCTTTTACAAGTCATCGGCTTAAGTTTGGTAAAGTTATGGACTCTCGAAGTCCAATTTTGGGTCACTCTTTTACAAGTCATCGGAAAACTAGAAATAACTGACATGAAAATGGGTCAAACATTTGATCAACGTTAAATTGAAAAATTTGAATGCAGATTTTTAGAGAATCGAATCAGAAGTCTTTAGAGGTATGCCACTATGGAATCGGCTTAAGTTTGGTTAAGTTACGGACTCTCGAAGTCCAATTTTGGGTCACTCTTTTACAAGTCATCGGAAAACTAGAAATAACTGACATGAAAATGGGTGAAAAATTTGATCAACGTTAAATTGAAAAATTTGAATGCAGATTTTTAGAGAATCGAATCAGAAGTCTTTAGAGGTATGCCACTTTGGAATCGGCTTGAGTTTGGTAAAGTTATGGACTCTCGAAGTTCAATTTTGGGTCACTCTTTTACAAGTCATTGGAAAACTAGAAATAACTGACATGAAAAATTTAATCAACGTTAAATTGAAAAATTTGAATGCAGATTTTTAGAGAATCGAATCAGAAGTCTTTAGAGGTATACCACTTTGGAATCGGCTTAAGTTTGGTAAAGTTATGGACTCTCGAAGTCCAATTTTGGGTCACTCTTTTACAAGTCATCGGAAAACTAGAAATAACTGACATGAAAATGGGTCAAACATTTGATCAACGTTAAATTGAAAAATTTGAATGCAGATTTTTAGAGAATCGAATCAGAAGTCTTTAGAGGTATGCCACTATGGAATCGGCTTAAGTTTGGTAAAGTTACGGACTCTCGAAGTCCAATTTTGGGTCACTCTTTTACAAGTCATTGGAAAACTAGAAATAACTGACATGAAAATGGGTGAAAAATTTAATCAACGTTAAATTGAAAAATTTGAATGCAGATTTTTAGAGAATCGAATCAGAAGTCTTTAGAGGTATACCACTTTGGAATCGGCTTAAGTTTGGTAAAGTTATGGACTCTCGAAGTCCAATTTTGGGTCACTCTTTTACAAGTCATCGGAAAACTAGAAATAACTGACATGAAAATGGGTCAAACATTTGATCAACGTTAAATTGAAAAATTTGAATGCAGATTTTTAGAGAATCGAATCAGAAGTCTTTAGAGGTATGCCACTATGGAATCGGCTTAAGTTTGGTAAAGTTACGGACTCTCGAAGTCCAATTTTGGGTCACTCTTTTTACAAGTCATCGGAAAACTAGAAATAACTGACATGAAAATGGGTGAAAAATTTGATCAACGTTAAATTGAAAAATTTGAATGCAGATTTTTAGAGAATCGAATCAGAAGTCTTTAGAGGTATGCCACTTTGGAATCGGCTTGAGTTTGGTAAAGTTATGGACTCTCGAAGTTCAATTTTGGGTCACTCTTTTACAAGTCATTGGAAAACTAGAAGTAACTGACATGAAAATGGGTGAAAAATTTGATCAACGTTAAATTGAAAAATTTGAATGCAGATTTTTAGAGAATCGAATCAGAAGTCTTTAGAGGTATGCCACTTTGGAATCGGCTTAAGTTTGGTAAAGTTATGGACTCTCGAAGTTCAATTTTGGGTCAAAGTTAAACAAGTCAAATTAGAAATAACTGACATGAAAATGGGTGAAAAATTTGATCACAGTTAAATTAAAAAATTTGAATGCAGATTTTTAGAGAATCGAATCAGAAGTCTTTAGAGGTATGCCACTTTGGAATCGGCTTAAGTTTGGTAAAGTTATGGACTCTCGAAGTCCAATTTTGGGTCACTCTTTTACAAGTCATCGGAAAACTAGAAATAACTGACATGAAAATGGGTGAAAAATTTGATCAACGTTAAATTGAAAAATTTGAATGCAGATTTTAGAGAATCGAATCAGAAGTCTTTAGAGGTATGCCACTATGGAATCGGCTTAAGTTTGGTAAAGTTACGGACTCTCGAAGTCCAATTTTGGGTCACTCTTTTACAAGTCATCGGAAGACTAGAAATAACTGACATGAAAATGGGTGAAAAATTTGATCAACGTTAAATTGAAAAATTTGAATGCAGATTTTTAGAGAATCGAATCAGAAGTCTTTAGAGGTATGCCACTTTGGAATCGGCTTGAGTTTGGTAAAGTTATGGACTCTCGAAGTTCAATTTTGGGTCACTCTTTTACAAGTCATTGGAAAACTAGAAATAACTGACATGAAAAATTTAATCAACGTTAAATTGAAAAATTTGAATGCAGATTTTTAGAGAATCGAATCAGAAGTCTTTAGAGGTATACCACTTTGGAATCGGCTTAAGTTTGGTAAAGTTATGGACTCTCGAAGTCCAATTTTGGGTCACTCTTTTACAAGTCATCGGAAAACTAGAAATAACTGACATGAAAATGGGTCAAACATTTGATCAACGTTAAATTGAAAAATTTGAATGCAGATTTTTAGAGAATCGAATCAGAAGTCTTTAGAGGTATGCCACTATGGAATCGGCTTAAGTTTGGTAAAGTTACGGACTCTCGAAGTCCAATTTTGGGTCACTCTTTTACAAGTCATTGGAAAACTAGAAATAACTGACATGAAAATGGGTGAAAAATTTAATCAACGTTAAATTGAAAAATTTGAATGCAGATTTTTAGAGAATCGAATCAGAAGTCTTTAGAGGTATACCACTTTGGAATCGGCTTAAGTTTGGTAAAGTTATGGACTCTCGAAGTCCAATTTTGGGTCACTCTTTTACAAGTCATCGGAAAACTAGAAATAACTGACATGAAAATGGGTCAAACATTTGATCAACGTTAAATTGAAAAATTTGAATGCAGATTTTTAGAGAATCGAATCAGAAGTCTTTAGAGGTATGCCACTATGGAATCGGCTTAAGTTTGGTAAAGTTACGGACTCTCGAAGTCCAATTTTGGGTCACTCTTTTACAAGTCATCGGAAAACTAGAAATAACTGACATGAAAATGGGTGAAAAATTTGATCAACGTTAAATTGAAAAATTTGAATGCAGATTTTAGAGAATCGAATCAGAAGTCTTTAGAGGTATGCCACTATGGAATCGGCTTAAGTTTGGTAAAGTTACGGACTCTCGAAGTCCAATTTTGGGTCACTCTTTTACAAGTCATCGGAAGACTAGAAATAACTGACATGAAAATGGGTGAAAAATTTGATCAACGTTAAATTGAAAAATTTGAATGCAGATTTTTAGAGAATCGAATCAGAAGTCTTTAGAGGTATGCCACTTTGGAATCGGCTTGAGTTTGGTAAAGTTATGGACTCTCGAAGTTCAATTTTGGGTCACTCTTTTACAAGTCATTGGAAAACTAGAAATAACTGACATGAAAAATTTAATCAACGTTAAATTGAAAAATTTGAATGCAGATTTTTAGAGAATCGAATCAGAAGTCTTTAGAGGTATACCACTTTGGAATCGGCTTAAGTTTGGTAAAGTTATGGACTCTCGAAGTCCAATTTTGGGTCACTCTTTTACAAGTCATCGGAAAACTAGAAATAACTGACATGAAAATGGGTCAAACATTTGATCAACGTTAAATTGAAAAATTTGAATGCAGATTTTTAGAGAATCGAATCAGAAGTCTTTAGAGGTATGCCACTATGGAATCGGCTTAAGTTTGGTAAAGTTACGGACTCTCGAAGTCCAATTTTGGGTCACTCTTTTACAAGTCATCGGAAAACTAGAAATAACTGACATGAAAATGGGTGAAAAATTTGATCAACGTTAAATTGAAAAATTTGAATGCAGATTTTTAGAGAATCGAATCAGAAGTCTTTAGAGGTATGCCACTTTGGAATCGGCTTGAGTTTGGTAAAGTTATGGACTCTCGAAGTTCAATTTTGGGTCACTCTTTTACAAGTCATTGGAAAACTAGAAGTAACTGACATGAAAATGGGTGAAAAATTTGATCAACGTTAAATTGAAAAATTTGAATGCAGATTTTTAGAGAATCGAATCAGAAGTCTTTAGAGGTATGCCACTTTGGAATCGGCTTAAGTTTGGTAAAGTTATGGACTCTCGAAGTTCAATTTTGGGTCAAAGTTAAACAAGTCAAATTAGAAATAACTGACATGAAAATGGGTGAAAAATTTGATCACAGTTAAATTAAAAAATTTGAATGCAGATTTTTAGAGAATCGAATCAGAAGTCTTTAGAGGTATGCCACTTTGGAATCGGCTTAAGTTTGGTAAAGTTATGGACTCTCGAAGTCCAATTTTGGGTCACTCTTTTACAAGTCATCGGAAAACTAGAAATAACTGACATGAAAATGGGTGAAAAATTTGATCAACGTTAAATTGAAAAATTTGAATGCAGATTTTTAGAGAATCGAATCAGAAGTCTTTAGAGGTATGCCACTATGGAATCGGCTTAAGTTTGGTAAAGTTACGGACTCTCGAAGTCCAATTTTGGGTCACTCTTTTACAAGTCATCGGAAGACTAGAAATAACTGACATGAAAATGGGTGAAAAATTTGATCAACGTTAAATTGAAAAATTTGAATGCAGATTTTTAGAGAATCGAATCAGAAGTCTTTAGAGGTATGCCACTTTGGAATCGGCTTGAGTTTGGTAAAGTTATGGACTCTCGAAGTTCAATTTTGGGTCACTCTTTTACAAGTCATTGGAAAACTAGAAATAACTGACATGAAAATGGGTGAAAAATTTAATCAACGTTAAATTGAAAAATTTGAATGCAGATTTTTAGAGAATCGAATCAGAAGTCTTTAGAGGTATGCCACTTTGGAATCGGCTTAAGTTTGGTAAAGTTATGGACTCTCGAAGTCCAATTTTGGGTCACTCTTTTACAAGTCATCGGAAAACTAGAAATAACTGACATGAAAATGGGTCAAACATTTGATCAACGTTAAATTGAAAAATTTGAATGCAGATTTTTAGAGAATCGAATCAGAAGTCTTTAGAGGTATGCCACTATGGAATCGGCTTAAGTTTGGTTAAGTTACGGACTCTCGAAGTCCAATTTTGGGTCACTCTTTTACAAGTCATCGGAAAACTAGAAATAACTGACATGAAAATGGGTGAAAAATTTGATCAACGTTAAATTGAAAAATTTGAATGCAGATTTTTAGAGAATCGAATCAGAAGTCTTTAGAGGTATGCCACTTTGGAATCGGCTTGAGTTTGGTAAAGTTATGGACTCTCGAAGTTCAATTTTGGGTCACTCTTTTACAAGTCATTGGAAAACTAGAAGTAACTGACATGAAAATGGGTGAAAAATTTGATCAACGTTAAATTGAAAAATTTGAATGCAGATTTTTAGAGAATCGAATCAGAAGTCTTTAGAGGTATGCCACTTTGGAATCGGCTTAAGTATGGTAAAGTTATGGACTCTCGAAGTTCAATTTTGGGTCAAAGTTAAACAAGTCAAATTAGAAATAACTGACATGAAAATGGGTGAAAAATTTGATCACAGTTAAATTAAAAAATTTGAATGCAGATTTTTAGAGAATCGAATCAGAAGTCTTTAGAGGTATGCCACTTTGGAATCGGCTTAAGTTTGGTAAAGTTATAGACTCTCGAAGTCCAATTTTGGGTCACTCTTTTACAAGTCATCGGAAAACTAGAAATAACTGACATGAAAATGGGTGAAAAATTTGATCAACGTTAAATTGAAAAATTTGAATGCAGATTTTTAGAGAATCGAATCAGAAGTCTTTAGAGGTATGCCACTATGGAATCGGCTTAAGTTTGGTAAAGTTACGGACTCTCGAAGTCCAATTTTGGGTCACTCTTTTACAAGTCATCGGAAAACTAGAAATAACTGACATGAAAATGGGTCAAACATTTGATCAACGTTAAATTGAAAAATTTGAATGCAGATTTTTAGAGAATCGAATCAGAAGTCTTTAGAGGTATGCCACTATGGAATCGGCTTAAGTTTGGTAAAGTTACGGACTCTCGAAGTCCAATTTTGGGTCACTCTTTTACAAGTCATCGGCTTAAGTTTGGTAAAGTTATGGACTCTCGAAGTCCAATTTTGGGTCACTCTTTTACAAGTCATCGGAAAACTAGAAATAACTGACATGAAAATGGGTCAAACATTTGATCAACGTTAAATTGAAAAATTTGAATGCAGATTTTTAGAGAATCGAATCAGAAGTCTTTAGAGGTATGCCACTATGGAATCGGCTTAAGTTTGGTTAAGTTACGGACTCTCGAAGTCCAATTTTGGGTCACTCTTTTACAAGTCATCGGAAAACTAGAAATAACTGACATGAAAATGGGTGAAAAATTTGATCAACGTTAAATTGAAAAATTTGAATGCAGATTTTTAGAGAATCGAATCAGAAGTCTTTAGAGGTATGCCACTTTGGAATCGGCTTGAGTTTGGTAAAGTTATGGACTCTCGAAGTTCAATTTTGGGTCACTCTTTTACAAGTCATTGGAAAACTAGAAATAACTGACATGAAAAATTTAATCAACGTTAAATTGAAAAATTTGAATGCAGATTTTTAGAGAATCGAATCAGAAGTCTTTAGAGGTATACCACTTTGGAATCGGCTTAAGTTTGGTAAAGTTATGGACTCTCGAAGTCCAATTTTGGGTCACTCTTTTACAAGTCATCGGAAAACTAGAAATAACTGACATGAAAATGGGTCAAACATTTGATCAACGTTAAATTGAAAAATTTGAATGCAGATTTTTAGAGAATCGAATCAGAAGTCTTTAGAGGTATGCCACTATGGAATCGGCTTAAGTTTGGTAAAGTTACGGACTCTCGAAGTCCAATTTTGGGTCACTCTTTTACAAGTCATTGGAAAACTAGAAATAACTGACATGAAAATGGGTGAAAAATTTAATCAACGTTAAATTGAAAAATTTGAATGCAGATTTTTAGAGAATCGAATCAGAAGTCTTTAGAGGTATACCACTTTGGAATCGGCTTAAGTTTGGTAAAGTTATGGACTCTCGAAGTCCAATTTTGGGTCACTCTTTTACAAGTCATCGGAAAACTAGAAATAACTGACATGAAAATGGGTCAAACATTTGATCAACGTTAAATTGAAAAATTTGAATGCAGATTTTTAGAGAATCGAATCAGAAGTCTTTAGAGGTATGCCACTATGGAATCGGCTTAAGTTTGGTAAAGTTACGGACTCTCGAAGTCCAATTTTGGGTCACTCTTTTACAAGTCATCGGAAAACTAGAAATAACTGACATGAAAATGGGTGAAAAATTTGATCAACGTTAAATTGAAAAATTTGAATGCAGATTTTTAGAGAATCGAATCAGAAGTCTTTAGAGGTATGCCACTTTGGAATCGGCTTGAGTTTGGTAAAGTTATGGACTCTCGAAGTTCAATTTTGGGTCACTCTTTTACAAGTCATTGGAAAACTAGAAGTAACTGACATGAAAATGGGTGAAAAATTTGATCAACGTTAAATTGAAAAATTTGAATGCAGATTTTTAGAGAATCGAATCAGAAGTCTTTAGAGGTATGCCACTTTGGAATCGGCTTAAGTTTGGTAAAGTTATGGACTCTCGAAGTTCAATTTTGGGTCAAAGTTAAACAAGTCAAATTAGAAATAACTGACATGAAAATGGGTGAAAAATTTGATCACAGTTAAATTAAAAAATTTGAATGCAGATTTTTAGAGAATCGAATCAGAAGTCTTTAGAGGTATGCCACTTTGGAATCGGCTTAAGTTTGGTAAAGTTATGGACTCTCGAAGTCCAATTTTGGGTCACTCTTTTACAAGTCATCGGAAAACTAGAAATAACTGACATGAAAATGGGTGAAAAATTTGATCAACGTTAAATTGAAAAATTTGAATGCAGATTTTTAGAGAATCGAATCAGAAGTCTTTAGAGGTATGCCACTATGGAATCGGCTTAAGTTTGGTAAAGTTACGGACTCTCGAAGTCCAATTTTGGGTCACTCTTTTACAAGTCATCGGAAGACTAGAAATAACTGACATGAAAATGGGTGAAAAATTTGATCAACGTTAAATTGAAAAATTTGAATGCAGATTTTTAGAGAATCGAATCAGAAGTCTTTAGAGGTATGCCACTTTGGAATCGGCTTGAGTTTGGTAAAGTTATGGACTCTCGAAGTTCAATTTTGGGTCACTCTTTTACAAGTCATTGGAAAACTAGAAATAACTGACATGAAAAATTTAATCAACGTTAAATTGAAAAATTTGAATGCAGATTTTTAGAGAATCGAATCAGAAGTCTTTAGAGGTATACCACTTTGGAATCGGCTTAAGTTTGGTAAAGTTATGGACTCTCGAAGTCCAATTTTGGGTCACTCTTTTACAAGTCATCGGAAAACTAGAAATAACTGACATGAAAATGGGTCAAACATTTGATCAACGTTAAATTGAAAAATTTGAATGCAGATTTTTAGAGAATCGAATCAGAAGTCTTTAGAGGTATGCCACTATGGAATCGGCTTAAGTTTGGTAAAGTTACGGACTCTCGAAGTCCAATTTTGGGTCACTCTTTTACAAGTCATTGGAAAACTAGAAATAACTGACATGAAAATGGGTGAAAAATTTAATCAACGTTAAATTGAAAAATTTGAATGCAGATTTTTAGAGAATCGAATCAGAAGTCTTTAGAGGTATACCACTTTGGAATCGGCTTAAGTTTGGTAAAGTTATGGACTCTCGAAGTCCAATTTTGGGTCACTCTTTTACAAGTCATCGGAAAACTAGAAATAACTGACATGAAAATGGGTCAAACATTTGATCAACGTTAAATTGAAAAATTTGAATGCAGATTTTTAGAGAATCGAATCAGAAGTCTTTAGAGGTATGCCACTATGGAATCGGCTTAAGTTTGGTAAAGTTACGGACTCTCGAAGTCCAATTTTGGGTCACTCTTTTACAAGTCATCGGAAAACTAGAAATAACTGACATGAAAATGGGTGAAAAATTTGATCAACGTTAAATTGAAAAATTTGAATGCAGATTTTTAGAGAATCGAATCAGAAGTCTTTAGAGGTATGCCACTTTGGAATCGGCTTGAGTTTGGTAAAGTTATGGACTCTCGAAGTTCAATTTTGGGTCACTCTTTTACAAGTCATTGGAAAACTAGAAGTAACTGACATGAAAATGGGTGAAAAATTTGATCAACGTTAAATTGAAAAATTTGAATGCAGATTTTTAGAGAATCGAATCAGAAGTCTTTAGAGGTATGCCACTTTGGAATCGGCTTAAGTTTGGTAAAGTTATGGACTCTCGAAGTTCAATTTTGGGTCAAAGTTAAACAAGTCAAATTAGAAATAACTGACATGAAAATGGGTGAAAAATTTGATCACAGTTAAATTAAAAAATTTGAATGCAGATTTTTAGAGAATCGAATCAGAAGTCTTTAGAGGTATGCCACTTTGGAATCGGCTTAAGTTTGGTAAAGTTATGGACTCTCGAAGTCCAATTTTGGGTCACTCTTTTACAAGTCATCGGAAAACTAGAAATAACTGACATGAAAATGGGTGAAAAATTTGATCAACGTTAAATTGAAAAATTTGAATGCAGATTTTTAGAGAATCGAATCAGAAGTCTTTAGAGGTATGCCACTATGGAATCGGCTTAAGTTTGGTAAAGTTACGGACTCTCGAAGTCCAATTTTGGGTCACTCTTTTACAAGTCATCGGAAGACTAGAAATAACTGACATGAAAATGGGTGAAAAATTTGATCAACGTTAAATTGAAAAATTTGAATGCAGATTTTTAGAGAATCGAATCAGAAGTCTTTAGAGGTATGCCACTTTGGAATCGGCTTGAGTTTGGTAAAGTTATGGACTCTCGAAGTTCAATTTTGGGTCACTCTTTTACAAGTCATTGGAAAACTAGAAATAACTGACATGAAAATGGGTGAAAAATTTAATCAACGTTAAATTGAAAAATTTGAATGCAGATTTTTAGAGAATCGAATCAGAAGTCTTTAGAGGTATGCCACTTTGGAATCGGCTTAAGTTTGGTAAAGTTATGGACTCTCGAAGTCCAATTTTGGGTCACTCTTTTACAAGTCATCGGAAAACTAGAAATAACTGACATGAAAATGGGTCAAACATTTGATCAACGTTAAATTGAAAAATTTGAATGCAGATTTTTAGAGAATCGAATCAGAAGTCTTTAGAGGTATGCCACTATGGAATCGGCTTAAGTTTGGTTAAGTTACGGACTCTCGAAGTCCAATTTTGGGTCACTCTTTTACAAGTCATCGGAAAACTAGAAATAACTGACATGAAAATGGGTGAAAAATTTGATCAACGTTAAATTGAAAAATTTGAATGCAGATTTTTAGAGAATCGAATCAGAAGTCTTTAGAGGTATGCCACTTTGGAATCGGCTTGAGTTTGGTAAAGTTATGGACTCTCGAAGTTCAATTTTGGGTCACTCTTTTACAAGTCATTGGAAAACTAGAAGTAACTGACATGAAAATGGGTGAAAAATTTGATCAACGTTAAATTGAAAAATTTGAATGCAGATTTTTAGAGAATCGAATCAGAAGTCTTTAGAGGTATGCCACTTTGGAATCGGCTTAAGTATGGTAAAGTTATGGACTCTCGAAGTTCAATTTTGGGTCAAAGTTAAACAAGTCAAATTAGAAATAACTGACATGAAAATGGGTGAAAAATTTGATCACAGTTAAATTAAAAAATTTGAATGCAGATTTTTAGAGAATCGAATCAGAAGTCTTTAGAGGTATGCCACTTTGGAATCGGCTTAAGTTTGGTAAAGTTATAGACTCTCGAAGTCCAATTTTGGGTCACTCTTTTACAAGTCATCGGAAAACTAGAAATAACTGACATGAAAATGGGTGAAAAATTTGATCAACGTTAAATTGAAAAATTTGAATGCAGATTTTTAGAGAATCGAATCAGAAGTCTTTAGAGGTATGCCACTATGGAATCGGCTTAAGTTTGGTAAAGTTACGGACTCTCGAAGTCCAATTTTGGGTCACTCTTTTACAAGTCATCGGAAAACTAGAAATAACTGACATGAAAATGGGTGAAAAATTTGATCAACGTTAAATTGAAAAATTTGAATGCAGATTTTTAGAGAATCGAATCAGAAGTCTTTAGAGGTATGCCACTTTGGAATCGGCTTGAGTTTGGTAAAGTTATGGACTCTCGAAGTTCAATTTTGGGTCACTCTTTTACAAGTCATTGGAAAACTAGAAATAACTGACATGAAAATGGGTGAAAAATTTAATCAACGTTAAATTGAAAAATTTGAATGCAGATTTTTAGAGAATTGAATCAGAAGTCTTTAGAGGTATACCACTTTGGAATCGGCTTAAGTTTGGTAAAGTTATGGACTCTCGAAGTCCAATTTTGGGTCACTCTTTTACAAGTCATCGGAAAACCAGAAATAACTGACATGAAAATGGGTCAAACATTTGATCAACGTTAAATTGAAAAATTTGAATGCAGATTTTTAGAGAATCGAATCAGAAGTCTTTAGAGGTATGCCACTATGGAATCGGCTTAAGTTTGGTAAAGTTACGGACTCTCGAAGTCCAATTTTGGGTCACTCTTTTACAAGTCATTGGAAAACTAGAAATAACTGACATGAAAATGGGTGAAAAATTTAATCAACGTTAAATTGAAAAATTTGAATGCAGATTTTTAGAGAATCGAATCAGAAGTCTTTAGAGGTATGCCACTTTGGAATCGGCTTGAGTTTGGTAAAGTTATGGACTCTCGAAGTTCAATTTTGGGTCACTCTTTTACAAGTCATTGGAAAACTAGAAGTAACTGACATGAAAATGGGTGAAAAATTTGATCAACGTTAAATTGAAAAATTTGAATGCAGATTTTTAGAGAATCGAATCAGAAGTCTTTAGAGGTATGCCACTTTGGAATCGGCTTAAGTATGGTAAAGTTATGGACTCTCGAAGTTCAATTTTGGGTCAAAGTTAAACAAGTCAAATTAGAAATAACTGACATGAAAATGGGTGAAAAATTTGATCACAGTTAAATTAAAAAATTTGAATGCAGATTTTTAGAGAATCGAATCAGAAGTCTTTAGAGGTATGCCACTTTGGAATCGGCTTAAGCTTGGTAAAGTTATGGAACTCTAAGTCCAATTTTGATTCACTCTTTTACAAGTCATCGGAAAATTAGAAGTAACTCACATGAAAATGGGTCAAAAATTTGATCAACGTTAAATTGAAAAATTTGAATGCAGATTTTTAGAGAATCGAATCAGAAGTCTTTAGAGGTATGCCACTTTGGAATCGGCTTAAGTTTGATTAAGTTATGGACTCTCGAAGTTCAATTTTGGGTCAAAGTTAAACAAGTCAAATTAGAAATAACTGACATGAAAATGGGTAAAAAATTTGATCAAAGTTAAATTGAAAAATTTGAATGCAGATTTTTAGAGAATCGAATCAGAAGTCTTTAGAGGTATGCCACTTTGGAATCGGCTTAAGTTTGGTAAAGTTATGGACTCTCTAAGTCCAATTTTAAGTCACTCTGTTACAAGTCCTCGGAAATCTAGAAATAACTGACATGAAAATGGGTCAAAAATTAATCGACGTTAAATTGAAAAATTTGAATGCAGATTTTTAGAGAATCGAATCAGAAGTCTTTAGAGGTATGCCACTTTGCAATCGGCTTAAGATTGGTTAAGTTATGGACTCTCTAAGTCCTATTTTGGGACAACGTTAAACAAGTCAAATTAGAAATAACTGACATGAAAATGGGTGAAAAATTTGATCAAAGTTAAATTGAAAAATTTGAATGCAGATTTTTAGAGAATCGAATCAGAAGTCTTTAGAGGTATGCCACTTTGCAATCGGCTTAAGCTTGGTAAAGTTATGGACTCTCGAAGTTCAATTTTGGGTCAATCTGTTACAAGTCCTCGGAAAACTAGAAATAACTGACATGAAAATGGGTCAAAAATTTGCTCAACGTTAAGTTGAAAAATTTGAATGCAGATTTTTAGAGAATCGAATCAGAAGTCTTTAGAGGTATGCGGCTTTGGAATCGGCTTAAGTTCGGTAAAGTTATGGACTCTCGAAGTTCAATTTTGGGTCAAAGTTAAACAAGTCAAATTAGAAATAACTCACATGAAAATGGGTCAAAAAATTAATCGACGTTAAATTGAAAAATTTGAATGCAGATTTTTAGAGAATCGAATCAGAAGTCTTTAGAGGTATGCGGCTTTGGAATCGGCTTAAGTTTGGTAAAGTTATGGACTCTCGAAGTTCAATTTTGGGTCAAAGTTAAACAAGTCAAATTAGAAATAACTGACATAAAAATGGGTGAAAAATTTGATCAAAGTTAAATTGAAAAATTTGAATGCAGATTTTTAAAGAATCGAATCAGAAGTCTTTAGAGGTATGCCACTTTGCAATCGGCTTAAGCTTGGTAAAGTTATGGACTCTCGAAGTTCAATTTTGGGTCAAAGTTAAACAAGTCAAATTAGAAATAACTCACATGAAAATGGGTCAAAAATTTGCTCAACGTTAAGTTGAAAAATTTGAATGCAGATTTTTAGAGAATCGAATCAGAAGTCTTTAGAGGTATGCGGCTTTGGAATCGGCTTAAGTTTGGTAAAGTTATGGACTCTCGAAGTTCAATTTTGGGTCAAAGTTAAACAAGTCAAATTAGAAATAACTGACATAAAATGGGTGAAAAATTTGATCAAAGTTAAATTGAAAAATTTGAATGCAGATTTTTAAAGAATCGAATCAGAAGTCTTTAGAGGTATGCCACTTTGCAATCGGCTTAAGCTTGGTAAAGTTATGGATCTCTAAGTCCAATTTTGATTCACTCTTTTACAAGTCATCGGAAGACTAGAAATAACTGACATGAAAATGGGTGAAAAATTTGATCAACGTTAAATTGAAAAATTTGAATGCAGATTTTTAGAGAATCGAATCAGAAGTCTTTAGAGGTATGCCACTTTGGAATCGGCTTGAGTTTGGTAAAGTTATGGACTCTCGAAGTTCAATTTTGGGTCACTCTTTTACAAGTCATTGGAAAACTAGAAATAACTGACATGAAAATGGGTGAAAAATTTAATCAACGTTAAATTGAAAAATTTGAATGCAGATTTTTAGAGAATCGAATCAGAAGTCTTTAGAGGTATGCCACTTTGGAATCGGCTTAAGTTTGGTAAAGTTATGGACTCTCGAAGTCCAATTTTGGGTCACTCTTTTACAAGTCATCGGAAAACCAGAAATAACTGACATGAAAATGGGTCAAACATTTGATCAACGTTAAATTGAAAAATTTGAATGCAGATTTTTAGAGAATCGAATCAGAAGTCTTTAGAGGTATGCCACTATGGAATCGGCTTAAGTTTGGTAAAGTTACGGACTCTCGAAGTCCAATTTTGGGTCACTCTTTTACAAGTCATTGGAAAACTAGAAATAACTGACATGAAAATGGGTGAAAAATTTAATCAACGTTAAATTGAAAAATTTGAATGCAGATTTTTAGAGAATCGAATCAGAAGTCTTTAGAGGTATACCACTTTGGAATCGGCTTAAGTTTGGTAAAGTTATGGACTCTCGAAGTCCAATTTTGGGTCACTCTTTTACAAGTCATCGGAAAACTAGAAATAACTGACATGAAAATGGGTCAAACATTTGATCAACGTTAAATTGAAAAATTTGAATGCAGATTTTTAGAGAATCGAATCAGAAGTCTTTAGAGGTATGCCACTATGGAATCGGCTTAAGTTTGGTAAAGTTACGGACTCTCGAAGTCCAATTTTGGGTCACTCTTTTACAAGTCATCGGAAAACTAGAAATAACTGACATGAAAATGGGTGAAAAATTTGATCAACGTTAAATTGAAAAATTTGAATGCAGATTTTTAGAGAATCGAATCAGAAGTCTTTAGAGGTATGCCACTTTGGAATCGGCTTGAGTTTGGTAAAGTTATGGACTCTCGAAGTTCAATTTTGGGTCACTCTTTTACAAGTCATCGGAAAACTAGAAATAACTGACATGAAAATGGGTCAAACATTTGATCAACGTTAAATTGAAAAATTTGAATGCAGATTTTTAGAGAATCGAATCAGAAGTCTTTAGAGGTATGCCACTATGGAATCGGCTTAAGTTTGGTAAAGTTACGGACTCTCGAAGTCCAATTTTGGGTCACTCTTTTACAAGTCATCGGAAAACTAGAAATAACTGACATGAAAATGGGTGAAAAATTTGATCAACGTTAAATTGAAAAATTTGAATGCAGATTTTTAGAGAATCGAATCAGAAGTCTTTAGAGGTATGCCACTTTGGAATCGGCTTGAGTTTGGTAAAGTTATGGACTCTCGAAGTTCAATTTTGGGTCACTCTTTTACAAGTCATTGGAAAACTAGAAGTAACTGACATGAAAATGGGTGAAAAATTTGATCAACGTTAAATTGAAAAATTTGAATGCAGATTTTTAGAGAATCGAATCAGAAGTCTTTAGAGGTATGCCACTTTGGAATCGGCTTAAGTTTGGTAAAGTTATGGACTCTCGAAGTTCAATTTTGGGTCAAAGTTAAACAAGTCAAATTAGAAATAACTGACATGAAAATGGGTGAAAAATTTGATCACAGTTAAATTAAAAAATTTGAATGCAGATTTTTAGAGAATCGAATCAGAAGTCTTTAGAGGTATGCCACTTTGGAATCGGCTTAAGTTTGGTAAAGTTATGGACTCTCGAAGTCCAATTTTGGGTCACTCTTTTACAAGTCATCGGAAAACTAGAAATAACTGACATGAAAATGGGTGAAAAATTTGATCAACGTTAAATTGAAAAATTTGAATGCAGATTTTTAGAGAATCGAATCAGAAGTCTTTAGAGGTATGCCACTATGGAATCGGCTTAAGTTTGGTAAAGTTACGGACTCTCGAAGTCCAATTTTGGGTCACTCTTTTACAAGTCATCGGAAGACTAGAAATAACTGACATGAAAATGGGTGAAAAATTTGATCAACGTTAAATTGAAAAATTTGAATGCAGATTTTTAGAGAATCGAATCAGAAGTCTTTAGAGGTATGCCACTTTGGAATCGGCTTGAGTTTGGTAAAGTTATGGACTCTCGAAGTTCAATTTTGGGTCACTCTTTTACAAGTCATTGGAAAACTAGAAATAACTGACATGAAAATGGGTGAAAAATTTAATCAACGTTAAATTGAAAAATTTGAATGCAGATTTTTAGAGAATCGAATCAGAAGTCTTTAGAGGTATGCCACTTTGGAATCGGCTTAAGTTTGGTAAAGTTATGGACTCTCGAAGTCCAATTTTGGGTCACTCTTTTACAAGTCATCGGAAAACTAGAAATAACTGACATGAAAATGGGTCAAACATTTGATCAACGTTAATTTGAAAAATTTGAATGCAGATTTTTAGAGAATCGAATCAGAAGTCTTTAGAGGTATGCCACTATGGAATCGGCTTAAGTTTGGTTAAGTTACGGACTCTCGAAGTCCAATTTTGGGTCACTCTTTTACAAGTCATCGGAAAACTAGAAATAACTGACATGAAAATGGGTGAAAAATTTGATCAACGTTAAATTGAAAAATTTGAATGCAGATTTTTAGAGAATCGAATCAGAAGTCTTTAGAGGTATGCCACTTTGGAATCGGCTTGAGTTTGGTAAAGTTATGGACTCTCGAAGTTCAATTTTGGGTCACTCTTTTACAAGTCATTGGAAAACTAGAAGTAACTGACATGAAAATGGGTGAAAAATTTGATCAACGTTAAATTGAAAAATTTGAATGCAGATTTTTAGAGAATCGAATCAGAAGTCTTTAGAGGTATGCCACTTTGGAATCGGCTTAAGTTTGGTAAAGTTATGGACTCTCGAAGTTCAATTTTGGGTCAAAGTTAAACAAGTCAAATTAGAAATAACTGACATGAAAATGGGTGAAAAATTTGATCACAGTTAAATTAAAAAATTTGAATGCAGATTTTTAGAGAATCGAATCAGAAGTCTTTAGAGGTATGCCACTTTGGAATCGGCTTAAGTTTGGTAAAGTTATGGACTCTCGAAGTCCAATTTTGGGTCACTCTTTTACAAGTCATCGGAAAACTAGAAATAACTGACATGAAAATGGGTGAAAAATTTGATCAACGTTAAATTGAAAAATTTGAATGCAGATTTTTAGAGAATCGAATCAGAAGTCTTTAGAGGTATGCCACTATGGAATCGGCTTAAGTTTGGTAAAGTTACGGACTCTCGAAGTCCAATTTTGGGTCACTCTTTTACAAGTCATCGGAAAACTAGAAATAACTGACATGAAAATGGGTGAAAAATTTGATCAACGTTAAATTGAAAAATTTGAATGCAGATTTTTAGAGAATCGAATCAGAAGTCTTTAGAGGTATGCCACTTTGGAATCGGCTTGAGTTTGGTAAAGTTATGGACTCTCGAAGTTCAATTTTGGGTCACTCTTTTACAAGTCATTGGAAAACTAGAAATAACTGACATGAAAATGGGTGAAAAATTTAATCAACGTTAAATTGAAAAATTTGAATGCAGATTTTTAGAGAATCGAATCAGAAGTCTTTAGAGGTATACCACTTTGGAATCGGCTTAAGTTTGGTAAAGTTATGGACTCTCGAAGTCCAATTTTGGGTCACTCTTTTACAAGTCATCGGAAAACTAGAAATAACTGACATGAAAATGGGTCAAACATTTGATCAACGTTAAATTGAAAAATTTGAATGCAGATTTTTAGAGAATCGAATCAGAAGTCTTTAGAGGTATGCCACTATGGAATCGGCTTAAGTTTGGTAAAGTTACGGACTCTCGAAGTCCAATTTTGGGTCACTCTTTTACAAGTCATCGGAAGACTAGAAATAACTGACATGAAAATGGGTGAAAAATTTGATCAACGTTAAATTGAAAAATTTGAATGCAGATTTTTAGAGAATCGAATCAGAAGTCTTTAGAGGTATGCCACTTTGGAATCGGCTTGAGTTTGGTAAAGTTATGGACTCTCGAAGTTCAATTTTGGGTCACTCTTTTACAAGTCATTGGAAAACTAGAAATAACTGACATGAAAATGGGTGAAAAATTTAATCAACGTTAAATTGAAAAATTTGAATGCAGATTTTTAGAGAATCGAATCAGAAGTCTTTAGAGGTATGCCACTTTGGAATCGGCTTAAGTTTGGTAAAGTTATGGACTCTCGAAGTCCAATTTTGGGTCACTCTTTTACAAGTCATCGGAAAACTAGAAATAACTGACATGAAAATGGGTCAAACATTTGATCAACGTTAATTTGAAAAATTTGAATGCAGATTTTTAGAGAATCGAATCAGAAGTCTTTAGAGGTATGCCACTATGGAATCGGCTTAAGTTTGGTTAAGTTACGGACTCTCGAAGTCCAATTTTGGGTCACTCTTTTACAAGTCATCGGAAAACTAGAAATAACTGACATGAAAATGGGTGAAAAATTTGATCAACGTTAAATTGAAAAATTTGAATGCAGATTTTTAGAGAATCGAATCAGAAGTCTTTAGAGGTATGCCACTTTGGAATCGGCTTGAGTTTGGTAAAGTTATGGACTCTCGAAGTTCAATTTTGGGTCACTCTTTTACAAGTCATTGGAAAACTAGAAGTAACTGACATGAAAATGGGTGAAAAATTTGATCAACGTTAAATTGAAAAATTTGAATGCAGATTTTTAGAGAATCGAATCAGAAGTCTTTAGAGGTATGCCACTTTGGAATCGGCTTAAGTTTGGTAAAGTTATGGACTCTCGAAGTTCAATTTTGGGTCAAAGTTAAACAAGTCAAATTAGAAATAACTGACATGAAAATGGGTGAAAAATTTGATCACAGTTAAATTAAAAAAATTTGAATGCAGATTTTTAGAGAATCGAATCAGAAGTCTTTAGAGGTATGCCACTTTGGAATCGGCTTAAGTTTGGTAAAGTTATGGACTCTCGAAGTCCAATTTTGGGTCACTCTTTTACAAGTCATCGGAAAACTAGAAATAACTGACATGAAAATGGGTGAAAAATTTGATCAACGTTAAATTGAAAAATTTGAATGCAGATTTTTAGAGAATCGAATCAGAAGTCTTTAGAGGTATGCCACTATGGAATCGGCTTAAGTTTGGTAAAGTTACGGACTCTCGAAGTCCAATTTTGGGTCACTCTTTTACAAGTCATCGGAAAACTAGAAATAACTGACATGAAAATGGGTGAAAAATTTGATCAACGTTAAATTGAAAAATTTGAATGCAGATTTTTAGAGAATCGAATCAGAAGTCTTTAGAGGTATGCCACTTTGGAATCGGCTTGAGTTTGGTAAAGTTATGGACTCTCGAAGTTCAATTTTGGGTCACTCTTTTACAAGTCATTGGAAAACTAGAAATAACTGACATGAAAATGGGTGAAAAAATTTAATCAACGTTAAATTGAAAAATTTGAATGCAGATTTTTAGAGAATCGAATCAGAAGTCTTTAGAGGTATACCACTTTGGAATCGGCTTAAGTTTGGTAAAGTTATGGACTCTCGAAGTCCAATTTTGGGTCACTCTTTTACAAGTCATCGGAAAACTAGAAATAACTGACATGAAAATGGGTCAAACATTTGATCAACGTTAAATTGAAAAATTTGAATGCAGATTTTTAGAGAATCGAATCAGAAGTCTTTAGAGGTATGCCACTATGGAATCGGCTTAAGTTTGGTAAAGTTACGGACTCTCGAAGTCCAATTTTGGGTCACTCTTTTACAAGTCATTGGAAAACTAGAAATAACTGACATGAAAATGGGTGAAAAATTTAATCAACGTTAAATTGAAAAATTTGAATGCAGATTTTTAGAGAATCGAATCAGAAGTCTTTAGAGGTATACCACTTTGGAATCGGCTTAAGTTTGGTAAGGTTATGGACTCTCGAAGTCCAATTTTGGGTCACTCTTTTACAAGTCATCGGAAAACTAGAAATAACTGACATGAAAATGGGTCAAACATTTGATCAACGTTAAATTGAAAAATTTGAATGCAGATTTTTAGAGAATCGAATCAGAAGTCTTTAGAGGTATGCCACTATGGAATCGGCTTAAGTTTGGTAAAGTTACGGACTCTCGAAGTCCAATTTTGGGTCACTCTTTTACAAGTCATCGGAAAACTAGAAATAACTGACATGAAAATGGGTGAAAAATTTGATCAACGTTAAATTGAAAAATTTGAATGCAGATTTTTAGAGAATCGAATCAGAAGTCTTTAGAGGTATGCCACTTTGGAATCGGCTTGAGTTTGGTAAAGTTATGGACTCTCGAAGTTCAATTTTGGGTCACTCTTTTACAAGTCATTGGAAAACTAGAAATAACTGACATGAAAATGGGTGAAAAATTTAATCAACGTTAAATTGAAAAATTTGAATGCAGATTTTTAGAGAATCGAATCAGAAGTCTTTAGAGGTATACCACTTTGGAATCGGCTTAAGTTTGGTAAAGTTATGGACTCTCGAAGTCCAATTTTGGGTCACTCTTTTACAAGTCATCGGAAAACTAGAAATAACTGACATGAAAATGGGTCAAACATTTGATCAACGTTAAATTGAAAAATTTGAATGCAGATTTTTAGAGAATCGAATCAGAAGTCTTTAGAGGTATGCCACTATGGAATCGGCTTAAGTTTGGTAAAGTTACGGACTCTCGAAGTCCAATTTTGGGTCACTCTTTTACAAGTCATCGGAAGACTAGAAATAACTGACATGAAAATGGGTGAAAAATTTGATCAACGTTAAATTGAAAAATTTGAATGCAGATTTTTAGAGAATCGAATCAGAAGTCTTTAGAGGTATGCCACTTTGGAATCGGCTTGAGTTTGGTAAAGTTATGGACTCTCGAAGTTCAATTTTGGGTCACTCTTTTACAAGTCATTGGAAAACTAGAAATAACTGACATGAAAATGGGTGAAAAATTTAATCAACGTTAAATTGAAAAATTTGAATGCAGATTTTTAGAGAATCGAATCAGAAGTCTTTAGAGGTATGCCACTTTGGAATCGGCTTAAGTTTGGTAAAGTTATGGACTCTCGAAGTCCAATTTTGGGTCACTCTTTTACAAGTCATCGGAAAACTAGAAATAACTGACATGAAAATGGGTCAAACATTTGATCAACGTTAATTTGAAAAATTTGAATGCAGATTTTTAGAGAATCGAATCAGAAGTCTTTAGAGGTATGCCACTATGGAATCGGCTTAAGTTTGGTTAAGTTACGGACTCTCGAAGTCCAATTTTGGGTCACTCTTTTACAAGTCATCGGAAAACTAGAAATAACTGACATGAAAATGGGTGAAAAATTTGATCAACGTTAAATTGAAAAATTTGAATGCAGATTTTTAGAGAATCGAATCAGAAGTCTTTAGAGGTATGCCACTTTGGAATCGGCTTGAGTTTGGTAAAGTTATGGACTCTCGAAGTTCAATTTTGGGTCACTCTTTTACAAGTCATTGGAAAACTAGAAGTAACTGACATGAAAATGGGTGAAAAATTTGATCAACGTTAAATTGAAAAATTTGAATGCAGATTTTTAGAGAATCGAATCAGAAGTCTTTAGAGGTATGCCACTTTGGAATCGGCTTAAGTTTGGTAAAGTTATGGACTCTCGAAGTTCAATTTTGGGTCAAAGTTAAACAAGTCAAATTAGAAATAACTGACATGAAAATGGGTGAAAAATTTGATCACAGTTAAATTAAAAAATTTGAATGCAGATTTTTAGAGAATCGAATCAGAAGTCTTTAGAGGTATGCCACTTTGGAATCGGCTTAAGTTTGGTAAAGTTATGGACTCTCGAAGTCCAATTTTGGGTCACTCTTTTACAAGTCATCGGAAAACTAGAAATAACTGACATGAAAATGGGTGAAAAATTTGATCAACGTTAAATTGAAAAATTTGAATGCAGATTTTTAGAGAATCGAATCAGAAGTCTTTAGAGGTATGCCACTATGGAATCGGCTTAAGTTTGGTAAAGTTACGGACTCTCGAAGTCCAATTTTGGGTCACTCTTTTACAAGTCATCGGAAAACTAGAAATAACTGACATGAAAATGGGTGAAAAATTTGATCAACGTTAAATTGAAAAATTTGAATGCAGATTTTTAGAGAATCGAATCAGAAGTCTTTAGAGGTATGCCACTTTGGAATCGGCTTGAGTTTGGTAAAGTTATGGACTCTCGAAGTTCAATTTTGGGTCACTCTTTTACAAGTCATTGGAAAACTAGAAATAACTGACATGAAAATGGGTGAAAAATTTAATCAACGTTAAATTGAAAAATTTGAATGCAGATTTTTAGAGAATCGAATCAGAAGTCTTTAGAGGTATACCACTTTGGAATCGGCTTAAGTTTGGTAAAGTTATGGACTCTCGAAGTCCAATTTTGGGTCACTCTTTTACAAGTCATCGGAAAACTAGAAATAACTGACATGAAAATGGGTCAAACATTTGATCAACGTTAAATTGAAAAATTTGAATGCAGATTTTTAGAGAATCGAATCAGAAGTCTTTAGAGGTATGCCACTATGGAATCGGCTTAAGTTTGGTAAAGTTACGGACTCTCGAAGTCCAATTTTGGGTCACTCTTTTACAAGTCATTGGAAAACTAGAAATAACTGACATGAAAATGGGTGAAAAATTTAATCAACGTTAAATTGAAAAATTTGAATGCAGATTTTTAGAGAATCGAATCAGAAGTCTTTAGAGGTATACCACTTTGGAATCGGCTTAAGTTTGGTAAGGTTATGGACTCTCGAAGTCCAATTTTGGGTCACTCTTTTACAAGTCATCGGAAAACTAGAAATAACTGACATGAAAATGGGTCAAACATTTGATCAACGTTAAATTGAAAAATTTGAATGCAGATTTTTAGAGAATCGAATCAGAAGTCTTTAGAGGTATGCCACTATGGAATCGGCTTAAGTTTGGTAAAGTTACGGACTCTCGAAGTCCAATTTTGGGTCACTCTTTTACAAGTCATCGGAAAACTAGAAATAACTGACATGAAAATGGGTGAAAAATTTGATCAACGTTAAATTGAAAAATTTGAATGCAGATTTTTAGAGAATCGAATCAGAAGTCTTTAGAGGTATGCCACTATGGAATCGGCTTAAGTTTGGTAAAGTTACGGACTCTCGAAGTCCAATTTTGGGTCACTCTTTTACAAGTCATCGGAAGACTAGAAATAACTGACATGAAAATGGGTGAAAAATTTGATCAACGTTAAATTGAAAAATTTGAATGCAGATTTTTAGAGAATCGAATCAGAAGTCTTTAGAGGTATGCCACTTTGGAATCGGCTTGAGTTTGGTAAAGTTATGGACTCTCGAAGTTCAATTTTGGGTCACTCTTTTACAAGTCATCGGAAAACTAGAAATAACTGACATGAAAATGGGTGAAAAATTTGATCAACGTTAAATTGAAAAATTTGAATGCAGATTTTTAGAGAATCGAATCAGAAGTCTTTAGAGGTATGCCACTTTGGAATCGGCTTAAGTTTGGTAAAGTTATGGACTCTCGAAGTTCAATTTTGGGTCAAAGTTAAACAAGTCAAATTAGAAATAACTGACATGAAAATGGGTGAAAAATTTGATCACAGTTAAATTAAAAAATTTGAATGCAGATTTTTAGAGAATCGAATCAGAAGTCTTTAGAGGTATGCCACTTTGGAATCGGCTTAAGTTTGGTAAAGTTATGGACTCTCGAAGTCCAATTTTGGGTCACTCTTTTACAAGTCATCGGAAAACTAGAAATAACTGACATGAAAATGGGTGAAAAATTTGATCAACGTTAAATTGAAAAATTTGAATGCAGATTTTTAGAGAATCGAATCAGAAGTCTTTAGAGGTATGCCACTTTGGAATCGGCTTACGTATGGTAAAGTTATGGACTCTCTAAGTCCAATTTTGAGTCAATCTGTTACAAGTCCTCGGAAAACTAGAAATAACTGACATGAAAATGGGTCAAAAATTTGCTCAACGTTAAGTTGAAAAATTTGAATGCAGATTTTTAGAGAATCGAATCAGAAGTCTTTAGAGGTATGCGGCTTTGGAATCGGCTTAAGTTTGGTAAAGTTATGGACTCTCGAAGTTCAATTTTGGGTCAAAGTTAAACAAGTCAAATTAGAAATAACTCACATGAAAATGGGTCAAAAAATTAATCGACGTTAAATTGAAAAATTTGAATGCAGATTTTTAGAGAATCGAATCAGAAGTCTTTAGAGGTATGCCACTTTGGAATCGGCTTACGTTTGGTAAAGTTATGGACTCTCTAAGTCCAATTTTGAGTCAATCTGTTACAAGTCCTCGGAAAACTAGAAATAACTGACATGAAAATGGGTCAAAAATTTGCTCAACGTTAAGTTGAAAAATTTGAATGCAGATTTTAGAGAATCGAATCAGAAGTCTTTAGAGGTATGCGGCTTTGGAATCGGCTTAAGTTTGGTAAAGTTATGGACTCTCGAAGTTCAATTTTGGGTCAAAGTTAAACAAGTCAAATTAGAAATAACTCACATGAAAATGGGTGAAAAATTTGATCAAAGTTAAATTGAAAAATTTGAATGCAGATTTTTAGAGAATCGAATCAAAAGTCTTTAGAGGTATGCCACTTTGGAATCGGCTTAAGTTTGGTTAAGTTATGGAACTCTAAGTCCAATTTTGAGTCACTCTTTTTACAAGTCATCGGAAAATTAGAAATAACTCACATGAAAATGGGTCAAAAAATTAATCGACGTTAAATTGAAAAATTTGAATGCAGATTTTTAGAGAATCGAATCAGAAGTCTTTAGAGGTATGCGGCTTTGGAATCGGCTTAAGTTTGGTAAAGTTATGGACTCTCGAAGTTCAATTTTGGGTCAAAGTTAAACAAGTCAAATTAGAAATAACTGACATAAAAATGGGTGAAAAATTTGATCAAAGTTAAATTGAAAAATTTGAATGCAGATTTTTAAAGAATCGAATCAGAAGTCTTTAGAGGTATGCCACTTTGCAATCGGCTTAAGCTTGGTAAAGTTATGGACTCTCGAAGTTCAATTTTGGGTCAAAGTTAAACAAGTCAAATTAGAAATAACTCACATGAAAATGGGTGAAAAATTTGATCAAAGTTAAATTGAAAAATTTGAATGCAGATTTTTAGAGAATCGAATCAGAAGTCTTTAGAGGTATGCCACTTTGCAATCGGCTTAAGCTTGGTAAAGTTATGGACTCTCGAAGTTCAATTTTGGGTCAAAGTTAAACAAGTCAAATTAGAAATAACTCACATGAAAATGGGTGAAAAATTTGATCAAAGTTAAATTGAAAAATTTGAATGCAGATTTTAGAGAATCGAATCAGAAGTCTTTAGAGGTATGCCACTTTGGAATCGGCTTACGTTTGGTAAAGTTATGGACTCTCTAAGTCCAATTTTGAGTCAATCTGTTACAAGTCCTCGGAAAACTAGAAATAACTGACATGAAAATGGGTCAAAAATTTGCTCAACGTTAAGTTGAAAAATTTGAATGCAGATTTTTAGAGAATCGAATCAGAAGTCTTTAGAGGTATGCGGCTTTGGAATCGGCTTAAGTTTGGTAAAGTTATGGACTCTCGAAGTTCAATTTTGGGTCAAAGTTAAACAAGTCAAATTAGAAATAACTCACATGAAAATGGGTGAAAAATTTGATCAAAGTTAAATTGAAAAATTTGAATGCAGATTTTTAGAGAATCGAATCAAAAGTCTTTAGAGGTATGCCACTTTGGAATCGGCTTAAGTTTGGTTAAGTTATGGAACTCTAAGTCCAATTTTGAGTCACTCTTTTACAAGTCATCGGAAAATTAGAAATAACTCACATGAAAATGGGTCAAAAAATTAATCGACGTTAAATTGAAAAATTTGAATGCAGATTTTTAGAGAATCGAATCAGAAGTCTTTAGAGGTATGCGGCTTTGGAATCGGCTTAAGTTTGGTAAAGTTATGGACTCTCGAAGTTCAATTTTGGGTCAAAGTTAAACAAGTCAAATTAGAAATAACTGACATAAAAATGGGTGAAAAATTTGATCAAAGTTAAATTGAAAAATTTGAATGCAGATTTTTAAAGAATCGAATCAGAAGTCTTTAGAGGTATGCCACTTTGCAATCGGCTTAAGCTTGGTAAAGTTATGGACTCTCGAAGTTCAATTTTGGGTCAAAGTTAAACAAGTCAAATTAGAAATAACTCACATGAAAATGGGTGAAAAATTTGATCAAAGTTAAATTGAAAAATTTGAATGCAGATTTTTAGAGAATCGAATCAGAAGTCTTTAGAGGTATGCCACTTTGCAATCGGCTTAAGCTTGGTAAAGTTATGGACTCTCGAAGTTCAATTTTGGGTCAAAGTTAAACAAGTCAAATTAGAAATAACTCACATGAAAATGGGTGAAAAATTTGATCAAAGTTAAATTGAAAAATTTGAATGCAGATTTTTAGAGAATCGAATCAGAAGTCTTTAGAGGTATGCCACTTTGGAATCGGCTTACGTTTGGTAAAGTTATGGACTCTCTAAGTCCAATTTTGAGTCAATCTGTTACAAGTCCTCGGAAAACTAGAAATAACTGACATGAAAATGGGTCAAAAATTTGCTCAACGTTAAGTTGAAAAATTTGAATGCAGATTTTTAGAGAATCGAATCAGAAGTCTTTAGAGGTATGCGGCTTTGGAATCGGCTTAAGTTCGGTAAAGTTATGGACTCTCGAAGTTCAATTTTGGGTCAAAGTTAAACAAGTCAAATTAGAAATAACTCACATGAAAATGGGTCAAAAAATTAATCGACGTTAAATTGAAAAATTTGAATGCAGATTTTTAGAGAATCGAATCAGAAGTCTTTAGAGGTATGCGGCTTTGGAATCGGCTTAAGTTTGGTAAAGTTATGGACTCTCGAAGTTCAATTTTGGGTCAAAGTTAAACAAGTCAAATTAGAAATAACTGACATAAAAATGGGTGAAAAATTTGATCAAAGTTAAATTGAAAAATTTGAATGCAGATTTTTAAAGAATCGAATCAGAAGTCTTTAGAGGTATGCCACTTTGCAATCGGCTTAAGCTTGGTAAAGTTATGGACTCTCGAAGTTCAATTTTGGGTCAAAGTTAAACAAGTCAAATTAGAAATAACTCACATGAAAATGGGTCAAAAATTTGATCAACGTTAAATTGAAAAATTTGAATGCAGATTTTTAGAGAATCGAATCAGAAGTCTTTAGAGGTATGCGGCTTTGGAATCGGCTTAAGTTTGGTAAAGTTATGGACTCTCGAAGTTCAATTTTGGGTCAAAGTTAAACAAGTCAAATTAGAAATAACTGACATAAAATGGGTGAAAAATTTGATCAAAGTTAAATTGAAAAATTTGAATGCAGATTTTTAAAGAATCGAATCAGAAGTCTTTAGAGGTATGCCACTTTGCAATCGGCTTAAGCTTGGTAAAGTTATGGAACTCTAAGTCCAATTTTGATTCACTCTTTTACAAGTCATCGGAAAATTAGAAGTAACTCACATGAAAATGGGTCAAAAATTTGATCAACGTTAAATTGAAAAATTTGAATGCAGATTTTTAGAGAATCGAATCAGAAGTCTTTAGAGGTATGCCACTTTGGAATCGGCTTAAGTTTGATTAAGTTATGGACTCTCGAAGTTCAATTTTGGGTCAAAGTTAAACAAGTCAAATTAGAAATAACTGACATGAAAATGGGTAAAAAATTTGATCAAAGTTAAATTGAAAAATTTGAATGCAGATTTTTAGAGAATCGAATCAGAAGTCTTTAGAGGTATGCCACTTTGGAATCGGCTTAAGTTTGGTAAAGTTATGGACTCTCTAAGTCCAATTTTAAGTCACTCTGTTACAAGTCCTCGGAAATCTAGAAATAACTGACATGAAAATGGGTCAAAAATTAATCGACGTTAAATTGAAAAATTTGAATGCAGATTTTTAGAGAATCGAATCAGAAGTCTTTAGAGGTATGCCACTTTGCAATCGGCTTAAGATTGGTTAAGTTATGGACTCTCTAAGTCCTATTTTGGGACAACGTTAAACAAGTCAAATTAGAAATAACTGACATGAAAATGGGTGAAAAATTTGATCAAAGTTAAATTGAAAAATTTGAATGCAGATTTTTAGAGAATCGAATCAGAAGTCTTTAGAGGTATGCCACTTTGCAATCGGCTTAAGCTTGGTAAAGTTATGGACTCTCGAAGTTCAATTTTGGGTCAATCTGTTACAAGTCCTCGGAAAACTAGAAATAACTGACATGAAAATGGGTCAAAAATTTGCTCAACGTTAAGTTGAAAAATTTGAATGCAGATTTTTAGAGAATCGAATCAGAAGTCTTTAGAGGTATGCGGCTTTGGAATCGGCTTAAGTTCGGTAAAAGTTATGGACTCTCGAAGTTCAATTTTGGGTCAAAGTTAAACAAGTCAAATTAGAAATAACTCACATGAAAATGGGTCAAAAAATTAATCGACGTTAAATTGAAAAATTTGAATGCAGATTTTTAGAGAATCGAATCAGAAGTCTTTAGAGGTATGCGGCTTTGGAATCGGCTTAAGTTTGGTAAAGTTATGGACTCTCGAAGTTCAATTTTGGGTCAAAGTTAAACAAGTCAAATTAGAAATAACTGACATAAAATGGGTGAAAAATTTGATCAAAGTTAAATTGAAAAATTTGAATGCAGATTTTTAAAGAATCGAATCAGAAGTCTTTAGAGGTATGCCACTTTGCAATCGGCTTAAGCTTGGTAAAGTTATGGAACTCTAAGTCCAATTTTGAGTCACTCTTTTACAAGTCATCGGAAAATTAGAAATAACTCACATGAAAATGGGTCAAAAATTTGATCAACGTTAAATTGAAAAATTTGAATGCAGATTTTTAGAGAATCGAATCAGAAGTCTTTAGAGGTATGCCACTTTGGAATCGGCTTAAGTTTGATTAAGCTATGGACTCTCGAAGTTCAATTTTGGGTCAAAGTTAAACAAGTCAAATTAGAAATAACTGACATGAAAATGGGTGAAAAATTTGATCAAAGTTAAATTGAAAAATTTGAATGCAGATTTTTAGAGAATCGAATCAGAAGTCTTTAGAGGTATGCCACTTTGGAATCGGCTTGAGTTTGGTAAAGTTATGGACTCTCGAAGTTCAATTTTGGGTCACTCTTTTACAAGTCATTGGAAAACTAGAAGTAACTGACATGAAAATGGGTGAAAAATTTGATCAAAGTTAAATTGAAAAATTTGAATGCAGATTTTTAGAGAATCGAATCAGAAGTCTTTAGAGGTATGCCACTTTGGAATCGGCTTAAGTTTGGTTAAGTTATGGAACTCTAAGTCCAATTTTGAGTCACTCTTTTACAAGTCATCGGAAAATTAGAAATAACTCACATGAAAATGGGTCAAAAAATTAATCGACGTTAAATTGAAAAATTTGAATGCAGATTTTTAGAGAATCGAATCAGAAGTCTTTAGAGGTATGCGGCTTTGCAATCGGCTTAAGCTTGGTAAAGTTATGGACTCTCGAAGTTCAATTTTGGGTCAAAGTTAAACAAGTCAAATTAGAAATAACTCACATGAAAATGGGTGAAAAATTTGATCAAAGTTAAATTGAAAAATTTGAATGCAGATTTTTAGAGAATCGAATCAGAAGTCTTTAGAGGTATGCCACTTTGCAATCGGCTTAAGCTTGGTAAAGTTATGGACTCTCGAAGTTCAATTTTGGGTCAAAGTTAAACAAGTCAAATTAGAAATAACTCACATGAAAATGGGTGAAAAATTTGATCAAAGTTAAATTGAAAAATTTGAATGCAGATTTTTAGAGAATCGAATCAGAAGTCTTTAGAGGTATGCCACTTTGGAATCGGCTTGAGTTTGGTAAAGTTATGGACTCTCGAAGTTCAATTTTGGGTCACTCTTTTACAAGTCATTGGAAAACTAGAAGTAACTGACATGAAAATGGGTGAAAAATTTGATCAAAGTTAAATTGAAAAATTTGAATGCAGATTTTTAGAGAATCGAATCAGAAGTCTTTAGAGGTATGCCACTTTGGAATCGGCTTAAGTTTGATTAAGTTATGGACTCTCGAAGTTCAATTTTGGGTCAAAGTTAAACAAGTCAAATTAGAAATAACTGACATGAAAATGGGTGAAAAATTTGATCAAAGTTAAATTGAAAAATTTGAATGCAGATTTTTAGAGAATCGAATCAAAAGTCTTTAGAGGTATGCCACTTTGGAATCGGCTTAAGTTTGGTAAAGTTATGGACTCTCTAAGTCCAATTTTAAGTCACTCTGTTACAAGTCCTCGGAAATCTAGAAATAACTGACATGAAAATGGGTCAAAAATTAATCGACGTTAAATTGAAAAATTTGAATGCAGATTTTTAGAGAATCGAATCAGAAGTCTTTAGAGGTATGCCACTTTGCAATCGGCTTAAGATTGGTTAAGTTATGGACTCTCTAAGTCCTATTTTGGGACAACGTTAAACAAGTCAAATTAGAAATAACTGACATGAAAATGGGTCAAAAATTTGCTCAACGTTAAGTTGAAAAATTTGAATGCAGATTTTTAGAGAATCGAATCAGAAGTCTTTAGAGGTATGCGGCTTTGGAATCGGCTTAAGTTTGGTAAAGTTATGGACTCTCGAAGTTCAATTTTGGGTCAAAGTTAAACAAGTCAAATTAGAAATAACTGACATAAAATGGGTGAAAAATTTGATCAAAGTTAAATTGAAAAATTTGAATGCAGATTTTTAAAGAATCGAATCAGAAGTCTTTAGAGGTATGCCACTTTGCAATCGGCTTAAGCTTGGTAAAGTTATGGAACTCTAAGTCCAATTTTGATTCACTCTTTTACAAGTCATCGGAAAATTAGAAGTAACTCACATGAAAATGGGTCAAAAATTTGATCAACGTTAAATTGAAAAATTTGAATGCAGATTTTTAGAGAATCGAATCAGAAGTCTTTAGAGGTATGCCACTTTGGAATCGGCTTAAGTTTGATTAAGCTATGGACTCTCGAAGTTCAATTTTGGGTCAAAGTTAAACAAGTCAAATTAGAAATAACTGACATGAAAATGGGTGAAAAATTTGATCAAAGTTAAATTGAAAAATTTGAATGCAGATTTTTAGAGAATCGAATCAAAAGTCTTTAGAGGTATGCCACTTTGGAATCGGCTTAAGTTTGGTAAAGTTATGGACTCTCTAAGTCCAATTTTAAGTCACTCTGTTACAAGTCCTCGGAAATCTAGAAATAACTGACATGAAAATGGGTCAAAAATTAATCGACGTTAAATTGAAAAATTTGAATGCAGATTTTTAGAGAATCGAATCAGAAGTCTTTAGAGGTATGCCACTTTGCAATCGGCTTAAGATTGGTTAAGTTATGGACTCTCTAAGTCCTATTTTGGGACAACGTTAAACAAGTCAAATTAGAAATAACTGACATGAAAATGGGTGAAAAATTTGATCAAAGTTAAATTGAAAAATTTGAATGCAGATTTTTAGAGAATCGAATCAGAAGTCTTTAGAGGTATGCCACTTTGCAATCGGCTTAAGCTTGGTAAAGTTATGGACTCTCGAAGTTCAATTTTGGGTCAAAGTTAAACAAGTCAAATTAGAAATAACTGACATGAAATGGGTCAAAAATTTGATCAACGTTAAATTGAAAAATTTGAATGCAGATTTTTAGAGAATCGAATCAGAAGTCTTTAGAGGTATGCCACTTTGGAATCGGCTTAAGTTTGATTAAGCTATGGACTCTCGAAGTTCAATTTTGGGTCAAAGTTAAACAAGTCAAATTAGAAATAACTGACATGAAAATGGGTGAAAAATTTGATCAAAGTTAAATTGAAAAATTTGAATGCAGATTTTTAGAGAATCGAATCAAAAGTCTTTAGAGGTATGCCACTTTGGAATCGGCTTAAGTTTGGTTAAGTTATGGAACTCTAAGTCCAATTTTGAGTCACTCTTTTACAAGTCATCGGAAAATTAGAAATAACTCACATGAAAATGGGTCAAAAAATTAATCGACGTTAAATTGAAAAATTTGAATGCAGATTTTTAGAGAATCGAATCAGAAGTCTTTAGAGGTATGCGGCTTTGGAATCGGCTTAAGTTTGGTAAAGTTATGGACTCTCGAAGTTCAATTTTGGGTCAAAGTTAAACAAGTCAAATTAGAAATAACTCACATGAAAATGGGTCAAAAATTTGCTCAACGTTAAGTTGAAAAATTTGAATGCAGATTTTTAGAGAATCGAATCAGAAGTCTTTAGAGGTATGCGGCTTTGGAATCGGCTTAAGTTTGGTAAAGTTATGGACTCTCGAAGTTCAATTTTGGGTCAAAGTTAAACAAGTCAAATTAGAAATAACTGACATAAAATGGGTGAAAAATTTGATCAAAGTTAAATTGAAAAATTTGAATGCAGATTTTTAAAGAATCGAATCAGAAGTCTTTAGAGGTATGCCACTTTGCAATCGGCTTAAGCTTGGTAAAGTTATGGACTCTCGAAGTTCAATTTTGGGTCAAAGTTAAACAAGTCAAATTAGAAATAACTCACATGAAAATGGGTGAAAAATTTGATCAAAGTTAAATTGAAAAATTTGAATGCAGATTTTTAGAGAATCGAATCAGAAGTCTTTAGAGGTATGCCACTTTGGAATCGGCTTACGTTTGGTAAAGTTATGGACTCTCTAAGTCCAATTTTGAGTCAATCTGTTACAAGTCCTCGGAAAACTAGAAATAACTGACATGAAAATGGGTCAAAAATTTGCTCAACGTTAAGTTGAAAAATTTGAATGCAGATTTTTAGAGAATCGAATCAGAAGTCTTTAGAGGTATGCGGCTTTGGAATCGGCTTAAGTTCGGTAAAGTTATGGACTCTCGAAGTTCAATTTTGGGTCAAAGTTAAACAAGTCAAATTAGAAATAACTGACATGAAAATGGGTCAAAAATTTAATCAACGTTAAATTGAAAAAATTTGAATGCAGATTTTTAGAGAATCGAATCAGAAGTCTTTAGAGGTATGCGGCTTTGGAATCGGCTTAAGTTTGGTAAAGTTATGGACTCTCGAAGTTCAATTTTGGGTCAAAGTTAAACAAGTCAAATTAGAAATAACTGACATAAAAATGGGTGAAAAATTTGATCAAAGTTAAATTGAAAAATTTGAATGCAGATTTTTAAAGAATCGAATCAGAAGTCTTTAGAGGTATGCCACTTTGCAATCGGCTTAAGCTTGGTAAAGTTATGGACTCTCGAAGTTCAATTTTGGGTCAAAGTTAAACAAGTCAAATTAGAAATAACTCACATGAAAATGGGTCAAAAATTTGCTCAACGTTAAGTTGAAAAATTTGAATGCAGATTTTTAGAGAATCGAATCAGAAGTCTTTAGAGGTATGCGGCTTTGGAATCGGCTTAAGTTTGGTAAAGTTATGGACTCTCGAAGTTCAATTTTGGGTCAAAGTTAAACAAGTCAAATTAGAAATAACTGACATAAAATGGGTGAAAAATTTGATCAAAGTTAAATTGAAAAATTTGAATGCAGATTTTTAAAGAATCGAATCAGAAGTCTTTAGAGGTATGCCACTTTGCAATCGGCTTAAGCTTGGTAAAGTTATGGAACTCTAAGTCCAATTTTGATTCACTCTTTTACAAGTCATCGGAAAATTAGAAATAACTCACATGAAAATGGGTCAAAAATTTGATCAACGTTAAATTGAAAAATTTGAATGCAGATTTTTAGAGAATCGAATCAGAAGTCTTTAGAGGTATGCCACTTTGGAATCGGCTTAAGTTTGATTAAGTTATGGACTCTCGAAGTTCAATTTTGGGTCAAAGTTAAACAAGTCAAATTAGAAATAACTGACATGAAAATGGGTAAAAAATTTGATCAAAGTTAAATTGAAAAATTTGAATGCAGATTTTTAGAGAATCGAATCAGAAGTCTTTAGAGGTATGCCACTTTGGAATCGGCTTAAGTTTGGTAAAGTTATGGACTCTCTAAGTCCAATTTTAAGTCACTCTGTTACAAGTCCTCGGAAATCTAGAAATAACTGACATGAAAATGGGTCAAAAATTAATCGACGTTAAATTGAAAAATTTGAATGCAGATTTTTAGAGAATCGAATCAGAAGTCTTTAGAGGTATGCCACTTTGCAATCGGCTTAAGTTTGGTTAAGTTATGGACTCTCTAAGTCCTATTTTGGGACAACGTTAAACAAGTCAAATTAGAAATAACTGACATGAAAATGGGTGAAAAATTTGATCAAAGTTAAATTGAAAAATTTGAATGCAGATTTTAGAGAATCGAATCAGAAGTCTTTAGAGGTATGCCACTTTGGAATCGGCTTAAGTTTGGTAAAGTTATGGACTCTCGAAGTTCAATTTTGGGTCAAAGTTAAACAAGTCAAATTAGAAATAACTGACATGAAATGGGTCAAAAATTTGATCAACGTTAAATTGAAAAATTTGAATGCAGATTTTTAGAGAATCGAATCAGAAGTCTTTAGAGGTATGCCACTTTGGAATCGGCTTAAGTTTGATTAAGCTATGGACTCTCGAAGTTCAATTTTGGGTCAAAGTTAAACAAGTCAAATTAGAAATAACTGACATGAAAATGGGTGAAAAATTTGATCAAAGTTAAATTGAACAAGAAAGGAAAGCTAACTTCGGGCGGAGCCGAAGTTGAAATACCCTTGCAGAATATTCTGCAAATTATATTCTCCAAAATTATTCATATGATGCATTCTTAATACTCATAAAAAATCCCAACTTCCTAACTTTAAAAACACCAAAGTTATGGCATTTCCAATCGTTCAGTTATGTATATGGCAGCTATAGAATATAGTCGGCCGATCCTTATGAAATTTGATATGTCGGATTGATTGGGCAAAAATAAAACCCATAGAAAATACCAACTTCCTAACTTAACAAACACCAAAGTTATGGCATTTCCGATCAATCAGTTATATAGCAGCTATAGGATATAGTCGGCCGATCCTTATGAAATTTGGTACGTCGGATTGATTGGCCAAATATAATACCCATAGAGAGTCCCAACTTCCTAACTTAACAAACAGCAGAGTTATGGCATTTCCGATCAATCAGTTATATGGCAGCTATAGGATATAGCCGGCCGATCCCGGCCGTTCCGACTTATATACTGCGTGCAAAGGAAAGAAGGGTGTGTGCAAAGTTTCAATTCGATATCTTTAAAACTGAGAGACTAGTTCGCGTAGAAACAGACAGACGGACAGACAGACGGACAGACGGACAGACGGACATGCTTATATCAACTCAGGAGGTGATACTGATCAAGAATATATATACTTTATAGGGTCGGAGATGTCTCCTTCACTGCGTTGCACACTTTTGACCAAAATTATAATACCCTCTGCAAGGGTATAAAAATAAAACCCATAGAAAATCCCAACTTCCTAACTTTACAAACACCAAAGTTATGGCATTTCCGATCAATCAGTTATATGGCAGCTATAGGATATAGTCGGCCGATCCTTATAAAACTTGGTACGTCAAATTGATTGGCCAAATACAAAACCCATAGAAAATCCCAACTTCCTAACTTTACAAACACCAAAGTTATGGCATTTCCGATCAATCAGTTATATGGCAGCTATAGGATATAGTCGGCCGATCCTTATAAAATTTGGTACGTCAAATTGATTGGCCAAATACAAAACACATAGAAAATCCCAACTTCCTAACTTTACAAACACCAAAGTTGTGGCATTTCCGATCGTTCAGTTATATGGCAGCTATAGGATATAGTCGGCCGATCCTTATAAAATTTGGTACGTCAAATTGATTGGCCAAATGTAAAACCCATAGAAAATACCAACTTCCTAACTTTAAAAACACCAAAGTTATGGCATTTCCGATCGTTCAGTTATATGGCAGCTATAGGATATAGTCGGCCGATCCCGGCCGTTCCGACTTATATACTGCGTGCAAAGGAAAGAAGGGTGTGTGTAAAGTTTCAATTCGATATCTTTAAAACTGAGAGACTAGTTCGCGTAGAAACAGACAGACGGACAGACAGACGGACAGACGGACATGCTTATATCAACTCAGGAGGTGATACTGATCAAGAATATATATACTTTATAGGGTCGGAGATGTCTCCTTCACTGCGTTGCACACTTTTGACCAAAATTATAATACCCTCTGCAAGGGTATAAAAATAAAACCCATAGAAAATCCCAACTTCCTAACTTTACAAACACCAAAGTTATGGCATTTCCGATCAATCAGTTATATGGCAGCTATAGGATATAGTCGGCCGATCCTTATAAAACTTGGTACGTCAAATTGATTGGCCAAATACAAAACCCATAGAAAATCCCAACTTCCTAACTTTACAAACACCAAAGTTATGGCATTTCCGATCAATCAGTTATATGGCAGCTATAGGATATAGTCGGCCGATCCTTATAAAATTTAGTACGTCAAATTGATTGGCCAAATACAAAACACATAGAAAATCCCAACTTCCTAACTTTACAAACACCAAAGTTGTGGCATTTCCGATCGTTCAGTTATATGGCAGCTATAGGATATAGTCGGCCGATCCTTATAAAATTTGGTACGTCAAATTGATTGGCCAAATGTAAAACCCATAGAAAATACCAACTTCCTAACTTTAAAAACACCAAAGTTATGGCATTTCCGATCGTTCAGTTATATGGCAGCTATAGGATATAGTCGGCCGATCACGGCCGTTCCGACTTATATACTGCGTGCAAAGGAAAGAAGGGTGTGTGCAAAGTTTCAATTCGATATCTTTAAAACTGAGAGACTAGTTCGCGTAGAAACAGACAGACGGACAGACAGACGGACAGACGGACATGCTTATATCAACTCAGGAGGTGATCCTGATCAAGAATATATATACTTTATAGGGTCGGAGATGTCTCCTTCACTGCGTTGCACACTTTTGACCAAAATTATAATACCCTCTGCAAGGGTATAAAAATAAAACCCATAGAAAATCCCAACTTCCTAACTTTACAAACACCAAAGTTATGGCATTTCCGATCAATCAGTTATATGGCAGCTATAGGATATAGTCGGCCGATCCTTATAAAACTTGGTACGTCAAATTGATTGGCCAAATACAAAACCCATAGAAAATCCCAACTTCCTAACTTTACAAACACCAAAGTTATGGCATTTCCGATCAATCAGTTATATGGCAGCTATAGGATATAGTCGGCCGATCCTTATAAAATTTGGTACGTCAAATTGATTGGCCAAATACAAAACACATAGAAAATCCCAACTTCCTAACTTTACAAACACCAAAGTTGTGGCATTTCCGATCGTTCAGTTATATGGCAGCTATAGGATATAGTCGGCCGATCCTTATAAAATTTGGTACGTCAAATTGATTGGCCAAATGTAAAACCCATAGAAAATACCAACTTCCTAACTTTAAAAACACCAAAGTTATGGCATTTCCGATCGTTCAGTTATATGGCAGCTATAGGATATAGTCGGCCGATCACGGCCGTTCCGACTTATATACTGCGTGCAAAGGAAAGAAGGGTGTGTGCAAAGTTTCAATTCGATATCTTTAAAACTGAGAGACTAGTTCGCGTAGAAACAGACAGACGGACAGACAGACGGACAGACGGACAGACGGACGGACGGACAGACGGACAGACGGACAGACGGACATGCTTATATCAACTCAGGAGGTGATCCTGATCAAGAATATATATACTTTATAGGGTCGGAGATGTCTCCTTCACTGCGTTGCACACTTTTGACCAAAATTATAATACCCTCTGCAAGGGTATAAAAATAAAACCCATAGAAAATCCCAACTTCCTAACTTTACAAAACACCAAAGTTATGGCATTTCCGATCAATCAGTTATATGGCAGCTATAGGATATAGTCGGCCGATCCTTATAAAACTTGGTACGTCAAATTGATTGGCCAAATACAAAACCCATAGAAAATCCCAACTTCCTAACTTTACAAACACCAAAGTTATGGCATTTCCGATCAATCAGTTATATGGCAGCTATAGGATATAGTCGGCTGATCCTTATAAAATTTGGTACGTCAAATTGATTGGCCAAATACAAAACACATAGAAAATCCCAACTTCCTAACTTTACAAACACCAAAGTTGTGGCATTTCCGATCGTTCAGTTATATGGCAGCTATAGGATATAGTCGGCCGATCCCGGCCGTTCCGACTTATATACTGCGTGCAAAGGAAAGAAGGGTGTGTGCAAAGTTTCAATTCGATATCTTTAAAACTGAGAGACTAGTTCGCGTAGAAACAGACAGACGGACAGACAGACGGACAGACGGACAGACGGACGGACGGACAGACGGACAGACGGACAGACGGACATGCTTATATCAACTCAGGAGGTGATCCTGATCAAGAATATATATACTTTATATGGTCGGAGATGTCTCCTTCACTGCGTTGCACACTTTTGACCAAAATTATAATACCCTCTGCAAGGGTATAAAAATTTGAATGCAGATTTTTAGAGAATCGAATCAGAAGTCTTTAGAGGTATGGCACTTTGGAATCGGCTTAAGTTTGGTAAAGTTATGGACTCTCTAAGTCCAATTTTAAGTCACTCTGTTACAAGTCCTCGGAAATCTAGAAATAACTGACATGAAATGGGTCAAAAAATTAATCGACGTTAAATTGAAAAATTTGAATGCAGATTTTTAGAGAATCGAATCAGAAGTCTTTAGAGGTATGCCACTTTGCAATCGGCTTAAGTTTGGTTAAGTTATGGACTCTCTAAGTCCTATTTTGGGACAACGTTAAACAAGTCAAATTAGAAATAACTCACATGAAAATGGGTCAAAAAATTAATCGACGTTAAATTGAAAAATTTGAATGCAGATTTTTAGAGAATCGAATCAGAAGTCTTTAGAGGTATGCCACTTTGGAATCGGCTTAAGTTTGATTAAGTTATGGACTCTCGAAGTTCAATTTTGGGTCAAAGTTAAACAAGTCAAATTAGAAATAACTGACATGAAAATGGGTGAAAAATTTGATCAAAGTTAAATTGAAAAATTGGAATGCAGATTTATAGAGAATCGAATCAGAAGTCTTTAGAGGTATGCCACTTTGGAATCGGCTTAAGTTTGGTAAAGTTATGGACTCTCTAAGTCCAATTTTAAGTCACTCTGTTACAAGTCCTCGGAAATCTAGAAATAACTGACATGAAAATGGGTCAAAAAATTAATCGACGTTAAATTGAAAAATTTGAATGCAGATTTTTAGAGAATCGAATCAGAAATCTTTAGAGGTATGCCACTTTGCAATCGGCTTAAGTTTGGTTAAGTTATGGACTCTCTAGGTCCTATTTTGGGACAACGTTAAACAAGTCAAATTAGAAATAACTCACATGAAAATGGGTCAAAAATTTGATCAACGTTAAATTGAAAAATTTGAATGCAGATTTTTAGAGAATCGAATCAGAAGTCTTTAGAGGTATGCGGCTTTGGAATCGGCTTAAGTTTGGTAAAGTTATGGACTCTCGAAGTTCAATTTTGGGTCAAAGTTAAACAAGTCAAATTAGAAATAACTGACATAAAAATGGGTGAAAAATTTGATCAAAGTTAAATTGAAAAATTTGAATGCAGATTTTTTAAGAATCGAATCAGAAGTCTTTAGAGGTATGCCACTTTGCAATCGGCTTAAACTTGGTAAAGTTATGGAACTCTAAGTCCAATTTTGAGTCACTCTTTTACAAGTCATCGGAAAATTAGAAATAACTGACATGAAATGGGTCAAAAATTTGATCAACGTTAAATTGAAAAATTTGAATGCAGATTTTTAGGGAATCGAATCAGAAGTCTTTAGAGGTATGCCACTTTGGAATCGGCTTAAGTTTGATTAAGTTATGGACTTTCGAAGTTTAATTTTGGGTCAAAGTTAAACAAGTCAAATTAGAAATAACTGACATGAAAATGGGTGAAAAATTTGATCAAAGTTAAATTGAAAAATTTGAATGCAGATTTTTAGAGAATCGAATCAGAAGTCTTTAGAGGTATGCCACTTTGGAATCGGCTTAAGTTTGGTAAAGTTATGGACTCTCTAAGTCCAATTTTAAGTCACTCTGTTACAAGTCCTCGGAAATCTAGAAATAACTGACATGAAATGGGTCAAAAAATTAATCGACGTTAAATTGAAAAATTTGAATGCAGATTTTTAGAGAATCGAATCAGAAGTCTTTAGAGGTATGCCACTTTGCAATCGGCTTAAGCTTGGTAAAGTTATGGACTCTCGAAGTCCTATTTTGGGACAACGTTAAACAAGTCAAATTAGAAATAACTCACATGAAAATGGGTCAAAAAATTAATCGACGTTAAATTGAAAAATTTGAATGCAGATTTTTAGAGAATCGAATCAGAAGTCTTTAGAGGTATGCCACTTTGGAATCGGCTTAAGTTTGATTAAGTTATGGACTCTCGAAGTTCAATTTTGGGTCAAAGTTAAACAAGTCAAATTAAAAACAAGAAAGGAAAGCTAACTTCGGGCGGAGCCGAAGTTGATATACCCTTGCAGAATACTCTGTAAATTATATTCTCCAAAATTATTCATATGATGCATTCTTAATACTCATCAAAAATCCCAACTTCCTAACTTTAACAACAACAAAGTTATGGCATTTCCAATCGTTCAGTTATATGGCAGCTATAGGATATAGTCGGCCGATCCTTATGAAATTTGATAGGTCGGATTGATTGGCCAAAAATAAAATCCATAGAAAATCCCAACTTCCTAACTTTACAAACACCAAAGTTATGGCATTTCCGATCAATCAGTTATATGGCAGCTATAGGATATAGTCGGCCGATCCTTATGAAATTTGGTAGGTCGGATTGATTGGCCAAAAATAAAATCCATAGAAAATCCCAACATCCTAACTTAACAAACACCAAAGTTATGGCCGATCCTTATGAAATTTGGTGGGTCGGATTGATTGGCCAAATATAAAACCCATAGAAAATCCCAACTTCCTAACTTTACAAACACCAAAGTTATGGCATTTCCGATCAATCAGTTATATGGCAGCTATAGGATATAGTCGGCCGATCCTTATGAAATTTGGTAGGTCGGATTGATTGGCCAAAAATAAAATCCATAGAAAATCCCAACTTCCTAACTTAACAAACACCAAAGTTATGGCATTTCCGATCAATCAGTTATATGGCAGCTATAGGATATAGTCGGCCGATCCTTATGAAATTTGGTAGGTCGGATTGATTGGCCAAATATAAAACCCATAGAAAATCCCAACTTCCTAACTTTACAAACACGAAAGTTATGGCATTTCCGATCAATCAGTTATATGGCAGCTATAGGATATAGTCGGCCGATCCCGGCCGTTCCGACTTATATACTGCGTGCAAAGGAAAGAAGGGTGTGTGCAAAGTTTCAATCCGATAGCTTTAAAACTGAGAGACTAGTTTGCGTAGAAACAGACAGACGGACAGACGGACATGGCTATATCAACTCAGGAGGTGATCCTGATCAAGAATATATATACTTTATAGGGTCGGAGATGTCTCCTTCACTGCGTTGCACACTTTTGACCAAAATTATAATACCCTCTGCAAGGGTATAAAAATTTGAATGCAGATTTTTAGAGAATCGAATCAGAAGTCTTTAGAGGTATGCCACTTTGGAATCGGCTTAAGTTTGGTAAAGTTATGGACTCTCGAAGTTCAATTTTGGGTCAAAGTTAAACAAGTCAAATTAGAAATAACTGACATGAAAATGGGTGAAAAATTTGATCAAAGTTAAATTGAAAAATTTGAATGCAGATTTTTAGAGAATCGAATCAGAAGTCTTTAGAGGTATGGCACTTTGGAATCGGTTTAAGTTTGGTAAAGTTATGGACTCTCTAAGTCCAATTTTAAGTTACTCTGTTACAAGTCCTCGGAAATCTAGAAATAACTGACATGAAAATGGGTCAAAAAATTAATCGACGTTAAATTGAAAAATTTGAATGCAGATTTTTAGAGAATCGAATCAGAAGTCTTTAGAGGTATGCCACTTTGCAATCGGCTTAAGCTTGGTAAAGTTATGGACTCTCGAAGTTCAATTTTGGGTCAAAGTTAAACAAGTCAAATTAGAAATAACTGACATGAAATGGGTCAAAAATTTGATCAACGTTAAATTGAAAAATTTGAATGCAGATTTTTAGAGAATCGAATCAGAAGTCTTTAGAGGTATGCCACTTTGGAATCGGCTTAAGTTTGATTAAGTTATGGACTCTCGAAGTTCAATTTTGGGTCAAAGTTAAACAAGTCAAATTAGAAATAACTGACATGAAAATGGGTGAAAAATTTGATCAAAGTTAAATTGAAAAATTTGAATGCAGATTTTTAGAGAATCGAATCAGAAGTCTTTAGAGGTATGGCACTTTGGAATCGGTTTAAGTTTGGTAAAGTTATGGACTCTCTAAGTCCAATTTTAAGTCACTCTGTTACAAGTCCTCGGAAATCTAGAAATAACTGACATGAAATGGGTCAAAAAATTAATCGACGTTAAATTGAAAAATTTGAAAGCAGATTTTTAGAGAATCGAATCAGAAGTCTTTAGAGGTATGCCACTTTGCAATCGGGTTAAGTTTGGTTAAGTTATGGACTCTCTAAGTCCTATTTTGGGACAACGTTAAACAAGTCAAATTAGAAATAACGCACATGAAAATGGGTCAAAAAATTAATCGACGTTAAATTGAAAAATTTGAATGCAGATTTTTAGAGAATCGAATCAGAAGTCTTTAGAGGTATGCCACTTTGGAATCGGCTTAAGTTTGATTAAGTTATGGACTCTCTAGGTCCTATTTTGGGACAACGTTAAACAAGTCAAATTAGAAATAACTCACATGAAAATGGGTCAAAAATTTGATCAACGTTAAATTGAAAAATTTGAATGCAGATTTTTAGAGAATCGAATCAGAAGTCTTTAGAGGTATGCCACTTTGCAATCGGCTTAAGCTTGGTAAAGTTATGGACTCTCGAAGTTCAATTTTGGGTCAAAGTTAAACAAGTCAAATTAGAAATAACTGACATGAAAAGGGGTCAAAAATTTGATCAACGTTAAATTGAAAAATTTGAATGCAGATTTTTAGAGAATCGAATCAGAAGTCTTTAGAGGTATGCCACTTTGCAATCGGCTTAAGCTTGGTAAAGTTATGGAACTCTAAGTCCAATTTTGAGTCACTCTGTTACAATTCCTCGGAAAAGTAGAAATAACTGACATGAAAATGGGTCAAAAATTTGATCAACGTTAAATTGAAAAATTTGAATGCAGATTTTTAGAGAATCGAATCAGAAGTCTTTAGAGGTATGCCACTTTGCAATCGGCTTAAGCTTGGTAAAGTTATGGACTCTCGAAGTTCAATTTTGGGTCAAAGTTAAACAAGTCAAATTAGAAATAACTGACATGAAAAGGGGTCAAAAATTTGATCAACGTTAAATTGAAAAATTTGAATGCAGATTTTTAGAGAATCGAATCAGAAGTCTTTAGAGGTATGCCACTTTGCAATCGGCTTAAGCTTGGTAAAGTTATGGAACTCTAAGTCCAATTTTGAGTCACTCTTTTACAAGTCATCGGAAAATTAGAAATAACTGACATGAAAATGGGTCAAAAATTTGATCAACGTTAAATTGAAAAATTTGAATGCAGATTTTTAGAGAATCGAATCAGAAGTCTTTAGAGGTATGCCACTTTGGAATCGGCTTAAGTTTGATTAAGTTATGGACTTTCGAAGTTCAATTTTGGGTCAAAGTTAAACAAGTCAAATTAGAAATAACTGACATGAAAATGGGTGAAAAATTTGATCAAAGTTAAATTGAAAAATTTGAATGCAGATTTTTAGAGAATCGAATCAGAAGTCTTTAGAGGTATGCCACTTTGGAATCGGCTTAAGTTTGGTAAAGTTATGGACTCTCTAAGTCCAATTTTAAGTCACTCTGTTACAAGTCCTCGGAAATCTAGAAATAACTGACATGAAATGGGTCAAAAAATTAATCGACGTTAAATTGAAAAATTTGAATGCAGATTTTTAGAGAATCGAATCAGAAGTCTTTAGAGGTATGCCACTTTGCAATCGGCTTAAGCTTGGTAAAGTTATGGACTCTCGAAGTCCTATTTTGGGACAACGTTAAACAAGTCAAATTAGAAATAACTCACATGAAAATGGGTCAAAAAATTAATCGACGTTAAATTGAAAAATTTGAATGCAGATTTTTAGAGAATCGAATCAGAAGTCTTTAGAGGTATGCCACTTTGGAATCGGCTTAAGTTTGATTAAGTTATGGACTCTCGAAGTTCAATTTTGGGTCAAAGTTAAACAAGTCAAATTAAAAACAAGAAAGGAAAGCTAACTTCGGGCGGAGCCGAAGTTGATATACCCTTGCAGAATACTCTGTAAATTATATTCTCCAAAATTATTCATATGATGCATTCTTAATACTCATCAAAAATCCCAACTTCCTAACTTTAACAACAACAAAGTTATGGCATTTCCAATCGTTCAGTTATATGGCAGCTATAGGATATAGTCGGCCGATCCTTATGAAATTTGATAGGTCGGATTGATTGGCCAAAAATAAAATCCATAGAAAATCCCAACTTCCTAACTTTACAAACACCAAAGTTATGGCATTTCCGATCAATCAGTTATATGGCAGCTATAGGATATAGTCGGCCGATCCTTATGAAATTTGGTAGGTCGGATTGATTGGCCAAAAATAAAATCCATAGAAAATCCCAACATCCTAACTTAACAAACACCAAAGTTATGGCCGATCCTTATGAAATTTGGTGGGTCGGATTGATTGGCCAAATATAAAACCCATAGAAAATCCAAACTTCCTAACTTTACAAACACCAAAGTTATGGCATTTCCGATCAATCAGTTATATAGCAGCTATAGGATATAGTCGGCCGATCCTTATGAAATTTGGTAGGTCGGATTGATTGGCCAAAAATAAAATCCATAGAAAATCCCAACTTCCTAACTTAACAAACACCAAAGTTATGGCATTTCCGATCAATCAGTTATATGGCAGCTATAGGATATAGTCGGCCGATCCTTATGAAATTTGGTAGGTCGGATTGATTGGCCAAATATAAAACCCATAGAAAATCCCAACTTCCTAACTTTACAAACACGAAAGTTATGGCATTTCCGATCAATCAGTTATATGGCAGCTATAGGATATAGTCGGCCGATCCCGGCCGTTCCGACTTATATACTGCGTGCAAAGGAAAGAAGGGTGTGTGCAAAGTTTCAATCCGATAGCTTTAAAACTGAGAGACTAGTTTGCGTAGAAACAGACAGACGGACAGACGGACATGGCTATATCAACTCAGGAGGTGATCCTGATCAAGAATATATATACTTTATAGGGTCGGAGATGTCTCCTTCACTGCGTTGCACACTTTTGACCAAAATTATAATACCCTCTGCAAGGGTATAAAAATTTGAATGCAGATTTTTAGAGAATCGAATCAGAAGTCTTTAGAGGTATGCCACTTTGGAATCGGCTTAAGTTTGGTAAAGTTATGGACTCTCGAAGTTCAATTTTGGGTCAAAGTTAAACAAGTCAAATTAGAAATAACTGACATGAAAATGGGTGAAAAATTTGATCAAAGTTAAATTGAAAAATTTGAATGCAGATTTTTAGAGAATCGAATCAGAAGTCTTTAGAGGTATGGCACTTTGGAATCGGTTTAAGTTTGGTAAAGTTATGGACTCTCTAAGTCCAATTTTAAGTCACTCTGTTACAAGTCCTCGGAAATCTAGAAATAACTGACATGAAAATGGGTCAAAAAATTAATCGACGTTAAATTGAAAAATTTGAATGCAGATTTTTAGAGAATCGAATCAGAAGTCTTTAGAGGTATGCCACTTTGCAATCGGCTTAAGTTTGGTTAAGTTATGGACTCTCTAAGTCCAATTTTGAGTCACTCTGTTACAATTCCTCGGAAAAGTAGAAATAACTGACATGAAAATGGGTGAAAAATTTGATCAAAGTTAAATTGAAAAATTTGAATGCAGATTTTTAGAGAATCGAATCAGAAGTCTTTAGAGGTGTGCCACTTTGCAATCGGCTTAAGCTTGGTAAAGTTATGGACTCTCGAAGTTCAATTTTGGGTCAAAGTTAAACAAGTCAAATTAGAAATAACTGACATGAAATGGGTCAAAAATTTGATCAACGTTAAATTGAAAAATTTGAATGCAGATTTTTAGAGAATCGAATCAGAAGTCTTTAGAGGTATGCCACTTTGGAATCGGCTTAAGTTTGATTAAGTTATGGACTCTCGAAGTTCAATTTTGGGTCAAAGTTAAACAAGTCAAATTAGAAATAACTGACATGAAAATGGGTGAAAAATTTGATCAAAGTTAAATTGAAAAATTTGAATGCAGATTTTTAGAGAATCGAATCAGAAGTCTTTAGAGGTATGGCACTTTGGAATCGGTTTAAGTTTGGTAAAGTTATGGACTCTCTAAGTCCAATTTTAAGTCACTCTGTTACAAGTCCTCGGAAATCTAGAAATAACTGACATGAAATGGGTCAAAAAATTAATCGACGTTAAATTGAAAAATTTGAAAGCAGATTTTTAGAGAATCGAATCAGAAGTCTTTAGAGGTATGCCACTTTGCAATCGGCTTAAGTTTGGTTAAGTTATGGACTCTCTAAGTCCTATTTTGGGACAACGTTAAACAAGTCAAATTAGAAATAACGCACATGAAAATGGGTCAAAAAATTAATCGACGTTAAATTGAAAAATTTGAATGCAGATTTTTAGAGAATCGAATCAGAAGTCTTTAGAGGTATGCCACTTTGGAATCGGCTTAAGTTTGATTAAGTTATGGACTCTCTAGGTCCTATTTTGGGACAACGTTAAACAAGTCAAATTAGAAATAACTCACATGAAAATGGGTCAAAAATTTGATCAACGTTAAATTGAAAAATTTGAATGCAGATTTTTAGAGAATCGAATCAGAAGTCTTTAGAGGTATGCGGCTTTGGAATCGGCTTAAGTTTGGTAAAGTTATGGACTCTCGAAGTTCAATTTTGGGTCAAAGTTAAACAAGTCAAATTAGAAATAACTGACATAAAAATGGGTGAAAAATTTGATCAAAGTTAAATTGAAAAATTTGAATGCAGATTTTTAGAGAATCGAATCAGAAGTCTTTAGAGGTATGCCACTTTGCAATCGGCTTAAGCTTGGTAAAGTTATGGACTCTCGAAGTTCAATTTTGGGTCAAAGTTAAACAAGTCAAATTAGAAATAACTGACATGAAAAGGGGTCAAAAATTTGATCAACGTTAAATTGAAAAATTTGAATGCAGATTTTTAGAGAATCGAATCAGAAGTCTTTAGAGGTATGCCACTTTGCAATCGGCTTAAGCTTGGTAAAGTTATGGAACTCTAAGTCCAATTTTGAGTCACTCTGTTACAATTCCTCGGAAAAGTAGAAATAACTGACATGAAAATGGGTCAAAAATTTGATCAACGTTAAATTGAAAAATTTGAATGCAGATTTTTAGAGAATCGAATCAGAAGTCTTTAGAGGTATGCCACTTTGCAATCGGCTTAAGCTTGGTAAAGTTATGGACTCTCGAAGTTCAATTTTGGGTCAAAGTTAAACAAGTCAAATTAGAAATAACTGACATGAAAAGGGGTCAAAAATTTGATCAACGTTAAATTGAAAAATTTGAATGCAGATTTTTAGAGAATCGAATCAGAAGTCTTTAGAGGTATGCCACTTTGCAATCGGCTTAAGCTTGGTAAAGTTATGGAACTCTAAGTCCAATTTTGAGTCACTCTTTTACAAGTCATCGGAAAATTAGAAATAACTGACATGAAATGGGTCAAAAATTTGATCAACGTTAAATTGAAAAATTTGAATGCAGATTTTTAGAGAATCGAATCAGAAGTCTTTAGAGGTATGCCACTTTGGAATCGGCTTAAGTTTGATTAAGTTATGGACTTTCGAAGTTCAATTTTGGGTCAAAGTTAAACAAGTCAAATTAGAAATAACTGACATGAAAATGGGTGAAAAATTTGATCAAAGTTAAATTGAAAAATTTGAATGCAGATTTTTAGAGAATCGAATCAGAAGTCTTTAGAGGTATGCCACTTTGGAATCGGCTTAAGTTTGGTAAAGTTATGGACTCTCTAAGTCCAATTTTTAGTCACTCTGTTACAAGTCCTCGGAAATCTAGAAATAACTGACATGAAATGGGTCAAAAAATTAATCGACGTTAAATTGAAAAATTTGAATGCAGATTTTTAGAGAATCGAATCAGAAGTCTTTAGAGGTATGCCACTTTGCAATCGGCTTAAGCTTGGTAAAGTTATGGACTCTCGAAGTCCTATTTTGGGACAACGTTAAACAAGTCAAATTAGAAATAACTCACATGAAAATGGGTCAAAAAATTAATCGACGTTAAATTGAAAAATTTGAATGCAGATTTTTAGAGAATCGAATCAGAAGTCTTTAGAGGTATGCCACTTTGGAATCGGCTTAAGTTTGATTAAGTTATGGACTCTCGAAGTTCAATTTTGGGTCAAAGTTAAACAAGTCAAATTAAAAACAAGAAAGGAAAGCTAACTTCGGGCGGAGCCGAAGTTGATATACCCTTGCAGAATACTCTGTAAATTATATTCTCCAAAATTATTCATATGATGCATTCTTAATACTCATCAAAAATCCCAACTTCCTAACTTTAACAACAACAAAGTTATGGCATTTCCAATCGTTCAGTTATATGGCAGCTATAGGATATAGTCGGCCGATCCTTATGAAATTTGATAGGTCGGATTGATTGGCCAAAAATAAAATCCATAGAAAATCCCAACTTCCTAACTTTACAAACACCAAAGTTATGGCATTTCCGATCAATCAGTTATATGGCAGCTATAGGATATAGTCGGCCGATCCTTATGAAATTTGGTAGGTCGGATTGATTGGCCAAAAATAAAATCCATAGAAAATCCCAACATCCTAACTTAACAAACACCAAAGTTATGGCCGATCCTTATGAAATTTGGTGGGTCGGATTGATTGGCCAAATATAAAACCCATAGAAAATCCCAACTTCCTAACTTTACAAACACCAAAGTTATGGCATTTCCGATCAATCAGTTATATGGCAGCTATAGGATATAGTCGGCCGATCCTTATGAAATTTGGTAGGTCGGATTGATTGGCCAAAAATAAAATCCATAGAAAATCCCAACTTCCTAACTTAACAAACACCAAAGTTATGGCATTTCCGATCAATCAGTTATATGGCAGCTATAGGATATAGTCGGCCGATCCTTATGAAATTTGGTAGGTCGGATTGATTGGCCAAATATAAAACCCATAGAAAATCCCAACTTCCTAACTTTACAAACACGAAAGTTATGGCATTTCCGATCAATCAGTTATATGGCAGCTATAGGATATAGTCGGCCGATCCCGGCCGTTCCGACTTATATACTGCGTGCAAAGGAAAGAAGGGTGTGTGCAAAGTTTCAATCCGATAGCTTTAAAACTGAAAGACTAGTTTGCGTAGAAACAGACAGACGGACAGACGGACAGACGGACATGGCTATATCAACTCAGGAGGTGATCCTGATCAAGAATATATATACTTTATAGGGTCGGAGATGTCTCCTTCACTGCGTTGCACACTTTTGACCAAAATTATAATACCCTCTGCAAGGGTATAAAAATTTGAATGCAGATTTTTAGAGAATCGAATCAGAAGTCTTTAGAGGTATGCCACTTTGGAATCAGCTTAAGTTTGATTAAGTTATGGACTCTCGAAGTTCAATTTTGGGTCAAAGTTAAACAAGTCAAATTAGAAATAACTGACATGAAAATGGGTGAAAAATTTGATCAAAGTTAAATTGAAAAATTTGAATGCAGATTTTTAGAGAATCGAATCAGAAGTCTTTAGAGGTATGCCACTTTGGAATCGGCTTAAGTTTGGTAAAGTTATGGACTCTCTAAGTCCAATTTTAAGTCACTCTGTTACAAGTCCTCGGAAATCTAGAAATAACTGACATGAAATGGGTCAAAAAATTAATCGACGTTAAATTGAAAAATTTGAATGCAGATTTTTAGAGAATCGAATCAGAAGTCTTTAGAGGTATGCCACTTTGCAATCGGCTTAAGCTTGGTAAAGTTATGGACTCTCGAAGTCCTATTTTGGGACAACGTTAAACAAGTCAAATTAGAAATAACTCACATGAAAATGGGTCAAAAAATTAATCGACGTTAAATTGAAAAATTTGAATGCAGATTTTTAGAGAATCGAATCAGAAGTCTTTAGAGGTATGCCACTTTGGAATCGGCTTAAGTTTGATTAAGTTATGGACTCTCGAAGTTCAATTTTGGGTCAAAGTTAAACAAGTCAAATTAAAAACAAGAAAGGAAAGCTAACTTCGGGCGGAGCCGAAGTTGATATACCCTTGCAGAATACTCTGTAAATTATATTCTCCAAAATTATTCATATGATGCATTCTTAATACTCATCAAAAATCCCAACTTCCTAACTTTAACAACAACAAAGTTATGGCATTTCCAATCGTTCAGTTATATGGCAGCTATAGGATATAGTCGGCCGATCCTTATGAAATTTGATAGGTCGGATTGATTGGCCAAAAATAAAATCCATAGAAAATCCCAACTTCCTAACTTTACAAACACCAAAGTTATGGCATTTCCGATCAATCAGTTATATGGCAGCTATAGGATATAGTCGGCCGATCCTTATGAAATTTGGTAGGTCGGATTGATTGGCCAAAAATAAAATCCATAGAAAATCCCAACATCCTAACTTAACAAACACCAAAGTTATGGCCGATCCTTATGAAATTTGGTGGGTCGGATTGATTGGCCAAATATAAAACCCATAGAAAATCCCAACTTCCTAACTTTACAAACACCAAAGTTATGGCATTTCCGATCAATCAGTTATATGGCAGCTATAGGATATAGTCGGCCGATCCTTATGAAATTTGGTAGGTCGGATTGATTGGCCAAAAATAAAATCCATAGAAAATCCCAACTTCCTAACTTAACAAACACCAAAGTTATGGCATTTCCGATCAATCAGTTATATGGCAGCTATAGGATATAGTCGGCCGATCCTTATGAAATTTGGTAGGTCGGATTGATTGGCCAAATATAAAACCCATAGAAAATCCCAACTTCCTAACTTTACAAACACGAAAGTTATGGCATTTCCGATCAATCAGTTATATGGCAGCTATAGGATATAGTCGGCCGATCCCGGCCGTTCCGACTTATATACTGCGTGCAAAGGAAAGAAGGGTGTGTGCAAAGTTTCAATCCGATAGCTTTAAAACTGAGAGACTAGTTTGCGTAGAAACAGACAGACGGACAGACGGACATGGCTATATCAACTCAGGAGGTGATCCTGATCAAGAATATATATACTTTATAGGGTCGGAGATGTCTCCTTCACTGCGTTGCACACTTTTGACCAAAATTATAATACCCTCTGCAAGGGTATAAAAATTTGAATGCAGATTTTTAGAGAATCGAATCAGAAGTCTTTAGAGGTATGCCACTTTGGAATCGGCTTAAGTTTGGTAAAGTTATGGACTCTCGAAGTTCAATTTTGGGTCAAAGTTAAACAAGTCAAATTAGAAATAACTGACATGAAAATGTGTGAAAAATTTGATCAAAGTTAAATTGAAAAATTTGAATGCAGATTTTTAGAGAATCGAATCAGAAGTCTTTAGAGGTATGGCACTTTGGAATCGGTTTAAGTTTGGTAAAGTTATGGACTCTCTAAGTCCAATTTTAAGTCACTCTGTTACAAGTCCTCGGAAATCTAGAAATAACTGACATGAAAATGGGTCAAAAAATTAATCGACGTTAAATTGAAAAATTTGAATGCAGATTTTTAGAGAATCGAATCAGAAGTCTTTAGAGGTATGCCACTTTGCAATCGGCTTAAGTTTGGTTAAGTTATGGACTCTCTAAGTCCAATTTTGAGTCACTCTGTTACAATTCCTCGGAAAAGTAGAAATAACTGACATGAAAATGGGTGAAAAATTTGATCAAAGTTAAATTGAAAAATTTGAATGCAGATTTTTAGAGAATCGAATCAGAAGTCTTTAGAGGTATGCCACTTTGCAATCGGCTTAAGCTTGGTAAAGTTATGGACTCTCGAAGTTCAATTTTGGGTCAAAGTTAAACAAGTCAAATTAGAAATAACTGACATGAAATGGGTCAAAAATTTGATCAACGTTAAATTGAAAAATTTGAATGCAGATTTTTAGAGAATCGAATCAGAAGTCTTTAGAGGTATGCCACTTTGGAATCGGCTTAAGTTTGATTAAGTTATGGACTCTCGAAGTTCAATTTTGGGTCAAAGTTAAACAAGTCAAATTAGAAATAACTGACATGAAAATGGGTGAAAAATTTGATCAAAGTTAAATTGAAAAATTTGAATGCAGATTTTTAGAGAATCGAATCAGAAGTCTTTAGAGGTATGGCACTTTGGAATCGGTTTAAGTTTGGTAAAGTTATGGACTCTCTAAGTCCAATTTTAAGTCACTCTGTTACAAGTCCTCGGAAATCTAGAAATAACTGACATGAAATGGGTCAAAAAATTAATCGACGTTAAATTGAAAAATTTGAAAGCAGATTTTTAGAGAATCGAATCAGAAGTCTTTAGAGGTATGCCACTTTGCAATCGGCTTAAGTTTGGTTAAGTTATGGACTCTCTAAGTCCTATTTTGGGACAACGTTAAACAAGTCAAATTAGAAATAACGCACATGAATATGGGTCAAAAAATTAATCGACGTTAAATTGAAAAATTTGAATGCAGATTTTTAGAGAATCGAATCAGAAGTCTTTAGAGGTATGCCACTTTGGAATCGGCTTAAGTTTGATTAAGTTATGGACTCTCTAGGTCCTATTTTGGGACAACGTTAAACAAGTCAAATTAGAAATAACTCACATGAAAATGGGTCAAAAATTTGATCAACGTTAAATTGAAAAATTTGAATGCAGATTTTTAGAGAATCGAATCGGAAGTCTTTAGAGGTATGCCACTTTGCAATCGGCTTAAGCTTGGTAAAGTTATGGACTCTCGAAGTTCAATTTTGGGTCAAAGTTAAACAAGTCAAATTAGAAATAACTGACATGAAATGGGTCAAAAATTTGATCAACGTTAAATTGAAAAATTTGAATGCAGATTTTTAGAGAATCGAATCAGAAGTCTTTAGAGGTATGCCACTTTGGAATCGGCTTAAGTTTGATTAAGTTATGGACTCTCGAAGTTCAATTTTGGGTCAAAGTTAAACAAGTCAAATTAGAAATAACTGACATGAAAATGGGTGAAAAATTTGATCAAAGTTAAATTGAAAAATTTGAATGCAGATTTTTAGAGAATCGAATCAGAAGTCTTTAGAGGTATGGCACTTTGGAATCGGTTTAAGTTTGGTAAAGTTATGGACTCTCTAAGTCCAATTTTAAGTCACTCTGTTACAAGTCCTCGGAAATCTAGAAATAACTGACATGAAATGGGTCAAAAAATTAATCGACGTTAAATTGAAAAATTTGAAAGCAGATTTTTAGAGAATCGAATCAGAAGTCTTTAGAGGTATGCCACTTTGCAATCGGCTTAAGTTTGGTTAAGTTATGGACTCTCTAAGTCCTATTTTGGGACAACATTAAACAAGTCAAATTAGAAATAACTCACATGAAAATGGGTCAAAAAAATTAATCGACGTTAAATTGAAAAATTTGAATGCAGATTTTTAGAGAATCGAATCAGAAGTCTTTAGAGGTATGCCACTTTGCAATCGGCTTAAGCTTGGTAAAGTTATGGACTCTCGAAGTTCAATTTTGGGTCAAAGTTAAACAAGTCAAATTAGAAATAACTGACATGAAAAGGGGTCAAAAATTTGATCAACGTTAAATTGAAAAATTTGAATGCCGATTTTTAGAGAATCGAATCAGAAGTCTTTAGAGGTATGCCACTTTGCAATCGGCTTAAGCTTGGTAAAGTTATGGAACTCTAAGTCCAATTTTGAGTCACTCTGTTACAATTCCTCGGAAAAGTAGAAATAACTGACATGAAAATGGGTCAAAAATTTGATCAACGTTAAATTGAAAAATTTGAATGCAGATTTTTAGAGAATCGAATCAGAAGTCTTTAGAGGTATGCCACTTTGCAATCGGCTTAAGCTTGGTAAAGTTATGGACTCTCGAAGTTCAATTTTGGGTCAAAGTTAAACAAGTCAAATTAGAAATAACTGACATGAAAAGGGGTCAAAAATTTGATCAACGTTAAATTGAAAAATTTGAATGCAGATTTTTAGAGAATCGAATCAGAAGTCTTTAGAGGTATGCCACTTTGCAATCGGCTTAAGCTTGGTAAAGTTATGGAACTCTAAGTCCAATTTTGAGTCACTCTGTTACAATTCCTCGGAAAAGTAGAAATAACTGACATGAAAATGGGTCAAAAATTTGATCAACGTTAAATTGAAAAATTTGAATGCAGATTTTTAGAGAATCGAATCAGAAGTCTTTAGAGGTATGCCACTTTGCAATCGGCTTAAGCTTGGTAAAGTTATGGACTCTCGAAGTTCAATTTTGGGTCAAAGTTAAACAAGTCAAATTAGAAATAACTGACATGAAAATGGGTGAAAAATTTGATCAAAGTTAAATTGAAAAATTTGAATGCAGATTTTTAGAGAATCGAATCAGAAGTCTTTAGAGGTATGCCACTTTGGAATCGGCTTAAGTTTGGTAAAGTTATGGACTCTCTAAGTCCAATTTTAAGTCACTCTGTTACAAGTCCTCGGAAATCTAGAAATAACTGACATGAAAATGGGTCAAAAATTAATCGGCGTTAAATTGAAAAATTTGAATGCAGATTTTTAGAGAATCGAATCAGAAGTCTTTACAGGTATGCCACTTTGCAATCGGCTTAAGTTTGGTTAAGTTATGGACTCTCTAAGTCCTATTTTGGGACAACGTTAAACAAGCCAAATTAGAAATAACTGACATGAAAATGGGTGAAAAATTTGATCAAAGTTAAATTGAAAAATTCGAATGCAGATTTTTAGAGAATCGAATCAGAAGTCTTTAGAGGTATGCCACTTTGCAATCGGCTTAAGCTTGGTAAAGTTATGGACTCTCGAAGTTCAATTTTGGGTCAAAGTTAAACAAGTCAAATTAGAAATAACTGACATGAAATGGGTCAAAAATTTGATCAACGTTAAATTGAAAAATTTGAATGCAGATTTTTAGAGAATCGAATCAGAAGTCTTTAGAGGTATGCCACTTTGGAATCGGCTTAAGTTTGATTAAGTTATGGACTCTCGAAGTTCAATTTTGGGTCAAAGTTAAACAAGTCAAATTAGAAATAACTGACATGAAAATGGGTGAAAAATTTGATCAAAGTTAAATTGAAAAATTTGAATGCAGATTTTTAGAGAATCGAATCAGAAGTCTTTAGAGGTATGGCACTTTGGAATCGGTTTAAGTTTGGTAAAGTTATGGACTCTCTAAGTCCAATTTTAAGTCACTCTGTTACAAGTCCTCGGAAATCTAGAAATAACTGACATGAAATGGGTCAAAAAATTAATCGACGTTAAATTGAAAAATTTGAAAGCAGATTTTTAGAGAATCGAATCAGAAGTCTTTAGAGGTATGCCACTTTGCAATCGGCTTAAGTTTGGTTAAGTTATGGACTCTCTAAGTCCTATTTTGGGACAACGTTAAACAAGTCAAATTAGAAATAACTCACATGAAAATGGGTCAAAAAATTAATCGACGTTAAATTGAAAAATTTGAATGCAGATTTTTAGAGAATCGAATCAGAAGTCTTTAGAGGTATGCCACTTTGCAATCGGCTTAAGCTTGGTAAAGTTATGGAACTCTAAGTCCAATTTTGAGTCACTCTGTTACAATTCCTCGGAAAAGTAGAAATAACTGACATGAAAATGGGTCAAAAATTTGATCAACGTTAAATTGAAAAATTTGAATGCAGATTTTTAGAGAATCGAATCAGAAGTCTTTAGAGGTATGCCACTTTGCAATCGGCTTAAGCTTGGTAAAGTTATGGACTCTCGAAGTTCAATTTTGGGTCAAAGTTAAACAAGTCAAATTAGAAATAACTGACATGAAAAGGGGTCAAAAATTTGATCAACGTTAAATTGAAAAATTTGAATGCAGATTTTTAGAGAATCGAATCAGAAGTCTTTAGAGGTATGCCACTTTGCAATCGGCTTAAGCTTGGTAAAGTTATGGAACTCTAAGTCCAATTTTGAGTCACTCTGTTACAATTCCTCGGAAAAGTAGAAATAACTGACATGAAAATGGGTCAAAAATTTGATCAACGTTAAATTGAAAAATTTGAATGCAGATTTTTAGAGAATCGAATCAGAAGTCTTTAGAGGTATGCCACTTTGCAATCGGCTTAAGCTTGGTAAAGTTATGGACTCTCGAAGTTCAATTTTGGGTCAAAGTTAAACAAGTCAAATTAGAAATAACTGACATGAAAATGGGTGAAAAATTTGATCAAAGTTAAATTGAAAAATTTGAATGCAGATTTTTAGAGAATCGAATCAGAAGTCTTTACAGGTATGCCACTTTGCAATCGGCTTAAGTTTGGTTAAGTTATGGACTCTCTAAGTCCTATTTTGGGACAACGTTAAACAAGCCAAATTAGAAATAACTGACATGAAAATGGGTGAAAAATTTGATCAAAGTTAAATTGAAAAATTTGAATGCAGATTTTTAGAGAATCGAATCAGAAGTCTTTAGAGGTATGCCACTTTGCAATCGGCTTAAGCTTGGTAAAGTTATGGACTCTCGAAGTTCAATTTTGGGTCAAAGTTAAACAAGTCAAATTAGAAATAACTGACATGAAATGGGTCAAAAATTTGATCAACGTTAAATTGAAAAATTTGAATGCAGATTTTTAGAGAATCGAATCAGAAGTCTTTAGAGGTATGCCACTTTGGAATCGGCTTAAGTTTGATTAAGTTATGGACTCTCGAAGTTCAATTTTGGGTCAAAGTTAAACAAGTCAAATTAGAAATAACTGACATGAAAATGGGTGAAAAATTTGATCAAAGTTAAATTGAAAAATTTGAATGCAGATTTTTAGAGAATCGAATCAGAAGTCTTTAGAGGTATGGCACTTTGGAATCGGTTTAAGTTTGGTAAAGTTATGGACTCTCTAAGTCCAATTTTAAGTCACTCTGTTACAAGTCCTCGGAAATCTAGAAATAACTGACATGAAATGGGTCAAAAAATTAATCGACGTTAAATTGAAAAATTTGAAAGCAGATTTTTAGAGAATCGAATCAGAAGTCTTTAGAGGTATGCCACTTTGCAATCGGCTTAAGTTTGGTTAAGTTATGGACTCTCTAAGTCCTATTTTGGGACAACGTTAAACAAGTCAAATTAGAAATAACTCACATGAAAATGGGTCAAAAAATTAATCGACGTTAAATTGAAAAATTTGAATGCAGATTTTTAGAGAATCGAATCAGAAGTCTTTAGAGGTATGCCACTTTGCAATCGGCTTAAGCTTGGTAAAGTTATGGACTCTCGAAGTTCAATTTTGGGTCAAAGTTAAACAAGTCAAATTAGAAATAACTGACATGAAAAGGGGTCAAAAATTTGATCAACGTTAAATTGAAAAATTTGAATGCCGATTTTTAGAGAATCGAATCAGAAGTCTTTAGAGGTATGCCACTTTGCAATCGGCTTAAGCTTGGTAAAGTTATGGAACTCTAAGTCCAATTTTGAGTCACTCTGTTACAATTCCTCGGAAAAGTAGAAATAACTGACATGAAAATGGGTCAAAAATTTGATCAACGTTAAATTGAAAAATTTGAATGCAGATTTTTAGAGAATCGAATCAGAAGTCTTTAGAGGTATGCCACTTTGCAATCGGCTTAAGCTTGGTAAAGTTATGGACTCTCGAAGTTCAATTTTGGGTCAAAGTTAAACAAGTCAAATTAGAAATAACTGACATGAAAAGGGGTCAAAAATTTGATCAACGTTAAATTGAAAAATTTGAATGCAGATTTTTAGAGAATCGAATCAGAAGTCTTTAGAGGTATGCCACTTTGCAATCGGCTTAAGCTTGGTAAAGTTATGGAACTCTAAGTCCAATTTTGAGTCACTCTGTTACAATTCCTCGGAAAAGTAGAAATAACTGACATGAAAATGGGTCAAAAATTTGATCAACGTTAAATTGAAAAATTTGAATGCAGATTTTTAGAGAATCGAATCAGAAGTCTTTAGAGGTATGCCACTTTGCAATCGGCTTAAGCTTGGTAAAGTTATGGACTCTCGAAGTTCAATTTTGGGTCAAAGTTAAACAAGTCAAATTAGAAATAACTGACATGAAAATGGGTGAAAAATTTGATCAAAGTTAAATTGAAAAATTTGAAAGCAGATTTTTAGAGAATCGAATCAGAAGTCTTTAGAGGTATGCCACTTTGCAATCGGCTTAAGTTTGGTTAAGTTATGGACTCTCTAAGTCCTATTTTGGGACAACGTTAAACAAGTCAAATTAGAAATAACTCACATGAAAATGGGTCAAAAAATTAATCGACGTTAAATTGAAAAATTTGAATGCAGATTTTTAGAGAATCGAATCAGAAGTCTTTAGAGGTATGCCACTTTGGAATCGGCTTAAGTTTGATTAAGTTATGGACTCTCGAAGTTCAATTTTGGGTCAAAGTTAAACAAGTCAAATTAGAAATAACTGACATGAAAATGGGTGAAAAATTTGATCAAAGTTAAATTGAAAAATTTGAATGCAGATTTTTAGAGAATCGAATCAGAAGTCTTTAGAGGTATGGCACTTTGGAATCGGTTTAAGTTTGGTAAAGTTGTGGACTCTCTAAGTCCAATTTTAAGTCACTCTGTTACAAGTCCTCGGAAATCTAGAAATAACTGACATGAAATGGGTCAAAAAATTAATCGACGTTAAATTGAAAAATTTGAAAGCAGATTTTTAGAGAATCGAATCAGAAGTCTTTAGAGGTATGCCACTTTGCAATCGGCTTAAGTTTGGTTAAGTTATGGACTCTCTAAGTCCTATTTTGGGACAACGTTAAACAAGTAAAATTAGAAATAACTGACATGAAAATGGGTGAAAAATTTGATCAAAGTTAAATTGAAAAATTTGAATGCAGATTTTTAGAGAATCGAATCAGAAGTCTTTAGAGGTATGCCACTTTGGAATCGGCTTAAGTTTGATTAAGTTATGGACTCTCGAAGTTCAATTTTGGGTCAAAGTTAAACAAGTCAAATTAGAAAGAACTGACATGAAAATGGGTGAAAAATTTGATCAAAGTTAAATTGAAAAATTTGAATGCAGATTTTTAGAGAATCGAATCAGAAGTCTTTAGAGGTATGCCACTTTGCAATCGGCTTAAGCTTGGTAAAGTTATGGAACTCTAAGTCCAATTTTGAGTCACTCTGTTACAATTCCTCGGAAAAGTAGAAATAACTGACATGAAAATGGGTCAAAAATTTGATCAACGTTAAATTGAAAAATTTGAATGCAGATTTTTAGAGAATCGAATCAGAAGTCTTTAGAGGTATGCCACTTTGCAATCGGCTTAAGCTTGGTAAAGTTATGGACTCTCGAAGTTCAATTTTGGGTCAAAGTTAAACAAGTCAAATTAGAAATAACTGACATGAAAATGGGTGAAAAATTTGATCAAAGTTAAATTGAAAAATTTGAATGCAGATTTTTAGAGAATCGAATCAGAAGTCTTTAGAGGTATGCCACTTTGCAATCGGCTTAAGCTTGGTAAAGTTATGGACTCTCGAAGTTCAATTTTGGGTCAAAGTTAAACAAGTCAAATTAGAAATAACTGACATGAAATGGGTCAAAAATTTGATCAACGTTAAATTGAAAAATTTGAATGCAGATTTTTAGAGAATCGAATCAGAAGTCATTAGAGGTATGCCACTTTGGAATCGGCTTAAGTTTGATTAAGTTATGGACTCTCGAAGTTCAATTTTGGGTCAAAGTTAAACAAGTCAAATTAGAAATAACTGACATGAAAATGGGTGAAAAATTTGATCAAAGTTAAATTGAAAAATTTGAATGCAGATTTTTAGAGAATCGAATCAGAAGTCTTTAGAGGTATGGCACTTTGGAATCGGTTTAAGTTTGGTAAAGTTGTGGACTCTCTAAGTCCAATTTTAAGTCACTCTGTTACAAGTCCTCGGAAATCTAGAAATAACTGACATGAAATGGGTCAAAAAATTAATCGACGTTAAATTGAAAAATTTGAAAGCAGATTTTTAGAGAATCGAATCAGAAGTCTTTAGAGGTATGCCACTTTGCAATCGGCTTAAGTTTGGTTAAGTTATGGACTCTCTAAGTCCTATTTTGGGACAACGTTAAACAAGTAAAATTAGAAATAACTCACATGAAAATGGGTCAAAAAATTAATCGACGTTAAATTGAAAAATTTGAATGCAGATTTTTAGAGAATCGAATCAGAAGTCTTTAGAGGTATGCCACTTTGGAATCGGCTTAAGTTTGATTAAGTTATGGACTCTCGAAGTTCAATTTTGGGTCAAAGTTAAACAAGTCAAATTAGAAATAACTGACATAAAAATGGGTGAAAAATTTGATCAAAGAACTGACATGAAAATGGGTGAAAAATTTGATCAAAGTTAAATTGAAAAATTTGAATGCAGATTTTTAGAGAATCGAATCAGAAGTCTTTAGAGGTATGCCACTTTGGAATCGGCTTAAGTTTGGTAAAGTTATGGACTCTGGAAGTCCAATTTTAAGTCACTGTTACAAGTCCTCGGAAATCTAGAAATAACTGACATGAAAATGGGTCAAAAAATTAATCGACGTTAAATTGAAAAATTTGAATGCAGATTTTTAGAGAATCGAATCAGAAATCTTTAGAGGTATGCCACTTTGCAATCGGCTTAAGTTTGGTTAAGTTATGGACTCTCTAGGTCCTATTTTGGGACAACGTTAAACAAGTCAAATTAGAAATAACTCACATGAAAATGGGTCAAAAATTTGATCAACGTTAAATTGAAAAATTTTAATGCAGATTTTTAGAGAATCGAATCAGAAGTCTTTAGAGGTATGCGGCTTTAGAATCGGCTTAAGTTTGGTAAAGTTATGGACTCTCGAAGTTCAATTTTGGGTCAAAGTTAAACAAGTCAAATTAGAAATAACTGACATAAAAATGGGTGAAAAATTTGATCAAAGTTAAATTGAAAAATTTGAATGCAGATTTTTAGAGAATCGAATCAGAAGTCTTTAGAGGTATGCCACTTTGGAATCGGCTTAAGTTTGGTTAAGTTATGGAACTCTAAGTCCAATTTTGAGTCGCTCTTTTACAAGTCATCGGAAAATTAGAAATAACTCACATGAAAATGGGTCAAAAAATTAATCGACGTTAAATTGAAAAATTTGAATGCAGATTTTTAGAGAATCGAATCAGAAGTCTTTAGAGGTATGCCACTTTGCAATCGGCTTAAGCTTGGTAAAGTTATGGACTCTCGAAGTTCAATTTTGGGTCAAAGTTAAACAAGTCAAATTAGAAATAACTGACATGAAAATGGGTGAAAAATTTGATCAAAGTTAAATTGAAAAATTTGAATGCAGATTTTTAGAGAATCGAATCAGAAGTCTTTAGAGGTATGCCACTTTGAAATCGGCTCAAGTTTGGTAAAGTTATGGACTCTCTAAGTCCAATTTTAAGTCACTCTGTTACAAGTCCTCGGAAATCTTGAAATAACTGACATGAAAATGGGTCAAAAATTAATCGGCGTTAAATTGAAAAATTTGAATGCAGATTTTTAGAGAATCGAATCAGAAGTCTTTACAGGTATGCCACTTTGCAATCGGCTTAAGTTTGGTTAAGTTATGGACTCTCTAAGTCCTATTTTGGGACAACGTTAAACAAGTCAAATTAGAAATAACTGACATGAAAATGGGTGAAAAATTTGATCAAAGTTAAATTGAAAAATTTGAATGCAGATTTTTAGAGAATCGAATCAGAAGTCTTTAGAGGTATGCCACTTTGCAATCGGCTTAAGCTTGGTAAAGTTATGAACTCTCGAAGTTCAATTTTGGTTCAAAGTTAAACAAGTCAAATTAGAAATAACTGACATGAAATGGGTCAAAAATTTGATCAACGTTAAATTGAAAAATTTGAATGCAGATTTTTAGAGAACCGAATCAGAAGTCTTTAGAGGTATGCCACTTTGGAATCGGCTTAAGTTTGATTAAGTTATGGACTCTCAAAGTTCAATTTCGGGTCAAAGTTAGACAAGTCAAATTAGAAATAACTGACATGAAAATGGGTGAAAAATTTGATCAAAGTTAAATTGAAAAATTTGAATGCAGATTTTTAGAGAATCGAATCAGAAGTCTTTAGAGGTATGGCACTTTGGAATCGGTTTAAGTTTGGTAAAGTTATGGACTCTCTAAGTCCAATTTTAAGTCACTCTGTTACAAGTCCTCGGAAATCTAGAAATAACTGACATGAAATGGGTCAAAAAATTAATCGACGTTAAATTGAAAAATTTGAAAGCAGATTTTTAGAGAATCGAATCAGAAGTCTTTAGAGGTATGCCACTTTGCAATCGGCTTAAGTTTGGTTAAGTTATGGACTCTCTAAGTCCTATTTTGGGACAACGTTAAACAAGTCAAATTAGAAATAACTCACATGAAAATGGGTCAAAAAATTAATCGACGTTAAATTGAAAAATTTGAATGCAGATTTTTAGAGAATCGAATCAGAAGTCTTTAGAGGTATGCCACTTTGGAATCGGCTTAAGTTTGATTAAGTTATGGACTCTCGAAGTTCAATTTTGGGTCAAAGTTAAACAAGTCAAATTAGAAAGAACTGACATGAAAATGGGTGAAAAATTTGATCAAAGTTAAATTGCAAAATTTGAATGCAGATTTTTAGAGAATCGAATCAGAAATCTTTAGAGGTATGCCACTTTGCAATCGGCTTAAGTTTGGTTAAGTTATGGACTCTCTAGGTCCTATTTTGGGACAACGTTAAACAAGTCAAATTAGAAATAACTCACATGAAAATGGGTCAAAAATTTGATCAACGTTAAATTGAAAAATTTGAATGCAGATTTTTAGAGAATCGAATCAGAAGTCTTTAGAGGTATGCCACTTTGCAATCGGCTTAAGTTTGGTTAAGTTATGGACTCTCTAGGTCCTATTTTGGGACAACGTTAAACAAGTCAAATTAGAAATAACTCACATGAAAATGGGTCAAAAATTTGATCAACGTTAAATTGAAAAATTTGAATGCAGATTTTTAGAGAATCGAATCAGAAGTCTTTAGAGGTATGCGGCTTTGGAATCGGCTTAAGTTTGGTAAAGTTATGGACTCTCGAAGTTCAATTTTGGGTCAAAGTTAAACAAGTCAAATTAGAAATAACTGACATAAAAATGGGTGAAAAATTTGATCAAAGTTAAATTGAAAAATTTGAATGCAGATTTTTAGAGAATCGAATCAGAAGTCTTTAGAGGTATGCCACTTTGGAATCGGCTTAAGTTTGGTTAAGTTATGGAACTCTAAGTCCAATTTTGAGTCGCTCTTTTACAAGTCATCGGAAAATTAGAAATAACTCACATGAAAATGGGTCAAAAAAATTAATCGACGTTAAATTGAAAAATTTGAATGCAGATTTTTAGAGAATCGAATCAGAAGTCTTTAGAGGTATGCCACTTTGCAATCGGCTTAAGCTTGGTAAAGTTATGGACTCTCGAAGTTCAATTTTGGGTCAAAGTTAAACAAGTCAAATTAGAAATAACTGACATGAAAAGGGGTCAAAAATTTGATCAACGTTAAATTGAAAAATTTGAATGCAGATTTTTAGAGAATCGAATCAGAAGTCTTTAGAGGTATGCCACTTTGCAATCGGCTTAAGCTTGGTAAAGTTATGGAACTCTAAGTCCAATTTTGAGTCACTCTGTTACAATTCCTCGGAAAAGTAGAAATAACTGACATGAAAATGGGTCAAAAATTTGATCAACGTTAAATTGAAAAATTTGAATGCAGATTTTTAGAGAATCGAATCAGAAGTCTTTAGAGGTATGCGGCTTTGGAATCGGCTTAAGTTTGGTAAAGTTATGGACTCTCGAAGTTCAATTTTGGGTCAAAGTTAAACAAGTCAAATTAGAAATAACTGACATAAAAATGGGTGAAAAATTTGATCAAAGTTAAATTGAAAAATTTGAATGCAGATTTTTAGAGAATCGAATCAGAAGTCTTTAGAGGTATGCCACTTTGGAATCGGCTTAAGTTTGGTTAAGTTATGGAACTCTAAGTCCAATTTTGAGTCACTCTGTTACAAGTCCTCGGAAAACTAGAAATAACTGACATGAAAATGGGTCAAAAATTTGATCAACGTTAAATTGAAAAATTTGAATGCAGATTTTTAGAGAATCGAATCAGAAGTCTTTAGAGGTATGCGGCTTTGGAATCGGCTTAAGTTTGGTAAAGTTATGGACTCTCGAAGTTCCATTTTGGGTCAAAATTTACAAGTCAAATTAGAAATAACTGACATAAAAATGGGTGAAAAATTTGATCAAAGTTAAATTGAAAAATTTGAATGCAGATTTTTAGAGAATCGAATCAGAAGTCTTTAGAGGTATGCCACTTTGGAATCGGCTTAAGTTTGGTTAAGTTATGGAACTCTAAGTCCAATTTTGAGTCACTCTGTTACAAGTCCTCGGAAAACTAGAAATAACTGACATGAAAATGGGTCAAAAATTTGATCAACGTTAAATTGAAAAATTTGAATGCAGATTTTCAGAGAATCGAATCAGAAGTCTTTAGAGGTATGCGGCTTTGGAATCGGCTTAAGTTTGGTAAAGTTATGGACTCTCGAAGTTCAATTTTGGGTCAAAGTTAAACAAGTCAAATTAGAAATAACTGACATAAAAATGGGTAAAAAATTTGATCAAAGTTAAATTGAAAAATTTGAATGCAGATTTTTAGAGAATCGAATCAGAAGTCTTTAGAGGTATGCCACTTTGGAATCGGCTTACGTTTGGTTAAGTTATGGACTCTCTAAGTCCTATTTTGGGACAACGTTAAACAGGTCAAATTAGAAATAACTGACATAAAAATGGGTGAAAAATTTGATCAAAGTTAAATTGAAAAATTTGAATGCAGATTTTTAGAGAATCGAATCAGAAGTCTTTAGAGGTATGCGGCTTTGGAATCGGCTTAAGTTTGGTAAAGTTATGGACTCTCGAAGTTCAATTTTGGGTCAAAGTTAAACAAGTCAAACTGACATAAAAATGGGTGAAAAATTTGATCAAAGCTAAATTGAAAAATTTGAATGCAGATTTTTAGAGAATCGAATCAAAAGTCTTTAGAGGTATGCCACTTTGGAATCGGCTTAAGTTTAGTTAAGTTATGGAACTCTAAGTCCAATTTTGAGTCACTCTTTTACAAGTCATCGGAAAATTAGAAATAACTCACATGAAAATGGGTCAAAAAATTAATCGACGTTAAATTGAAAAATTTGAATGCAGATTTTTAGAGAATCGAATCAGAAGTCTTTAGAGGTATGCCACTTTGGAATCGGCTTACGTTTGGTTAAGTTATGGACTCTCTAAGTCCTATTTTGGGACAACGTTAAACAGGTCAAATTAGAAATAACTGACATAAAAATGGGTGAAAAATTTGATCAAAGTTAAATTGAAAAATTTGAATGCAGATTTTTAGAGAATCGAATCAGAAGTCTTTAGAGGTATGCGGCTTTGGAATCGGCTTAAGTTTGGTAAAGTTATGGACTCTCGAAGTTCAATTTTGGGTCAAAGTTAAACAAGTCAAACTGACATAAAAATGGGTGAAAAATTTGATCAAAGTTAAATTGAAAAATTTGAATGCAGATTTTTAGAGAATCGAATCAGAAGTCTTTAGAGGTATGCCACTTTGGAATCGGCTTAAGTTTGGTTAAGTTATGGAACTCTAAGTCCAATTTTGAGTCACTCTGTTACAAGTCCTCGGAAAACTAGAAATAACTGACATGAAAATGGGTCAAAAATTTGATCAACGTTAAATTGAAAAATTTGAATGCAGATTTTCAGAGAATCGAATCAGAAGTCTTTAGAGGTATGCGGCTTTGGAATCGGCTTAAGTTTGGTAAAGTTATGGACTCTCGAAGTTCAATTTTGGGTCAAAGTTAAACAAGTCAAATTAGAAATAACTGACATGAAAATGGGTGAAAAATTTGATCAAAGTTAAATTGAAAAATTTGAATGCAGATTTTTAGAGAATCGAATCAGAAGTCTTTAGAGGTATGCCACTTTGAAATCGGCTTACGTTTGGTTAAGTTATGGACTCTCTAAGTCCTATTTTGGGACAACGTTAAACAGGTCAAATTAGAAATAACTGACATAAAAATGGGTGAAAAATTTGATCAAAGTTAAATTGAAAAATTTGAATGCAGATTTTTAGAGAATCGAATCAGAAGTCTTTAGAGGTATGCGGCTTTGGAATCGGCTTAAGTTTGGTAAAGTTATGGACTCTCGAAGTTCCATTTTGGGTCAAAATTTACAAGTCAAATTAGAAATAACTGACATAAAAATGGGTGAAAAATTTGATCAAAGTTAAATTGAAAAATTTGAATGCAGATTTTTAGAGAATCGAATCAGAAGTCTTTAGAGGTATGCCACTTTGGAATCGGCTTAAGTTTGGTTAAGTTATGGAACTCTAAGTCCAATTTTGAGTCACTCTGTTACAAGTCCTCGGAAAACTAGAAATAACTGACATGAAAATGGGTCAAAAATTTGATCAACGTTAAATTGAAAAATTTGAATGCAGATTTTCAGAGAATCGAATCAGAAGTCTTTAGAGGTATGCGGCTTTGGAATCGGCTTAAGTTTGGTAAAGTTATGGACTCTCGAAGTTCAATTTTGGGTCAAAGTTAAACAAGTCAAATTAGAAATAACTGACATAAAAATGGGTAAAAAATTTGATCAAAGTTAAATTGAAAAATTTGAATGCAGATTTTTAGAGAATCGAATCAGAAGTCTTTAGAGGTATGCCACTTTGGAATCGGCTTACGTTTGGTTAAGTTATGGACTCTCTAAGTCCTATTTTGGGACAACGTTAAACAGGTCAAATTAGAAATAACTGACATAAAAATGGGTGAAAAATTTGATCAAAGTTAAATTGAAAAATTTGAATGCAGATTTTTAGAGAATCGAATCAGAAGTCTTTAGAGGTATGCGGCTTTGGAATCGGCTTAAGTTTGGTAAAGTTATGGACTCTCGAAGTTCAATTTTGGGTCAAAGTTAAACAAGTCAAACTGACATAAAAATGGGTGAAAAATTTGATCAAAGCTAAATTGAAAAATTTGAATGCAGATTTTTAGAGAATCGAATCAAAAGTCTTTAGAGGTATGCCACTTTGGAATCGGCTTAAGTTTAGTTAAGTTATGGAACTCTAAGTCCAATTTTGAGTCACTCTTTTACAAGTCATCGGAAAATTAGAAATAACTCACATGAAAATGGGTCAAAAAATTAATCGACGTTAAATTGAAAAATTTGAATGCAGATTTTTAGAGAATCGAATCAGAAGTCTTTAGAGGTATGCCACTTTGGAATCGGCTTACGTTTGGTTAAGTTATGGACTCTCTAAGTCCTATTTTGGGACAACGTTAAACAGGTCAAATTAGAAATAACTGACATAAAAATGGGTGAAAAATTTGATCAAAGTTAAATTGAAAAATTTGAATGCAGATTTTTAGAGAATCGAATCAGAAGTCTTTAGAGGTATGCGGCTTTGGAATCGGCTTAAGTTTGGTAAAGTTATGGACTCTCGAAGTTCAATTTTGGGTCAAAGTTAAACAAGTCAAACTGACATAAAAATGGGTGAAAAATTTGATCAAAGTTAAATTGAAAAATTTGAATGCAGATTTTTAGAGAATCGAATCAGAAGTCTTTAGAGGTATGCCACTTTGGAATCGGCTTAAGTTTGGTTAAGTTATGGAACTCTAAGTCCAATTTTGAGTCACTCTGTTACAAGTCCTCGGAAAACTAGAAATAACTGACATGAAAATGGGTCAAAAATTTGATCAACGTTAAATTGAAAAATTTGAATGCAGATTTTCAGAGAATCGAATCAGAAGTCTTTAGAGGTATGCGGCTTTGGAATCGGCTTAAGTTTGGTAAAGTTATGGACTCTCGAAGTTCAATTTTGGGTCAAAGTTAAACAAGTCAAATTAGAAATAACTGACATGAAAATGGGTGAAAAATTTGATCAAAGTTAAATTGAAAAATTTGAATGCAGATTTTTAGAGAATCGAATCAGAAGTCTTTAGAGGTATGCCACTTTGAAATCGGCTTACGTTTGGTTAAGTTATGGACTCTCTAAGTCCTATTTTGGGACAACGTTAAACAGGTCAAATTAGAAATATCTGACATAAAAATGGGTGAAAAATTTGATCAAAGTTAAATTGAAAAATTTGAATGCAGATTTTTAGAGAATCGAATCAGAAGTCTTTAGAGGTATGCGACTTTGGAATCGGCTTAAGTTTGGTAAAGTTATGGACTCTCGAAGTTCAATTTTGGGTCAAAGTTAAACAAGTCAAACTGACATAAAAATGGGTGAAAAATTTGATCAAAGTTAAATTGAAAAATTTGAATGCAGATTTTTAGAGAATCGAATCAGAAGTCTTTAGAGGTATGCCACTTTGGAATCGGCTTAAGTTTGGTTAAGTTATGGAACTCTAAGTCCAATTTTGAGTCGCTCTTTTACAAGTCATCGGAAAATTAGAAATAACTCACATGAAAATGGGTCAAAAAATTAATCGACGTTAAATTGAAAAATTTGAATGCAGATTTTTAGAGAATCGAATCAGAAGTCTTTAGAGGTATGCCACTTTGCAATCGGCTTAAGCTTGGTAAAGTTATGGACTCTCGAAGTTCAATTTTGGGTCAAAGTTAAACAAGTCAAATTAGAAATAACTGACATGAAAAGGGGTCAAAAATTTGATCAACGTTAAATTGAAAAATTTGAATGCAGATTTTTAGAGAATCGAATCAGAAGTCTTTAGAGGTATGCCACTTTGCAATCGGCTTAAGCTTGGTAAAGTTATGGAACTCTAAGTCCAATTTTGAGTCACTCTGTTACAATTCCTCGGAAAAGTAGAAATAACTGACATGAAAATGGGTCAAAAATTTGATCAACGTTAAATTGAAAAATTTGAATGCAGATTTTTAGAGAATCGAATCAGAAGTCTTTAGAGGTATGCCACTTTGCAATCGGCTTAAGCTTGGTAAAGTTATGGACTCTCGAAGTTCAATTTTGGGTCAAAGTTAAACAAGTCAAATTAGAAATAACTGACATGAAAAGGGGTCCAAAATTTGATCAACGTTAAATTGAAAAATTTGAATGCAGATTTTTAGAGAATCGAATCAGAAGTCTTTAGAGGTATGCCACTTTGCAATCGGCTTAAGCTTGGTAAAGTTATGGAACTCTAAGTCCAATTTTGAGTCACTCTGTTACAATTCCTCGGAAAAGTAGAAATAACTGACATGAAAATGGGTCAAAAATTTGATCAACGTTAAATTGAAAAATTTGAATGCAGATTTTTAGAGAATCGAATCAGAAGTCTTTAGAGGTATGCGGCTTTGGAATCGGCTTAAGTTTGGTAAAGTTATGGACTCTCGAAGTTCAATTTTGGGTCAAAGTTAAACAAGTCAAATTAGAAATAACTGACATAAAAATGGGTGAAAAATTTGATCAAAGTTAAATTGAAAAATTTGAATGCAGATTTTTAGAGAATCGAATCAGAAGTCTTTAGAGGTATGCCACTTTGGAATCGGCTTAAGTTTGGTTAAGTTATGGAACTCTAAGTCCAATTTTGAGTCACTCTGTTACAAGTCCTCGGAAAACTAGAAATAACTGACATGAAAATGGGTCAAAAATTTGATCAACGTTAAATTGAAAAATTTGAATGCAGATTTTTAGAGAATCGAATCAGAAGTCTTTAGAGGTATGCGGCTTTGGAATCGGCTTAAGTTTGGTAAAGTTATGGACTCTCGAAGTTCCATTTTGGGTCAAAATTTACAAGTCAAATTAGAAATAACTGACATAAAAATGGGTGAAAAATTTGATCAAAGTTAAATTGAAAAATTTGAATGCAGATTTTTAGAGAATCGAATCAGAAGTCTTTAGAGGTATGCCACTTTGGAATCGGCTTAAGTTTGGTTAAGTTATGGAACTCTAAGTCCAATTTTGAGTCACTCTGTTACAAGTCCTCGGAAAACTAGAAATAACTGACATGAAAATGGGTCAAAAATTTGATCAACGTTAAATTGAAAAATTTGAATGCAGATTTTCAGAGAATCGAATCAGAAGTCTTTAGAGGTATGCGGCTTTGGAATCGGCTTAAGTTTGGTAAAGTTATGGACTCTCGAAGTTCAATTTTGGGTCAAAGTTAAACAAGTCAAATTAGAAATAACTGACATAAAAATGGGTAAAAAATTTGATCAAAGTTAAATTGAAAAATTTGAATGCAGATTTTTAGAGAATCGAATCAGAAGTCTTTAGAGGTATGCCACTTTGGAATCGGCTTACGTTTGGTTAAGTTATGGACTCTCTAAGTCCTATTTTGGGACAACGTTAAACAGGTCAAATTAGAAATAACTGACATAAAAATGGGTGAAAAATTTGATCAAAGTTAAATTGAAAAATTTGAATGCAGATTTTTAGAGAATCGAATCAGAAGTCTTTAGAGGTATGCGGCTTTGGAATCGGCTTAAGTTTGGTAAAGTTATGGACTCTCGAAGTTCAATTTTGGGTCAAAGTTAAACAAGTCAAACTGACATAAAAATGGGTGAAAAATTTGATCAAAGCTAAATTGAAAAATTTGAATGCAGATTTTTAGAGAATCGAATCAAAAGTCTTTAGAGGTATGCCACTTTGGAATCGGCTTAAGTTTGGTTAAGTTATGGAACTCTAAGTCCAATTTTGAGTCACTCTTTTACAAGTCATCGGAAAATTAGAAATAACTCACATGAAAATGGGTCAAAAAATTAATCGACGTTAAATTGAAAAATTTGAATGCAGATTTTTAGAGAATCGAATCAGAAGTCTTTAGAGGTATGCCACTTTGGAATCGGCTTACGTTTGGTTAAGTTATGGACTCTCTAAGTCCTATTTTGGGACAACGTTAAACAGGTCAAATTAGAAATAACTGACATAAAAATGGGTGAAAAATTTGATCAAAGTTAAATTGAAAAATTTGAATGCAGATTTTTAGAGAATCGAATCAGAAGTCTTTAGAGGTATGCGGCTTTGGAATCGGCTTAAGTTTGGTAAAGTTATGGACTCTCGAAGTTCAATTTTGGGTCAAAGTTAAACAAGTCAAACTGACATAAAAATGGGTGAAAAATTTGATCAAAGTTAAATTGAAAAATTTGAATGCAGATTTTTAGAGAATCGAATCAGAAGTCTTTAGAGGTATGCCACTTTGGAATCGGCTTAAGTTTGGTTAAGTTATGGAACTCTAAGTCCAATTTTGAGTCACTCTGTTACAAGTCCTCGGAAAACTAGAAATAACTGACATGAAAATGGGTCAAAAATTTGATCAACGTTAAATTGAAAAATTTGAATGCAGATTTTCAGAGAATCGAATCAGAAGTCTTTAGAGGTATGCGGCTTTGGAATCGGCTTAAGTTTGGTAAAGTTATGGACTCTCGAAGTTCAATTTTGGGTCAAAGTTAAACAAGTCAAATTAGAAATAACTGACATGAAAATGGGTGAAAAATTTGATCAAAGTTAAATTGAAAAATTTGAATGCAGATTTTTAGAGAATCGAATCAGAAGTCTTTAGAGGTATGCCACTTTGAAATCGGCTTACGTTTGGTTAAGTTATGGACTCTCTAAGTCCTATTTTGGGACAACGTTAAACAGGTCAAATTAGAAATAACTGACATAAAAATGGGTGAAAAATTTGATCAAAGTTAAATTGAAAAATTTGAATGCAGATTTTTAGAGAATCGAATCAGAAGTCTTTAGAGGTATGCGGCTTTGGAATCGGCTTAAGTTTGGTAAAGTTATGGACTCTCGAAGTTCAATTTTGGGTCAAAGTTAAACAAGTCAAACTGACATAAAAATGGGTGAAAAATTTGATCAAAGTTAAATTGAAAAATTTGAATGCAGATTTTTAGAGAATCGAATCAGAAGTCTTTAGAGGTATGCCACTTTGGAATCGGCTTAAGTTTGGTTAAGTTATGGAACTCTAAGTCCAATTTTGAGTCACTCTTTTACAAGTCATCGGAAAATTAGAAATAACTCACATGAAAATGGGTCAAAAAATTAATCGACGTTAAATTGAAAAATTTGAATGCAGATTTTTAGAGAATCGAATCAGAAGTCTTTAGAGGTATGCCACTTGGCAATCGGCTTAAGCTTGGTCAAAAATTTGATCAACGTTAAATTGAAAAATTTGAATGCAGATTTTTAGAGAATCGAATCAGAAGTCTTTAGAGGTATGCGGCTTTGGAATCGGCCTAAGTTTGGTTAAGTTATGGAACTCTAAGTCCAATTTTGAGTCACTCTTTTACAAGTCATCGGAAAATTAGAAATAACTCACATGAAAATGGGTCAAAAAATTAATCGACGTTAAATTGAAAAATTTGAATGCAGATTTTTAGAGAATCGAATCAGAAGTCTTTAGAGGTATGCCACTTTGGAATCGGCTTACGTTTGGTTAAGTAATGGACTCTCTAAGTCCTATTTTGGGACAACGTTAAACAGGTCAAATTAGAAATAACTGACATAAAAATGGGTGAAAAATTTGATCAAAGTTAAATTGAAAAATTTGAATGCAGATTTTTAGAGAATCGAATCAGAAGTCTTTAGAGGTATGCGGCTTTGGAATCGGCCTAAGTTTGGTTAAGTTATGGACTCTCGAAGTTCAATTTTGGGTCAAAGTTAAACAAGTCAAACTGACATAAAAATGGGTGAAAAATTTGATCAAAGTTAAATTGAAAAATTTGAATGCAGATTTTTAGAGAATCGAATCAGAAGTCTTTAGAGGTATGCCACTTTGGAATCGGCTTAAGTTTGGTTAAGTTATGGAACTCTAAGTCCAATTTTGAGTCACTCTTTTACAAGTCATCGGAAAATTAGAAATAACTCACATGAAAATGGGTCAAAAAATTAATCGACGTTAAATTGAAAAATTTGAATGCAGATTTTTGGAGAATCGAATCAGAAGTCTTTAGAGGTATGCCACTTGGCAATCGGCTTAAGCTTGGTAAAGTTATGGACTCTCGAAGTTCAATTTTGGGTCAAAGTTAAACAAGTCAAATTAGAAATAACTGACATAAAAATGGGTGAAAAATTTGATCAAAGTTAAATTGAAAAATTTGAATGCAGATTTTTAGAGAATCGAATCAGAAGTCTTTAGAGGTATGCCACTTTGGAATCGGCTTAAGTTTGGTTAAGTTATGGAACTCTAAGTCCAATTTTGAGTCACTCTGTTACAAGTCCTCGGAAAACTAGAAATAACTGACATGAAAATGGGTCAAAAATTTGATCAACGTTAAATTGAAAAATTTGAATGCAGATTTTTAGAGAATCGAATCAGAAGTCTTTAGAGGTATGCGGCTTTGGAATGGGCTTAAGTTTGGTAAAGTTATGGACTCTCGAAGTTCCATTTTGGGTCAAAATTTACAAGTCAAATTAGAAATAACTGACATAAAAATGGGTGAAAAATTTGATCAAAGTTAAATTGAAAAATTTGAATGCAGATTTTTAGAGAATCGAATCAGAAGTCTTTAGAGGTATGCCACTTTGGAATCGGCTTAAGTTTGGTTAAGTTATGGAACTCTAAGTCCAATTTTGAGTCACTCTGTTACAAGTCCTCGGAAAACTAGAAATAACTGACATGAAAATGGGTCAAAAATTTGATCAACGTTAAATTGAAAAATTTGAATGCAGATTTTCAGAGAATCGAATCAGAAGTCTTTAGAGGTATGCGGCTTTGGAATCGGCTTAAGTTTGGTAAAGTTATGGACTCTCGAAGTTCAATTTTGGGTCAAAGTTAAACAAGTCAAATTAGAAATAACTGACATAAAAATGGGTAAAAAATTTGATCAAAGTTAAATTGAAAAATTTGAATGCAGATTTTTAGAGAATCGAATCAGAAGTCTTTAGAGGTATGCCACTTTGGAATCGGCTTACGTTTGGTTAAGTTATGGACTCTCTAAGTCCTATTTTGGGACAACGTTAAACAGGTCAAATTAGAAATAACTGACATAAAAATGGGTGAAAAATTTGATCAAAGTTAAATTGAAAAATTTGAATGCAGATTTTTAGAGAATCGAATCAGAAGTCTTTAGAGGTATGCGGCTTTGGAATCGGCTTAAGTTTGGTAAAGTTATGGACTCTCGAAGTTCAATTTTGGGTCAAAGTTAAACAAGTCAAACTGACATAAAAATGGGTGAAAAATTTGATCAAAGCTAAATTGAAAAATTTGAATGCAGATTTTTAGAGAATCGAATCAGAAGTCTTTAGAGGTATGCCACTTTGGAATCGGCTTAAGTTTGGTTAAGTTATGGAACTCTAAGTCCAATTTTGAGTCACTCTTTTACAAGTCATCGGAAAATTAGAAATAACTCACATGAAAATGGGTCAAAAAATTAATCGACGTTAAATTGAAAAATTTGAATGCAGATTTTTAGAGAATCGAATCAGAAGTCTTTAGAGGAATGCCACTTTGGAATCGGCTTACGTTTGGTTAAGTTATGGACTCTCTAAGTCCTATTTTGGGACAACGTTAAACAGGTCAAATTAGAAATAACTGACATAAAAATGGGTGAAAAATTTGATCAAAGTTAAATTGAAAAATTTGAATGCAGATTTTTAGAGAATCGAATCAGAAGTCTTTAGAGGTATGCGGCTTTGGAATCGGCTTAAGTTTGGTAAAGTTATGGACTCTCGAAGTTCAATTTTGGGTCAAAGTTAAACAAGTCAAACTGACATAAAAATGGGTGAAAAATTTGATCAAAGTTAAATTGAAAAATTTGAATGCAGATTTTTAGAGAATCGAATCAGAAGTCTTTAGAGGTATGCCACTTTGGAATCGGCTTAAGTTTGGTTAAGTTATGGAACTCTAAGTCCAATTTTGAGTCACTCTGTTACAAGTCATCGGAAAACTAGAAATAACTGACATGAAAATGGGTCAAAAATTTGATCAACGTTAAATTGAAAAATTTGAATGCAGATTTTCAGAGAATCGAATCAGAAGTCTTTAGAGGTATGCGGCTTTGGAATCGGCTTAAGTTTGGTAAAGTTATGGACTCTCGAAGTTCAATTTTGGGTCAAAGTTAAACAAGTCAAATTAGAAATAACTGACATGAAAATGGGTGAAAAATTTGATCAAAGTTAAATTGAAAAATTTGAATGCAGATTTTTAGAGAATCGAATCAGAAGTCTTTAGAGGTATGCCACTTTGAAATCGGCTTACGTTTGGTTAAGTTATGGACTCTCTAAGTCCTATTTTGGGACAACGTTAAACAGGTCAAATTAGAAATAACTGACATAAAAATGGGTGAAAAATTTGATCAAAGTTAAATTGAAAAATTTGAATGCAGATTTTTAGAGAATCGAATCAGAAGTCTTTAGAGGTATGCGGCTTTGGAATCGGCTTAAGTTTGGTAAAGTTATGGACTCTCGAAGTTCAATTTTGGGTCAAAGTTAAACAAGTCAAATTAGAAATAACTGACATGAAAATGGGTGAAAAATTTGATCAAAGTTAAATTGAAAAATTTGAACGCAGATTTTTAGAGAATCGAATCAGAAGTCTTTAGAGGTATGCCACTTTGAAATCGGCTTACGTTTGGTTAAGTTATGGACTCTCTAAGTCCTATTTTGGGACAACGTTAAACAGGTCAAATTAGAAATAACTGACATAAAAATGGGTGAAAAATTTGATCAAAGTTAAATTGAAAAATTTGAATGCAGATTTTTAGAGAATCGAATCAGAAGTCTTTAGAGGTATGCGGCTTTGGAATCGGCTTAAGTTTGGTAAAGTTATGGACTCTCGAAGTTCAATTTTGGGTCAAAGTTAAACAAGTCAAACTGACATAAAAATGGGTGAAAAATTTGATCAAAGTTAAATTGAAAAATTTGAATGCAGATTTTTAGAGAATCGAATCAGAAGTCTTTAGAGGTATGCCACTTTGGAATCGGCTTAAGTTTGGTTAAGTTATGGAACTCTAAGTCCAATTTTGAGTCACTCTTTTACAAGTCATCGGAAAATTAGAAATAACTCACATGAAAATGGGTCAAAAAATTAATCGACGTTAAATTGAAAAATTTGAATGCAGATTTTTAGAGAATCGAATCAGAAGTCTTTAGAGGTATGCCACTTTGGAATCGGCTTACGTTTGGTTAAGTTATGGACTCTCTAAGTCCTATTTTGGGACAACGTTAAACAGGTCAAATTAGAAATAACTGACATAAAAATGGGTGAAAAATTTGATCAAAGTTAAATTGAAAAATTTGAATGCAGATTTTTAGAGAATCGAATCAGAAGTCTTTAGAGGTATGCGGCTTTGGAATCGGCTTAAGTTTGGTAAAGTTATGGACTCTCGAAGTTCAATTTTGGGTCAAAGTTAAACAAGTCAAATTAGAAATAACTGACATAAAAATGGGTGAAAAATTTGATCAAAGTTAAATTGAAAAATTTGAATGCAGATTTTTAGAGAATCGAATCAGAAGTCTTTAGAGGTATGCCACTTTGGAATCGGCTTAAGTTTGGTTAAGTTATGGAACTCTAAGTCCAATTTTGAGTCACTCTTTTACAAGTCATCGGAAAATTAGAAATAACTCACATGAAAATGGGTCAAAAAATTAATCGACGTTAAATTGAAAAATTTGAATGCAGATTTTTGGAGAATCGAATCAGAAGTCTTTAGAGGTATGCCACTTGGCAATCGGCTTAAGCTTGGTAAAGTTATGGACTCTCGAAGTTCAATTTTGGGTCAAAGTTAAACAAGTCAAATTAGAAATAACTGACATAAAAATGGGTGAAAAATTTGATCAAAGTTAAATTGAAAAATTTGAATGCAGATTTTTAGAGAATCGAATCAGAAGTCTTTAGAGGTATGCCACTTTGGAATCGGCTTAAGTTTGGTTAAGTTATGGAACTCTAAGTCCAATTTTGAGTCACTCTGTTACAAGTCCTCGGAAAACTAGAAATAACTGACATGAAAATGGGTCAAAAATTTGATCAACGTTAAATTGAAAAATTTGAATGCAGATTTTTAGAGAATCGAATCAGAAGTCTTTAGAGGTATGCGGCTTTGGAATCGGCCTAAGTTTGGTTAAGTTATGGAACTCTAAGTCCAATTTTGAGTCACTCTTTTACAAGTCATCGGAAAATTAGAAATAACTCACATGAAAATGGGTCAAAAAATTAATCGACGTTAAATTGAAAAATTTGAATGCAGATTTTTAGAGAATCGAATCAGAAGTCTTTAGAGGTATGCCACTTTGGAATCGGCTTACGTTTGTTTAAGTAATGGACTCTCTAAGTCCTATTTTGGGACAACGTTAAACAGGTCAAATTAGAAATAACTGACATAAAAATGGGTGAAAAATTTGATCAAAGTTAAATTGAAAAATTTGAATGCAGATTTTTAGAGAATCGAATCAGAAGTCTTTAGAGGTATGCGGCTTTGGAATCGGCTTAAGTTTGGTAAAGTTATGGACTCTCGAAGTTCAATTTTGGGTCAAAGTTAAACAAGTCAAACTGACATAAAAATGGGTGAAAAATTTGATCAAAGTTAAATTGAAAAATTTGAATGCAGATTTTTAGAGAATCGAATCAGAAGTCTTTAGAGGTATGCCACTTTGGAATCGGCTTAAGTTTGGTTAAGTTATGGAACTCTAAGTCCAATTTTGAGTCACTCTGTTACAAGTCCTCGAAAAACTAGAAATAACTGACATAAAAATGGGTGAAAAATTTGATCAAAGTTAAATTGAAAAATTTGAATGCAGATTTTTAGAGAATCGAATCAGAAGTCTTTAGAGGTATGCGGCTTTGGAATCGGCTTAAGTTTGGTAAAGTTATGGACTCTCGAAGTTCAATTTTGGGTCAAAGTTAAACAAGTCAAACTGACATAAAAATGGGTGAAAAATTTGATCAAAGTTAAATTGAAAAATTTGAATGCAGATTTTTAGAGAATCGAATCAGAAGTCTTTAGAGGTATGCCACTTTGGAATCGGCTTAAGTTTGGTTAAGTTATGGAACTCTAAGTCCAATTTTGAGTCACTCTGTTACAAGTCCTCGAAAAACTAGAAATAACTGACATAAAAATGGGTGAAAAATTTGATCAAAGTTAAATTGAAAAATTTGAATGCAGATTTTTAGAGAATCGAATCAGAAGTCTTTAGAGGTATGCCACTTTGGAATCGGCTTAAGTTTGGTTAAGTTATGGAACTCTAAGTCCAATTTTGAGTCACTCTGTTACAAGTCCTCGAAAAACTAGAAATAACTGACATAAAAATGGGTGAAAAATTTGATCAAAGTTAAATTGAAAAATTTGAATGCAGATTTTTAGAGAATCGAATCAGAAGTCTTTAGAGGTATGCCACTTTGGAATCGGCTTAAGTTTGGTTAAGTTATGGAACTCTAAGTCCAATTTTGAGTCACTCTGTTACAAGTCCTCGGAAAACTAGAAATAACTGACATGAAAATGGGTCAAAAATTTGATCAACGTTAAATTGAAAAATTTGAATGCAGATTTTTAGAGAATCGAATCAGAAGTCTTTAGAGGTATGCGGCTTTGGAATCGGCCTAAGTTTGGTTAAGTTATGGAACTCTAAGTCCAATTTTGAGTCACTCTTTTACAAGTCATCGGAAAATTAGAAATAACTCACATGAAAATGGGTCAAAAAATTAATCGACGTTAAATTGAAAAATTTGAATGCAGATTTTTAGAGAATCGAATCAGAAGTCTTTAGAGGTATGCCACTTTGGAATCGGCTTACGTTTGGTTAAGTTATGGACTCTCTAAGTCCTATTTTGGGACAACGTTAAACAGGTCAAATTAGAAATAACTGACATAAAAATGGGTGAAAAATTTGATCAAAGTTAAATTGAAAAATTTGAATGCAGATTTTTAGAGAATCGAATCAGAAGTCTTTAGAGGTATGCGGCTTTGGAATCGGCTTAAGTTTGGTAAAGTTATGGACTCTCGAAGTTCAATTTTGGGTCAAAGTTAAACAAGTCAAACTGACATAAAAATGGGTGAAAAATTTGATCAAAGTTAAATTGAAAAATTTGAATGCAGATTTTTAGAGAATCGAATCAGAAGTCTTTAGAGGTATGCCACTTTGGAATCGGCTTAAGTTTGGTTAAGTTATGGAACTCTAAGTCCAATTTTGAGTCACTCTGTTACAAGTCCTCGGAAAACTAGAAATAACTGACATGAAAATGGGTCAAAAATTTGATCAACGTTAAATTGAAAAATTTGAATGCAGATTTTTAGAGAATCGAATCAGAAGTCTTTAGAGGTATGCGGCTTTGGAATCGGCCTAAGTTTGGTAAAGTTATGGACTCTCGAAGTTCCATTTTGGGTCAAAATTTACAAGTCAAATTAGAAATAACTGACATAAAAATGGGTGAAAAATTTGATCAAAGTTAAATTGAAAAATTTGAATGCAGATTTTTAGAGAATCGAATCAGAAGTCTTTAGAGGTATGCCACTTTGGAATCGGCTTAAGTTTGGTTAAGTTATGGAACTCTAAGTCCAATTTTGAGTCACTCTGTTACAAGTCCTCGGAAAACTAGAAATAACTGACATGAAAATGGGTCAAAAATTTGATCAACGTTAAATTGAAAAATATGAATGCAGATTTTTAGAGAATCGAATCAGAAGTCTTTAGAGGTATGCCACTTTGGAATCGGCTTACGTTTGGTTAAGTTATGGACTCTCTAAGTCCTATTTTGGGACAACGTTAAACAGGTCAAATTAGAAATAACTGACATAAAAATGGGTGAAAAATTTGATCAAAGTTAAATTGAAAAATTTGAATGCAGATTTTTAGAGAATCGAATCAGAAGTCTTTAGAGGTATGCCACTTTGCAATCGGCTTAAGCTTGGTAAAGTTATGGACTCTCGAAGTTCAATTTTGGGTCAAAGTTAAACAAGTCAAATTAGAAATAACTGACATAAAAATGGGTGAAAAATTTGATCAAAGTTAAATTGAAAAATTTGAATGCAGATTTTTAGAGAATCGAATCAGAAGTCTTTAGAGGTATGCCACTTTGGAATCGGCTTAAGTTTGGTTAAGTTATGGAACTCTAAGTCCAATTTTGAGTCACTCTGTTACAAGTCCTCGGAAAACTAGAAATAACTCACATGAAAATGGGTCAAAAATTTGATCAACGTTAAATTGAAAAATTTGAATGCAGATTTTTAGAGAATCGAATCAGAAGTCTTTAGAGGTATGCGGCTTTGGAATCGGCCTAAGTTTGGTTAAGTTATGGAACTCTAAGTCCAATTTTGAGTCACTCTGTTACAAGTCATCGGAAAATTAGAAATAACTCACATGAAAATGGGTCAAAAAATTAATCGACGTTAAATTGAAAAATATGAATGCACATTTTTAGAGAATCGAATTAGAAGTCTTTAGAGGTATGCCACTTTGGAATCGGCTTACGTTTGGTTAAGTTATGGACTCTCTAAGTCCTATTTTGGGACAACGTTAAACAGGTCAAATTAGAAATAACTGACATAAAAATGGGTGAAAAATTTGATCAAAGTTAAATTGAAAAATTTGAATGCAGATTTTTAGAGAATCGAATCAGAAGTCTTTAGAGGTATGCGGCTTTGGAATCGGCTTAAGTTTGGTAAAGTTATGGACTCTCGAAGTTCAATTTTGGGTCAAAGTTAAACAAGTCAAATTAGAAATAACTGACATAAAAATGGGTGAAAAATTTGATCAAAGTTAAATTGAAAAATTTGAATGCAGATTTTTAGAGAATCGAATCAGAAGTCTTTAGAGGTATGCCACTTTGGAATCGGCTTAAGTTTGGTTAAGTTATGGAACTCTAAGTCCAATTTTGAGTCACTCTTTTACAAGTCATTGGAAAATTAGAAATAACTCACATGAAAATGGGTCAAAAAATTAATCGACGTTAAATTGAAAAATTTGAATGCAGATTTTTAGAGAATCGAATCAGAAGTCTTTAGAGGTATGCCACTTGGCAATCGGCTTAAGCTTGGTAAAGTTATGGACTCTCGAAGTTCAATTTTGGGTCAAAGTTAAACAAGTCAAATCAGAAATAACTGACATGAAAAGGGGTCAAAAATTTGATCAACGTTAAATTGAAAAATTTGAATGCAGATTTTTAGAGAATCGAATCAGAAGTCTTTAGAGGTATGCCACTTTGGAATCGGCTTAAGTTTGGTTAAGTTATGGAACTCTAAGTCCAATTTTGAGTCACTCTTTTACAAGTCATTGGAAAATTAGAAATAACTCACATGAAAATGGGTCAAAAAATTAATCGACGTTAAATTGAAAAATTTGAATGCAGATTTTTAGAGAATCGAATCAGAAGTCTTTAGAGGTATGCCACTTGGCAATCGGCTTAAGCTTGGTAAAGTTATGGACTCTCGAAGTTCAATTTTGGGTCAAAGTTAAACAAGTCAAATTAGAAATAACTGACATAAAAATGGGTGAAAAATTTGATCAAAGTTAAATTGAAAAATTTGAATGCAGATTTTTAGAGAATCGAATCAGAAGTCTTTAGAGGTATGCCACTTTGGAATCGGCTTAAGTTTGGTTAAGTTATGGAACTCTAAGTCCAATTTTGAGTCACTCTGTTACAAGTCCTCGAAAAACTAGAAATAACTGACATGAAAATGGGTCAAAAATTTGATCAACGTTAAATTGAAAAATTTGAATGCAGATTTTTAGAGAATCGAATCAGAAGTCTTTAGAGGTATGCGGCTTTGGAATCGGCTTAAGTTTGGTAAAGTTATGGACTCTCGAAGTTCAATTTTGGGTCAAAGTTAAACAAGTCAAATTAGAAATAACTGACATGAAAATGGGTGAAAAATTTGATCAAAGTTAAATTGAAAAATTTGAATGCAGATTTTTAGAGAATCGAATCAGAAGTCTTTAGAGGTATGCCACTTTGGAATCGGCTTAAGTTTGGTTAAGTTATGGAACTCTAAGTCCAATTTTGAGTCACTCTGTTACAAGTCCTCGGAAAACTAGAAATAACTGACATGAAAATGGGTCAAAAATTTGATCAACGTTAAATTGAAAAATTTGAATGCAGATTTTTAGAGAATCGAATCAGAAGTCTTTAGAGGTATGCCACTTTGGAATCGGCTTAAGTTTGGTTAAGTTATGGAACTCTAAGTCCAATTTTGAGTCACTCTGTTACAAGTCCTCGGAAAACTAGAAATAACTGACATGAAAATGGGTCAAAAAATTAATCGACGTTAAATTGAAAAATTTGAATGCAGATTTTTAGAGAATCGAATCAGAAGTCTTTAGAGGTATGCCACTTTGGAATCGGCTTACGTTTGGTTAAGTTATGGACTCTCTAAGTCCTATTTTGGGACAACGTTAAACAGGTCAAATTAGAAATAACTGACATAAAAATGGGTGAAAAATTTGATCAAAGTTAAATTGAAAAATTTGAATGCAGATTTTTAGAGAATCGAATCAGAAGTCTTTAGAGGTATGCGGCTTTGGAATCGGCTTAAGTTTGGTAAAGTTATGGACTCTCGAAGTTCAATTTTGGGTCAAAGTTAAACAAGTCAAACTGACATAAAAATGGGTGAAAAATTTGATCAAAGTTAAATTGAAAAATTTGAATGCAGATTTTTAGAGAATCGAATCAGAAGTCTTTAGAGGTATGCCACTTTGGAATCGGCTTAAGTTTGGTTAAGTTATGGAACTCTAAGTCCAATTTTGAGTCACTCTGTTACAAGTCCTCGGAAAACTAGAAATAACTGACATGAAAATGGGTCAAAAATTTGATCAACGTTAAATTGAAAAATTTGAATGCAGATTTTTAGAGAATCGAATCAGAAGTCTTTAGAGGTATGCGGCTTTGGAATCGGCCTAAGTTTGGTAAAGTTATGGACTCTCGAAGTTCCATTTTGGGTCAAAATTTACAAGTCAAATTAGAAATAACTGACATAAAAATGGGTGAAAAATTTGATCAAAGTTAAATTGAAAAATTTGAATGCAGATTTTTAGAGAATCGAATCAGAAGTCTTTAGAGGTATGCCACTTTGGAATCGGCTTAAGTTTGGTTAAGTTATGGAACTCTAAGTCCAATTTTGAGTCACTCTGTTACAAGTCCTCGGAAAACTAGAAATAACTGACATGAAAATGGGTCAAAAATTTGATCAACGTTAAATTGAAAAATATGAATGCAGATTTTTAGAGAATCGAATCAGAAGTCTTTAGAGGTATGCCACTTTGGAATCGGCTTACGTTTGGTTAAGTTATGGACTCTCTAAGTCCTATTTTGGGACAACGTTAAACAGGTCAAATTAGAAATAACTGACATAAAAATGGGTGAAAAATTTGATCAAAGTTAAATTGAAAAATTTGAATGCAGATTTTTAGAGAATCGAATCAGAAGTCTTTAGAGGTATGCGGCTTTGGAATCGGCCTAAGTTTGGTTAAGTTATGGAACTCTAAGTCCAATTTTGAGTCACTCTGTTACAAGTCATCGGAAAATTAGAAATAACTCACATGAAAATGGGTCAAAAAATTAATCGACGTTAAATTGAAAAATATGAATGCACATTTTTAGAGAATCGAATCAGAAGTCTTTAGAGGTATGCCACTTTGGAATCGGCTTACGTTTGGTTAAGTTATGGACTCTCTAAGTCCTATTTTGGGACAACGTTAAACAGGTCAAATTAGAAATAACTGACATAAAAATGGGTGAAAAATTTGATCAAAGTTAAATTGAAAAATTTGAATGCAGATTTTTAGAGAATCGAATCAGAAGTCTTTAGAGGTATGCGGCTTTGGAATCGGCTTAAGTTTGGTAAAGTTATGGACTCTCGAAGTTCAATTTTGGGTCAAAGTTAAACAAGTCAAATTAGAAATAACTGACATAAAAATGGGTGAAAAATTTGATCAAAGTTAAATTGAAAAATTTGAATGCAGATTTTTAGAGAATCGAATCAGAAGTCTTTAGAGGTATGCCACTTTGGAATCGGCTTAAGTTTGGTTAAGTTATGGAACTCTAAGTCCAATTTTGAGTCACTCTTTTACAAGTCATTGGAAAATTAGAAATAACTCACATGAAAATGGGTCAAAAAATTAATCGACGTTAAATTGAAAAATTTGAATGCAGATTTTTAGAGAATCGAATCAGAAGTCTTTAGAGGTATGCCACTTGGCAATCGGCTTAAGCTTGGTAAAGTTATGGACTCTCGAAGTTCAATTTTGGGTCAAAGTTAAACAAGTCAAATCAGAAATAACTGACATGAAAAGGGGTCAAAAATTTGATCAACGTTAAATTGAAAAATTTGAATGCAGATTTTTAGAGAATCGAATCAGAAGTCTTTAGAGGTATGCCACTTTGGAATCGGCTTAAGTTTGGTTAAGTTATGGAACTCTAAGTCCAATTTTGAGTCACTCTTTTACAAGTCATTGGAAAATTAGAAATAACTCACATGAAAATGGGTCAAAAAATTAATCGACGTTAAATTGAAAAATTTGAATGCAGATTTTTAGAGAATCGAATCAGAAGTCTTTAGAGGTATGCCACTTGGCAATCGGCTTAAGCTTGGTAAAGTTATGGACTCTCGAAGTTCAATTTTGGGTCAAAGTTAAACAAGTCAAATTAGAAATAACTGACATAAAAATGGGTGAAAAATTTGATCAAAGTTAAATTGAAAAATTTGAATGCAGATTTTTAGAGAATCGAATCAGAAGTCTTTAGAGGTATGCCACTTTGGAATCGGCTTAAGTTTGGTTAAGTTATGGAACTCTAAGTCCAATTTTGAGTCACTCTGTTACAAGTCCTCGGAAAACTAGAAATAACTGACATGAAAATGGGTCAAAAATTTGATCAACGTTAAATTGAAAAATTTGAATGCAGATTTTTAGAGAATCGAATCAGAAGTCTTTAGAGGTATGCGGCTTTGGAATCGGCCTAAGTTTGGTTAAGTTATGGAACTCTAAGTCCAATTTTGAGTCACTCTGTTACAAGTCATCGGAAAATTAGAAATAACTCACATGAAAATGGGTCAAAAAATTAATCGACGTTAAATTGAAAAATATGAATGCACATTTTTAGAGAATCGAATCAGAAGTCTTTAGAGGTATGCCACTTTGGAATCGGCTTACGTTTGGTTAAGTTATGGACTCTCTAAGTCCTATTTTGGGACAACGTTAAACAGGTCAAATTAGAAATAACTGACATAAAAATGGGTGAAAAATTTGATCAAAGTTAAATTGAAAAATTTGAATGCAGATTTTTAGAGAATCGAATCAGAAGTCTTTAGAGGTATGCGGCTTTGGAATCGGCTTAAGTTTGGTAAAGTTATGGACTCTCGAAGTTCAATTTTGGGTCAAAGTTAAACAAGTCAAATTAGAAATAACTGACATAAAAATGGGTGAAAAATTTGATCAAAGTTAAATTGAAAAATTTGAATGCAGATTTTTAGAGAATCGAATCAGAAGTCTTTAGAGGTATGCCACTTTGGAATCGGCTTAAGTTTGGTTAAGTTATGGAACTCTAAGTCCAATTTTGAGTCACTCTTTTACAAGTCATTGGAAAATTAGAAATAACTCACATGAAAATGGGTCAAAAAATTAATCGACGTTAAATTGAAAAATTTGAATGCAGATTTTTAGAGAATCGAATCAGAAGTCTTTAGAGGTATGCCACTTGGCAATCGGCTTAAGCTTGGTAAAGTTATGGACTCTCGAAGTTCAATTTTGGGTCAAAGTTAAACAAGTCAAATTAGAAATAACTGACATAAAAATGGGTAAAAAATTTGATCAAAGTTAAATTGAAAAATTTGAATGCAGATTTTTAGAGAATCGAATCAGAAGTCTTTAGAGGTATGCCACTTTGGAATCGGCTTAAGTTTGGTTAAGTTATGGAACTCTAAGTCCAATTTTGAGTCACTCTGTTACAAGTCCTCGGAAAACTAGAAATAACTGACATAAAAATGGGTGAAAAATTTGATCAACGTTAAATTGAAAAATTTGAATGCAGATTTTTAGAGAATCGAATCAGAAGTCTTTAGAGGTATGCCACTTTGGAATCGGCTTAAGTTTGGTTAAGTTATGGAACTCTAAGTCCAATTTTGAGTCACTCTTTTACAAGTCATTGGAAAATTAGAAATAACTGACATAAAAATGGGTGAAAAATTTGATCGACGTTAAATTGAAAAATTTGAATGCAGATTTTTAGAGAATCGAATCAGAAGTCTTTAGAGGTATGCCACTTGGCAATCGGCTTAAGCTTGGTAAAGTTATGGACTCTCGAAGTTCAATTTTGGGTCAAAGTTAAACAAGTCAAATTAGAAATAACTGACATAAAAATGGGTGAAAAATTTGATCAAAGTTAAATTGAAAAATTTGAATGCAGATTTTAGAGAATCGAATCAGAAGTCTTTAGAGGTATGCCACTTTGGAATCGGCTTAAGTTTGGTTAAGTTATGGAACTCTAAGTCCAATTTTGAGTCACTCTGTTACAAGTCCTCGGAAAACTAGAAATAACTGACATGAAAATGGGTCAAAAATTTGATCAACGTTAAATTGAAAAATTTGAATGCAGATTTTTAGAGAATCGAATCAGAAGTCTTTAGAGGTATGCGGCTTTGGAATCGGCTTAAGTTTGGTAAAGTAATGGACTCTCGAAGTTCCATTTTGGGTCAAAGTTTACAAGTCAAATTAGAAATAACTGACATAAAAATGGGTGAAAAATTTGATCAAAGTTAAATTGAAAAATTTGAATGCAGATTTTTAGAGAATCGAATCAGAAGTCTTTAGAGGTATGCCACTTTGCAATCGGCTTAAGTTTGGTAAAGTTATGGACTCTCTAAGTCCAATTTTAAGTCACTCTGTTAGAAGTCCTCGGAAATCTAGAAATAACTCACATGAAAATGGGTCAAAAATTTGATCAACGTTAAATTGAAAAATTTGAATGCAGATTTTTAGAGAATCGAATCAGAAGTCTTAGAGGTATGCGGCTTTGGAATCGGCTTGAGTTTGGTAAAGTTATGGACTCTCGAAGTTCAATTTTGGGTCAAAGTTAAACAAGTCAAATTAGAAATAACTGACATAAAAATGGGTGAAAAATTTGATCAAAGTTAAATTGAAAAATTTGAATGCAGATTTTTAGAGAATCGAATCAGAAGCGTTTAGAGGTATGCCACTTTGGAATCGGCTTAAGTTTGGTTAAGTTATGGAACTCTAAGTCCAATTTTGAGTCACTCTGTTACAAGTCCTCGGAAAACTAGAAATAACTGACATAAAAATGGGTCAAAAATTTGATCAACGTTAAATTGAAAAATTTGAATGCAGATTTTTAGAGAATCGAATCAGAAGTCTTTAGAGGTATGCGGCTTTGGAATCGGCTTAAGTGTGGTAAAGTTATGGACTCTCGAAGTTCAATTTTGGGTCAAAGTTAAACAAGTCAAATTAGAAATAACTGACATAAAAATGGGTGAAAAATTTGATCAAAGTTAAATTGAAAAATTTGAATGCAGATTTTTAGAGAATCGAATCAGAAGTCTTTAGAGGTATGCCACTTTGCAATCGGCTTAAGCTTGGTAAAGTTATGGAACTCTAAGTCCAATTTTGAGTCACTCTTTTACAAGTCATCGGAAAATTAGAAATAACTCACATGAAAATGTGTCAAAAATTTGATCAACGTTAAATTGAAAAATTTGAATGCAGATTTTTAGAGAATCGAATCAGAAGTCTTTAGAGGTTTGCCACTTTGGAATCGGCTTAAGTTTGGTAAAGTTATGGACTCTCGAAGTTCAATTTTGGGTCAAAGTTAAACAAGTCAAATTAGAAATAACTGACATAAAAATGGGTGAAAAATTTGATCAAAGTTAAATTGAAAAATTTGAATGCAGATTTTTAGAGAATCGAATCAGAAGTCTTTAGAGGTATGCCACTTTGAAATCGGCTTAAGTTTGGTTAAGTTCTAGAACTCTAAGTCCAATTTTGAGCCACTCTGTTACAAGTCCTCGAAAAACTAGAAATAACTGACATGAAAATGGGTCAAAAGTTTGATTAACGTTAAATTGAAAAATTTGAATGCAGATTTTTAGAGAATCGAATCAGAAGTCTTTAGAGGTATGCGGCTTTGGAATCGGCTTAAGTTTGGTAAAGTTATGGACTCTCGAAGTTCAATTTTGGGTCAAAGTTAAACAAGTCAAATTAGAAATAACTGACATAAAAATGGGTGAAAAATTTGATCAAAGTTAAATTGAAAAATTTGAATGCAGATTTTTAGAGAATCGAATCAGAAGTCTTTAGAGGTATGCCACTTTGGAATCGGCTTAAGTTTGGTTAAGTTATGGAACTCTAAGTCCAATTTTGAGTCACTCTTTTACAAGTCATCGGAAAATTAGAAATAACTCACATGAAAATGGGTCAAAAAATTAATCGACGTTAAATTGAAAAATTTGAATGCAGATTTTTAGAGAATCGAATCAGAAGTCTTTAGAGGTATGCCACTTTGCAATCGGCTTAAGCTTGGTAAAGTTATGGACTCTCGAAGTTCAATTTTGGGTCAAAGTTAAACAAGTCAAATTAGAAATAACTGACATGAAAATGTCAAAAATTTGATCAACGTTAAATTGAAAAATTTGAATGCAGATTTTTAGAGAATCGAATCAGAAGTCTTTAGAGGTATGCGGCTTTGGAATCGGCCTAAGTTTGGTAAAGTTATGGACTCTCGAAGTTCCATTTTGGGTCAAAATTTACAAGTCAAATTAGAAATAACTGACATAAAAATGGGTGAAAAATTTGATCAAAGTTAAATTGAAAAATTTGAATGCAGATTTTTAGAGAATCGAATCAGAAGTCTTTAGAGGTATGCCACTTTGGAATCGGCTTACGTTTGGTTAAGTTATGGACTCTCTAAGTCCTATTTTGGGACAACGTTAAACAAGTCAAATTAGAAATAACTGACATAAAAATGGGTGAAAAATTTGATCAACGTTAAATTGAAAAATTTTAATGCAGATTTTTAGAGAATCGAATCAGAAGTCTTTAGAGGTATGCGGCTTTGGAATCGGCTTAAGTTTGGTAAAGTTATGGACTCTCAAAGACCAATTTTGGGTCAAAGTTAAACAAGTCAAATTAGAAATAACTGACATGAAAATGTCAAAAATTTGATCAACGTTAAATTGAAAAATTTGAATGCAGATTTTTAGAGAATCGAATGAGAAGTCTTTAGAGGTATGCCACTTTGGAATCGGCTTAAGTTTAATTAAGTTATGGACTCTCGAAGTTCAATTTTGGGTCAAAGTTAAACAAGTCAAATTAGAAATAACTGACATGAAAATGGGTGAAAAATTTGATCAAAGTTAAATTGAAAAATTTGAATGCAGATTTTTAGAGAATCGAATCAGAAGTCTTTAGAGGTATGCCACTTTGGAATCGGCTTACGTTTGGTTAAGTTATGGACTCTCTAAGTCCTATTTTGGGACAACGTTAAACAAGTCAAATTAGAAATAACTGACATAAAAATGGGTGAAAAATTTGATCAACGTTAAATTGAAAAATTTGAATGCAGATTTTTAGAGAATCGAATCAGAAGTCTTTAGAGGTATGCGGCTTTGGAATCGGCTTAAGTTTGGTAAAGTTATGGACTCTCGAAGTTCAATTTTGGGTCAAAGTTAAACAAGTCAAATTAGAAATAACTGACATAAAAATGGGTGAAAAATTTCATCAAAGTTAAATTGAAAAATTTGAATGCAGATTGTTAGAGAATCGAATCAGAAGTCTTTAGAGGTATGCCACTTTGCAATCGGCTTAAGCTTGGTAAAGTTATGGAACTCTAAGTCCAATTTTGAGTCACTCTTTTACAAGTCATCGGAAAATTAGAAATAACTCACATGAAAATGGGTCAAAAATTTGATCAACGTTAAATTGAAAAATTTGAATCCAGATTTTTAGAGAATCGAATCAGAAGTCTTTAGAGGTATGCGGCTTTGGAATCGGCTTAAGTTTGGTAAAGTAATGGACTCTCGAAGTTCCATTTTGGGTCAAAGTTTACAAGTCAAATTAGAAATAATTGACATAAAAATGGGTGAAAAATTTGATCAAAGTTAAATTGAAAAATTTGAATGCAGATTTTTAGAGAATCGAATCAGAAGTCTTTAGAGGTATGCCACTTTGCAATCGGCTTAAGTTTGGTAAAGTTATGGACTCTCTAAGTCCAATTTTAAGTCACTCTGTTAGAAGTCCTCGGAAATCTAGAAATAACTCACATGAAAATGGGTCAAAAATTTGATCAACGTTAAATTGAAAAATTTGAATGCAGATTTTTAGAGAATCAAATCAGAAGTCTTTAGAGGTATGCGGCTTTGGAATCGGCTTAAGTTTGGTAAAGTTATGGACTCTCGAAGTTCAATTTTGGGTCAAAGTTAAACAAGTCAAATTAGAAATAACTGACATAAAAATGGGTGAAAAATTTGATCAAAGTTAAATTGAAAAATTTGAATGCAGATTTTTAGAGAATCTAATCAGAAGTCTTTAGAGGTATGCCACTTTGGAATCGGCTTAAGTTTGGTTAAGTTATGGAACTCTAAGTCCAATTTTGAGTCACTCTTTTACAAGTCATCGGAAAATTAGAAATAACTCACATGAAAATGGGTCAAAAAATTAATCGACGTTAAATTGAAAAATTTGAATGCAGATTTTTAGAGAATCGAATCAGAAGTCTTTAGAGGTATGCCACTTTGCAATCGGCTTAAGCTTGGTAAAGTTATGGACTCTCGAAGTTCAATTTTGGGTCAAAGTTAAACAAGTCAAATTAGAAATAACTGACATGAAAATGTCAAAAATTTGATCAACGTTAAATTGAAAAATTTGAATGCAGATTTTTAGAGAATCGAATGAGAAGTCTTTAGAGGTATGCCACTTTGGAATCGGCTTAAGTTTAATTAAGTTATGGACTCTCGAAGTTCAATTTTGGGTCAAAGTTAAACAAGTCAAATTAGAAATAACTGACATGAAAATGGGTGAAAAATTTGATCAAAGTTAAATTGAAAAATTTGAATGCAGATTTTTAGAGAATCGAATCAGAAGTCTTTAGAGGTATGCCACTTTGGAATCGGCTTACGTTTGGTTAAGTTATGGACTCTCTAAGTCCTATTTTGGGACAACGTTAAACAAGTCAAATTAGAAATAACTGACATAAGAATGGGTGAAAAATTTGATCAACGTTAAATTGAAAAATTTGAATGCAGATTTTTAGAGAATCGAATCAGAAGTCTTTAGAGGTATGCGGCTTTGGAATCGGCTTAAGTTTGGTAAAGTTATGGACTCTCGAAGTTCAATTTTGGGTCAAAGTTAAACAAGTCAAATTAGAAATAACTGACATAAAAATGGATGAAAAATTTGATCAAAGTTAAATTGAAAAAATTGAATGCAGATTGTTAGAGAATCGAATCAGAAGTCTTTAGAGGTATGCCACTTTGCAATCGGCTTAAGCTTGGTAAAGTTATGGAACTCTAAGTCCAATTTTGAGTCACTCTTTTACAAGTCATCGGAAAATTAGAAATAACTCACATGAAAATGGGTCAAAAAATTTGATCAACGTTAAATTGAAAAATTTGAATGCAGATTTTTAGAGAATCGAATCAGAAGTCTTTAGAGGTATGCGGCTTTGGAATCGGCTTAAGTTTGGTAAAGTTATGGACTCTCGAAGTTCAATTTTGGGTCAAAGTTAAACAAGTCAAATTAGAAATAACTGACATAAAAATGGGTAAAAAATTTGATCAAAGTTAAATTGAAAAATTTGAATGCAGATTTTTAGAGAATCGAATCAGAAGTCTTTAGAGGTATGCCACTTTGGAATCGGCTTAAGTTTGGTTAAGTTATGGAACTCTAAGTCCAATTTTGAGTCACTCTGTTACAAGTCCTCGAAAAACTAGAAATAACTGACACGAAAATGGGTCAAAAATTTGATCAACGTTAAATTGAAAAATTTGAATGCAGATTTTTAGAGAATCGAATCAGAAGTCTTTAGAGGTATGCGGCTTTGGAATCGGCTTAAGTTTGGTAAAGTTATGGACTCTCGAAGTTCAATTTTGGGTCAAAGTTAAACAAGTCAAATTAGAAATAACTGACATGAAAATGGGTGAAAAATTTGATCAAAGTTAAATTGAAAAATTTGAATGCAGATTTTTAGAGAATCGAATCAGAAGTCTTTAGAGGTATGCCACTTTGGAATCGGCTTAAGTTTGGTTAAGTTATGGAACTCTAAGTCCAATTTTGAGTCACTCTTTTACAAGTCATCGGAAAATTAGAAATAACTCACATGAAAATGGGTCAAAAAATTAATCAACGTTAAATTGAAAAATTTGAATGCAGATTTTATAGAGAATCGAATCAGAAGTCTTTAGAGGTATGCCACTTTGCAATCGGCTTAAGCTTGGTAAAGTTATGGACTCTCGAAGTTCAATTTTGGGTCAAAGTTAAACAAGTCAAATTAGAAATAACTGACATGAAAATGGGTCAAAAATTTGATCAACGTTAAATTGAAAAATTTGAATGCAGATTTTTAGAGAATCGAATGAGAAGTCTTTAGAGGTATGCCACTTTGGAATCGGCTTAAGTTTAATTAAGTTATGGACTCTCGAAGTTCAATTTTGGGTCAAAGTTAAACAAGTCAAATTAGAAATAACTGACATGAAAATGGGTGAAAAATTTGATCAAAGTTAAATTGAAAAATTTGAATGCAGATTTTTAGAGAATCGAATCAGAAGTCTTTAGAGGTATGCCACTTTGCAATCGGCTTAAGCTTGGTAAAGTTATGGAACTCTAAGTCCAATTTTGAGTCACTCTTTTAGAAGTCATCGGAAAATTAGAAATAACTCACATGAAAATGGGTCAAAAATTTGATCAACGTTAAATTGAAAAATTTGAATGCAGATTTTTAGAGAATCGAATCAGAAGTCTTTAGAGGTATGCGGCTTTGGAATCGGCTTAAGTTTGGTAAAATTATGGACTCTCGAAGTTCAATTTTGGGTCAAAGCTAAACAAGTCAAATTAGAAATAACTGACATAAAAATGGGTAAAAAATTTGATCAAAGTTAAATTGAAAAATTTGAATGCAGATTTTTAGAGAATCGAATCAGAAGTCTTTAGAGGTATGCCACTTTGGAATCGGCTTAAGTTTGGTTAAGTTATGGAACTCTAAGTCCAATTTTGAGTCACTCTGTTACAAGTCCTCGAAAAACTAGAAATAACTGACATGAAAATGGGTCAAAAATTTGATCAACGTTAAATTGAAAATTTTGAATGCAGATTTTTAGAGAATCGAATCAGAAGTCTTTAGAGGTATGCGGCTTTGGAATCGGCTTAAGTTTGGTAAAGTTATGGACTCTCGAAGTTCAATTTTGGGTCAAAGTTAAACAAGTCAAATTAGAAATAACTGACATGAAAATGGGTGAAAAATTTGATCAAAGTTAAATTGAAAAATTTGAATGCAGATTTTTAGAGAATCGAATCAGAAGTCTTTAGAGGTATGCCGCTTTGGAATCGGCTTAAGTTTAATTAAGTTATGGACTCTCGAAGTTCAATTTTGGGTCAAAGTTAAACAAGTCAAATTAGAAATAACTGACATGAAAATGGGTGAAAAATTTGATCAAAGTTAAATTGAAAAATTTGAATGCAGATTTTTAGAGAATCGAATCAGAAGTCTTTAGAGGTATGCCACTTTGGAATCGGCTTAAGTTTGGTTAAGTTATGGAACTCTAAGTCCAATTTTGAGTCACTCTTTTACAAGTCATCGGAAAATTAGAAATAACTCACATGAAAATGGGTCAAAAAATTAATCGACGTTAAATTGAAAAATTTGAATGCAGATTTTTAGAGAATCGAATCAGAAGTCTTTAGAGCTATGCCACTTTGCAATCGGCTTAAGCTTGGTAAAGTTATGGACTCTCGAAGTTCAATTTTGGGTCAAAGTCAAACAAGTCAAATTAGAAATAACTGACATGAAAATGGGTCAAAAATTTGATCAACGTTAAATTGAAAAATTTGAATGCAGATTTTTAGAGAATCGAATCAGAAGTCTTTAGAGGTATGCCGCTTTGGAATCGGCTTAAGTTTAATTAAGTTATGGACTCTCGAAGTTCAATTTTGGGTCAAAGTTAAACAAGTCAAATTAGAAATAACTGACATGAAAATGGGTGAAAAATTTGATCAAAGTTAAATTGAAAAATTTGAATGCAGATTTTTAGAGAATCGAATCAGAAGTCTTTAGAGGTATGCCACTTTGGAATCGGCTTAAGTTTGGTTAAGTTATGGAACTCTAAGTCCAATTTGAGTCACTCTTTTACGAGTCATCGGAAAATTAGAAATAACTCACATGAAAATGGGTCAAAAAATTAATCGACGTTAAATTGAAAAATTTGAATGCAGATTTTTAGAGAATCGAATCAGAAGTCTTTAGAGGTATGCCACTTTGCAATCGGCTTAAGCTTGGTAAAGTTATGGACTCTCGAAGTTCAATTTTGGGTCAAAGTTAAACAAGTCAAATTAGAAATAACTGACATGAAAATGGGTCAAAAATTTGAACAACGTTAAATTGAAAAATTTGAATGCAGATTTTTAGAGAATCGAATGAGAAGTCTTTAGAGGTATGCCACTTTGGAATCGGCTTAAGTTTAATTAAGTTATGGACTCTCGAAGTTCAATTTTGGGTCAAAGTTAAACAAGTCAAATTAGAAATAACTGACATGAAAATGGGTGAAAAATTTGATCAAAGTTAAATTGAAAAATTTGAATGCAGATTTTTAGAGAATCGAATCAGAAGTCTTTAGAGGTATGCCACTTTGCAATCGGCTTAAGCTTGGTAAAGTTATGGACTCTCGAAGTTCAATTTTGGGTCAAAGTCAAACAAGTCAAATTAGAAATAACTGACATGAAAATGGGTCAAAAATTTGATCAACGTTAAATTGAAAAATTTGAATGCAGATTTTTAGAGAATCGAATGAGAAGTCTTTAGAGGTATGCCGCTTTGGAATCGGCTTAAGTTTAATTAAGTTATGGACTCTCGAAGTTCAATTTTGGGTCAAAGTTAAACAAGTCAAATTAGAAATAACTGACATGAAAATGGGTGAAAAATTTGATCAAAATTAAATTGAAAAATTTGAATGCAGATTTTTAGAGAATCGAATCAGAAGTCTTTAGAGGTATGCCACTTTGGAATCGGCTTAAGTTTGGTTAAGTTATGGAACTCTAAGTCCAATTTGAGTCACTCTTTTACGAGTCATCGGAAAATTAGAAATAACTCACATGAAAATGGGTCAAAAAATTAATCGACGTTAAATTGAAAAATTTGAATGCAGATTTTTAGAGAATCGAATCAGAAGTCTTTAGAGGTATGCCACTTTGCAATCGGCTTAAGCTTGGTAAAGTTATGGACTCTCGAAGTTCAATTTTGGGTCAAAGTTAAACAAGTCAAATTAGAAATAACTGACATGAAAATGGGTCAAAAATTTGAACAACGTTAAATTGAAAAATTTGAATGCAGATTTTTAGAGAATCGAATGAGAAGTCTTTAGAGGTATGCCACTTTGGAATCGGCTTAAGTTTAATTAAGTTATGGACTCTCGAAGTTCAATTTTGGGTCAAAGTTAAACAAGTCAAATTAGAAATAACTGACATGAAAATGGGTGAAAAATTTGATCAAAGTTAAATTGAAAAATTTGAATGCAGATTTTTAGAGAATCGAATCAGAAGTCTTTAGAGGTATGCCACTTTGCAATCGGCTTAAGCTTGGTAAAGTTATGGAACTCTAAGTCCAATTTTGAGTCACTCTTTTACAAGTCATCGGAAAATTAGAAATAACTCACATGAAAATGGGTCAAAAATTTGATCAACGTTTAATTGAAAAATTTGAATGCAGATTTTTAGAGAATCGAATCAGAAGTCTTTAGAGGTATGCGGCTTTGGAATCGGCTTAAGTTTGGTTAAGTTATGGAACTCTAAGTCCAATTTTGAGTCACTCTGTTACAAGTCCTCGGAAAACTAGAAATAACTGACATGAAAATGGGTCAAAAATTTGATCAACGTTAAATTGAAAAATTTGAATGCAGATTTTTAGAGAATCGAATCAGAAGTCTTTAGAGGTATGCGGCTTTGGAATCGGCCTAAGTTTGGTTAAGTTATGGAACTCTAAGTCCAATTTTGAGTCACTCTGTTACAAGTCATCGGAAAATTAGAAATAACTCACATGAAAATGGGTCAAAAAATTAATCGACGTTAAATTGAAAAATATGAATGCACATTTTTAGAGAATCGAATCAGAAGTCTTTAGAGGTATGCCACTTTGGAATCGGCTTACGTTTGGTTAAGTTATGGACTCTCTAAGTCCTATTTTGGGACAACGTTAAACAGGTCAAATTAGAAATAACTGACATAAAAATGGGTGAAAAATTTGATCAAAGTTAAATTGAAAAATTTGAATGCAGATTTTTAGAGAATCGAATCAGAAGTCTTTAGAGGTATGCGGCTTTGGAATCGGCTTAAGCTTGGTAAAGTTATGGACTCTCGAAGTTCAATTTTGGGTCAAAGTCAAACAAGTCAAATTAGAAATAACTGACATGAAAATGGGTCAAAAATTTGATCAACGTTAAATTGAAAAATTTGAATGCAGATTTTTAGAGAATCGAATGAGAAGTCTTTAGAGGTATGCCGCTTTGGAATCGGCTTAAGTTTAATTAAGTTATGGACTCTCGAAGTTCAATTTTGGGTCAAAGTTAAACAAGTCAAATTAGAAATAACTGACATGAAAATGGGTGAAAAATTTGATCAAAATTAAATTGAAAAATTTGAATGCAGATTTTTAGAGAATCGAATCAGAAGTCTTTAGAGGTATGCCACTTTGGAATCGGCTTAAGTTTGGTTAAGTTATGGAACTCTAAGTCCAATTTGAGTCACTCTTTTACGAGTCATCGGAAAATTAGAAATAACTCACATGAAAATGGGTCAAAAAATTAATCGACGTTAAATTGAAAAATTTGAATGCAGATTTTTAGAGAATCGAATCAGAAGTCTTTAGAGGTATGCCACTTTGCAATCGGCTTAAGCTTGGTAAAGTTATGGACTCTCGAAGTTCAATTTTGGGTCAAAGTTAAACAAGTCAAATTAGAAATAACTGACATGAAAATGGGTCAAAAATTTGAACAACGTTAAATTGAAAAATTTGAATGCAGATTTTTAGAGAATCGAATGAGAAGTCTTTAGAGGTATGCCACTTTGGAATCGGCTTAAGTTTAATTAAGTTATGGACTCTCGAAGTTCAATTTTGGGTCAAAGTTAAACAAGTCAAATTAGAAATAACTGACATGAAAATGGGTGAAAAATTTGATCAAAGTTAAATTGAAAAATTTGAATGCAGATTTTTAGAGAATCGAATCAGAAGTCTTTAGAGGTATGCCACTTTGCAATCGGCTTAAGCTTGGTAAAGTTATGGAACTCTAAGTCCAATTTTGAGTCACTCTTTTACAAGTCATCGGAAAATTAGAAATAACTCACATGAAAATGGGTCAAAAATTTGATCAACGTTTAATTGAAAAATTTGAATGCAGATTTTTAGAGAATCGAATCAGAAGTCTTTAGAGGTATGCGGCTTTGGAATCGGCTTAAGTTTGGTTAAGTTATGGAACTCTAAGTCCAATTTTGAGTCACTCTGTTACAAGTCCTCGGAAAACTAGAAATAACTGACATGAAAATGGGTCAAAAATTTGATCAACGTTAAATTGAAAAATTTGAATGCAGATTTTTAGAGAATCGAATCAGAAGTCTTTAGAGGTATGCGGCTTTGGAATCGGCCTAAGTTTGGTTAAGTTATGGAACTCTAAGTCCAATTTTGAGTCACTCTGTTACAAGTCATCGGAAAATTAGAAATAACTCACATGAAAATGGGTCAAAAAATTAATCGACGTTAAATTGAAAAATATGAATGCACATTTTTAGAGAATCGAATCAGAAGTCTTTAGAGGTATGCCACTTTGGAATCGGCTTACGTTTGGTTAAGTTATGGACTCTCTAAGTCCTATTTTGGGACAACGTTAAACAGGTCAAATTAGAAATAACTGACATAAAAATGGGTGAAAAATTTGATCAAAGTTAAATTGAAAAATTTGAATGCAGATTTTTAGAGAATCGAATCAGAAGTCTTTAGAGGTATGCGGCTTTGGAATCGGCTTAAGTTTGGTAAAGTTATGGACTCTCGAAGTTCAATTTTGGGTCAAAGTTAAACAAGTCAAATTAGAAATAACTGACATAAAAATGGGTGAAAAATTTGATCAAAGTTAAATTGAAAAATTTGAATGCAGATTTTTAGAGAATCGAATCAGAAGTCTTTAGAGGTATGCCACTTTGGAATCGGCTTAAGTTTGGTTAAGTTATGGAACTCTAAGTCCAATTTTGAGTCACTCTTTTACAAGTCATTGGAAAATTAGAAATAACTCACATGAAAATGGGTCAAAAATTAATCGACGTTAAATTGAAAAATTTGAATGCAGATTTTTAGAGAATCGAATCAGAAGTCTTTAGAGGTATGCCACTTGGCAATCGGCTTAAGCTTGGTAAAGTTATGGACTCTCGAAGTTCAATTTTGGGTCAAAGTTAAACAAGTCAAATTAGAAATAACTGACATAAAAATGGGTGAAAAATTTGATCAAAGTTAAATTGAAAAATTTGAATGCAGATTTTTAGAGAATCGAATCAGAAGTCTTTAGAGGTATGCCACTTGGCAATCGGCTTAAGCTTGGTAAAGTTATGGACTCTCGAAGTTCAATTTTGGGTCAAAGTTAAACAAGTCAAATTAGAAATAACTGACATAAAAATGGGTAAAAAATTTGATCAAAGTTAAATTGAAAAATTTGAATGCAGATTTTTAGAGAATCGAATCAGAAGTCTTTAGAGGTATGCCACTTTGGAATCGGCTTAAGTTTGGTTAAGTTATGGAACTCTAAGTCCAATTTTGAGTCACTCTGTTACAAGTCCTCGGAAAACTAGAAATAACTGACATAAAAATGGGTGAAAAATTTGATCAACGTTAAATTGAAAAATTTGAATGCAGATTTTTAGAGAATCGAATCAGAAGTCTTTAGAGGTATGCCACTTTGGAATCGGCTTAAGTTTGGTTAAGTTATGGAACTCTAAGTCCAATTTTGAGTCACTCTTTTACAAGTCATTGGAAAATTAGAAATAACTCACATGAAAATGGGTCAAAAAATTAATCGACGTTAAATTGAAAAATTTGAATGCAGATTTTTAGAGAATCGAATCAGAAGTCTTTAGAGGTATGCCACTTGGCAATCGGCTTAAGCTTGGTAAAGTTATGGACTCTCGAAGTTCAATTTTGGGTCAAAGTTAAACAAGTCAAATTAGAAATAACTGACATAAAAATGGGTGAAAAATTTGATCAAAGTTAAATTGAAAAATTTGAATGCAGATTTTTAGAGAATCGAATCAGAAGTCTTTAGAGGTATGCCACTTTGGAATCGGCTTAAGTTTGGTTAAGTTATGGAACTCTAAGTCCAATTTTGAGTCACTCTGTTACAAGTCCTCGGAAAACTAGAAATAACTGACATGAAAATGGGTCAAAAATTTGATCAACGTTAAATTGAAAAATTTGAATGCAGATTTTTAGAGAATCGAATCAGAAGTCTTTAGAGGTATGCGGCTTTGGAATCGGCCTAAGTTTGGTAAAGTTATGGACTCTCGAAGTTCCATTTTGGGTCAAAATTTACAAGTCAAATTAGAAATAACTGATATAAAAATGGGTGAAAAATTTGATCAAAGTTAAATTGAAAAATTTGAATGCAGATTTTTAGAGAATCGAATCAGAAGTCTTTAGAGGTATGCCACTTTGGAATCGGCTTAAATTTGGTTAAGTTATGGAACTCTAAGTCCAATTTTGAGTCACTCTGTTACAAGTCCTCGGAAAACTAGAAATAACTGACATGAAAATGGGTCAAAAATTTGATCAACGTTAAATTGAAAAATTTGAATGCAGATTTTTAGAGAATCGAATCAGAAGTCTTTAGAGGTATGCGGCTTTGGAATCGGCTTAAGTTTGGTTAAGTTATGGACTCTCGAAGTTCAATTTTGGGTCAAAGTTAAACAAGTCAAATTAGAAATAACTGACATAAAAATGGGTGAAAAATTTGATCAAAGTTAAATTGAAAAATTTGAATGCAGATTGTTAGAGAATCGAATCAGAAGTCTTTAGAGGTATGCCACTTTGCAATCGGCTTAAGCTTGGTAAAGTTATGGAACTCTAAGTCCAATTTTGAGTCACTCTTTTACAAGTCATCGGAAAATTAGAAATAACTCACATGAAAATGGGTCAAAAATTTGATCAACGTTAAATTGAAAAATTTGAATCCAGATTTTTAGAGAATCGAATCAGAAGTCTTTAGAGGTATGCGGCTTTGGAATCGGCTTAAGTTTGGTAAAGTAATGGACTCTCGAAGTTCAATTTTGGGTCAAAGTTAAACAAGTCAAATTAGAAATAACTGACATAAAAATGGGTGAAAAATTTGATCAAAGTTAAATTGAAAAATTTGAATGCAGATTTTTAGAGAATCGAATCAGAAGTCTTTAGAGGTATGCCACTTTGGAATCGGCTTAAGTTTGGTTAAGTTATGGAACTCTAAGTCCAATTTTGAGTCACTCTGTTACAAGTCCTCGGAAAACTAGAAATAACTGACATGAAAATGGGTCAAAAATTTGATCAACGTTAAATTGAAAAATTTGAATGCAGATTTTTAGAGAATCGAATCAGAAGTCTTTAGAGGTATGCGGCTTTGGAATCGGCTTAAGTTTGGTAAAGTTATGGACTCTCGAAGTTCAATTTTGGGTCAAAGTTAAACAAGTCAAATTAGAAATAACTGACATAAAAATGGGTGAAAAATTTGATCGAAGTTAAATTGAAAAATTTGAATGCAGATTTTTAGAGAATCGAATCAGAAGTCTTTAGAGGTATGCCACTTTGCAATCGGCTTAAGCTTGGTAAAGTTATGGACTCTCGAAGTTCAATTTTGGGTCAAAGTTAAACAAGTCAAATTAGAAATAACTGACATGAAAATGTCAAAAATTTGATCAACGTTAAATTGAAAAATTTGAATGCAGATTTTTAGAGAATCGAATCAGAAGTTTTTAGAGGTATGCGGCTTTGGAATCGGCCTAAGTTTGGTAAAGTTATGGACTCTCGAAGTTCCATTTTGGGTCAAAATTTACAAGTCAAATTAGAAATAACTGACATAAAAATGGGTGAAAAATTTGATCAAAGTTAAATTGAAAAATTTGAATGCAGATTTTTAGAGAATCGAATCAGAAGTCTTTAGAGGTATGCCACTTTGGAATCGGCTTACGTTTGGTTAAGTTATGGACTCTCTAAGTCCTATTTTGGGACAACGTTAAACAAGTCAAAATAGAAATAACTGACATAAAAATGGGTGAAAAATTTGATCAACGTTAAATTGAAAAATTTGAATGCAGATTTTTAGAGAATCGAATCAGAAGTCTTTAGAGGTATGCGGCTTTGGAATCGGCTTAAGTTTGGTAAAGTTATGGACTCTCGAAGTTCAATTTTGGGTCAAAGTTAAACAAGTCAAATTAGAAATAACTGACATGAAAATGTCAAAAATTTGATCAACGTTAAATTGAAAAATTTGAATGCAGATTTTTAGAGAATCGAATGAGAAGTCTTTAGAGGTATGCCACTTTGGAATCGGCTTAAGTTTAATTAAGTTATGGACTCTCGAAGTTCAATTTTGGGTCAAAGTTAAACAAGTCAAATTAGAAATAACTGACATGAAAATGGGTGAAAAATTTGATCAAAGTTAAATTGAAAAATTTGAATGCAGATTTTTAGAGAATCGAATCAGAAGTCTTTAGAGGTATGCCACTTTGGAATCGGCTTACGTTTGGTTAAGTTATGGACTCTCTAAGTCCTATTTTGGGACAACGTTAAACAAGTCAAATTAGAAATAACTGACATAAAAATGGGTGAAAAATTTGATCAACGTTAAATTGAAAAATTTGAATGCAGATTTTTAGAGAATCGAATCAGAAGTCTTTAGAGGTATGCGGCTTTGGAATCGGCTTAAGTTTGGTAAAGTTATGGACTCTCGAAGTTCAATTTTGGGTCAAAGTTAAACAAGTCAAATTAGAAATAACTGACATAAAAATGGGTGAAAAATTTGATCGAAGTTAAATTGAAAAATTTGAATGCAGATTTTTAGACAATCGAATCAGAAGTCTTTAGAGGTATGCCACTTTGCAATCGGCTTAAGCTTGGTAAAGTTATGGAACTCTAAGTCCAATTTTGAGTCACTCTTTTACAAGTCATCGGAAAATTAGAAATAACTCACATGAAAATGGGTCAAAAATTTGATCAACGTTAAATTGAAAAATTTGAATGCAGATTTTAAGAGAATCGAATCAGAAGTCTTTAGAGGTTTGCCACTTTGGAATCGGCTTAAGTTTGGTAAAGTTATGGACTCTCGAAGTTCAATTTTGGGTCAAAGTTAAACAAGTCAAATTAGAAATAAAAATGGGTGAAAAATTTGATCAAAGTTAAATTGAAAAATTTGAATGCAGATTTTTAGAGAATCGAATCAGAAGTCTTTAGAGGTATGCCACTTTGAAATCGGCTTAAGTTTGGTTAAGTTATGGAACTCTAAGTCCAATTTTGAGTCACTCTGTTACAAGTCCTCGAAAAACTAGAAATAACTGACATGAAAATGGGTCAAAAGTTTGATCAACGTTAAATTGAAAAATTTGAATGCAGATCTTTAGAGAATCGAATCAGAAGTCTTTAGAGGTATGCGGCTTTGGAATCGGCTTAAGTTTGGTAAAGTTATGGACTCTCGAAGTTCAATTTTGGGTCAAAGTTAAACAAGTCAAATTAGAAATAACTGACATAAAAATGGGTGAAAAATTTGATCAAAGTTAAATTGAAAAATTTGAATGCAGATTTTTAGAGAATCGAATCAGAAGTCTTTAGAGGTATGCCACTTTGGAATCGGCTTAAGTTTGGTTAAGTTATGGAACTCTAAGTCCAATTTTGAGTCACTCTTTTACAAGTCATCGGAAAATAAGAAATAACTCACATGAAAATGGGTCAAAAAATTAATCGACGTTAAATTGAAAAATTTGAATGCAGATTTTTAGAGAATCGAATCAGAAGTCTTTAGAGGTATGCCACTTTGCAATCGGCTTAAGCTTGGTAAAGTTATGGACTCTCGAAGTTCAATTTTGGGTCAAAGTTAAACAAGTCAAATTAGAAATAACTGACATGAAAATGTCAAAAATTTGATCAACGTTAAATTGAAAAATTTGAATGCAGATTTTTAGAGAATCGAATGAGAAGTCTTTAGAGGTATGCCACTTTGGAATCGGCTTAAGTTAAATTAAGTTATGGACTCTCGAAGTTCAATTTTGGGTCAAAGTTAAACAAGTCAAATTAGAAATAACTGACATGAAAATGGGTGAAAAATTTGATCAAAGTTAAATTGAAAAATTTGAATGCAGATTTTTAGAGAATCGAATCAGAAGTCTTTAGAGGTATGCCACTTTGGAATCGGCTTACGTTTGGTTAAGTTATGGACTCTCTAAGTCCTATTTTGGGACAACGTTAAACAAGTCAAATTAGAAATAACTGACATAAGAATGGGTGAAAAATTTGATCAACGTTAAATTGAAAAATTTGAATGCAGATTTTTAGAGAATCGAATCAGAAGTCTTTAGAGGTATGCGGCTTTGGAATCGGCTTAAGTTTGGTAAAGTTATGGACTCTCGAAGTTCAATTTTGGGTCAAAGTTAAACAAGTCAAATTAGAAATAACTGACATAAAAATGGATGAAAAATTTGATCAAAGTTAAATTGAAAAATTTGAATGCAGATTTTTAGAGAATCGAATCACAAGTCTTTAGAGGTATGCCACTTTGGAATCGGCTTAAGCTTGGTAAAGTTATGGAACTCTAAGTCCAATTTTGAGTCACTCTTTTACAAGTCATCGGAAAATTAGAAATAACTCACATGAAAATGGGTCAAAAATTTGATCAACGTTAAATTGAAAAATTTGAATGCAGATTTTTAGAGAATCGAATCAGAAGTCTTTAGAGGTATGCGGCTTTGGAATCGGCTTAAGTTTGGTAAAGTTATGGACTCTCGAAGTTCAATTTTGGGTCAAAGTTAAACAAGTCAAATTAGAAATAACTGACATAAAAATGGGTAAAAAATTTGATCAAAGTTAAATTGAAAAATTTGAATGCAGATTTTTAGAGAATCGAATCAGAAGTCTTTAGAGGTATGCCACTTTGGAATCGGCTTAAGTTTGGTTAAGTTATGGAACTCTAAGTCCAATTTTGAGTCACTCTGTTACAAGTCCTCGAAAAACTAGAAATAACTGACACGAAAATGGGTCAAAAATTTGATCAACGTTAAATTGAAAAATTTGAATGCAGATTTTTAGAGAATCGAATCAGAAGTCTTTAGAGGTATGCGGCTTTGGAATCGGCTTAAGTTTGGTAAAGTTATGGACTCTCGAAGTTCAATTTTGGGTCAAAGTTAAACAAGTCAAATTAGAAATAACTGACATGAAAATGGGTGAAAAATTTGATCAAAGTTAAATTGAAAAATTTGAATGCAGATTTTTAGAGAATCGAATCAGAAGTCTTTAGAGGTATGCCACTTTGGAATCGGCTTAAGTTTGGTTAAGTTATGGAACTCTAAGTCCAATTTTGAGTCACTCTTTTACAAGTCATCGGAAAATTAGAAATAACTCACATGAAAATGGGTCAAAAAATTAATCGACGTTAAATTGAAAAATTTGAATGCAGATTTTTAGAGAATCGAATCAGAAGTCTTTAGAGGTATGCCACTTTGCAATCGGCTTAAGCTTGGTAAAGTTATGGACTCTCGAAGTTCAATTTTGGGTCAAAGTTAAACAAGTCAAATTAGAAATAACTGACATGAAAATGGGTGAAAAATTTGATCAAAGTTAAATTGAAAAATTTGAATGCAGATTTTTAGAGAATCGAATCAGAAGTCTTTAGAGGTATGCCACTTTGCAATCGGCTTAAGCTTGGTAAAGTTATGGAACTCTAAGTCCAATTTTGAGTCACTCTTTTAGAAGTCATCGGAAAATTAGAAATAACTCACATGAAAATGGGTCAAAAATTTGATCAACGTTAAATTGAAAAATTTGAATGCAGATTTTTAGAGAATCGAATCAGAAGTCTTTAGAGGTATGCGGCTTTGGAATCGGCTTAAGTTTGGTAAAATTATGGACTCTCGAAGTTCAATTTTGGGTCAAAGTTAAACAAGTCAAATTAGAAATAACTGACATAAAAATGGGTAAAAAATTTGATCAAAGTTAAATTGAAAAATTTGAATGCAGATTTTTAGAGAATCGAATCAGAAGTCTTTAGAGGTATGCCACTTTGGAATCGGCTTAAGTTTGGTTAAGTTATGGAACTCTAAGTCCAATTTTGAGTCACTCTGTTACAAGTCCTCGAAAAACTAGAAATAACTGACATGAAAATGGGTCAAAAATTTGATCAACGTTAAATTGAAAATTTTGAATGCAGATTTTTAGAGAATCGAATCAGAAGTCTTTAGAGGTATGCGGCTTTGGAATCGGCTTAAGTTTGGTAAAGTTATGGACTCTCGAAGTTCAATTTTGGGTCAAAGTTAAACAAGTCAAATTAGAAATAACTGACATGAAAATGGGTGAAAAATTTGATCAAAGTTAAATTGAAAAATTTGAATGCAGATTTTTAGAGAATCGAATCAGAAGTCTTTAGAGGTATGCCACTTTGGAATCGGCTTAAGTTTGGTTAAGTTATGGAACTCTAAGTCCAATTTTGAGTCACTCTTTTACAAGTCATCGGAAAATTAGAAATAACTCACATGAAAATGGGTCAAAAAATTAATCGACGTTAAATTGAAAAATTTGAATGCAGATTTTTAGAGAATCGAATCAGAAGTCTTTAGAGGTATGCCACTTTGCAATCGGCTTAAGCTTGGTAAAGTTATGGACTCTCGAAGTTCAATTTTGGGTCAAAGTTAAACAAGTCAAATTAGAAATAACTGACATGAAAATGGGTCAAAAATTTGATCAACGTTAAATTGAAAAATTTGAATGCAGATTTTTAGAGAATCGAATGAGAAGTCTTTAGAGGTATGCCGCTTTGGAATCGGCTTAAGCTTGGTAAAGTTATGGAACTCTAAGTCCAATTTTGAGTCACTCTTTTAGAAGTCATCGGAAAATTAGAAATAACTCACATGAAAATGGGTCAAAAATTTGATCAACGTTAAATTGAAAAATTTGAATGCAGATTTTTAGAGAATCGAATCAGAAGTCTTTAGAGGTATGCGGCTTTGGAATCGGCTTAAGTTTGGTAAAGTTATGGACTCTCGAAGTTCAATTTTGGGTCAAAGTTAAACAAGTCAAATTAGAAATAACTGACATAAAAATGGGTCAAAAATTTGATCAAAGTTAAATTGAAAAATTTGAATGCAGATTTTTAGAGAATCGAATCAGAAGTCTTTAGAGGTATGCCACTTTGGAATCGGCTTAAGTTTGGTTAAGTTATGGAACTCTAAGTCCAATTTTGAGTCACTCTGTTACAAGTCCTCGAAAAACTAGAAATAACTGACATGAAAATGGGTCAAAAATTTGATCAACGTTAAATTGAAAATTTTGAATGCAGATTTTTAGAGAATCGAATCAGAAGTCTTTAGAGGTATGCGGCTTTGGAATCGGCTTAAGTTTGGTAAAGTTATGGACTCTCGAAGTTCAATTTTGGGTCAAAGTTAAACAAGTCAAATTAGAAATAACTGACATGAAAATGGGTGAAAAATTTGATCAAAGTTAAATTGAAAAATTTGAATGCAGATTTTTAGAGAATCGAATCAGAAGTCTTTAGAGGTATGCCACTTTGGAATCGGCTTAAGTTTGGTTAAGTTATGGAACTCTAAGTCCAATTTTGAGTCACTCTTTTACAAGTCATCGGAAAATTAGAAATAACTCACATGAAAATGGGTCAAAAAATTAATCGACGTTAAATTGAAAAATTTGAATGCAGATTTTTAGAGAATCGAATCAGAAGTCTTTAGAGGTATGCCACTTTGCAATCGGCTTAAGCTTGGTAAAGTAATGGACTCTCGAAGTTCAATTTTGGGTCAAAGTCAAACAAGTCAAATTAGAAATAACTGACATGAAAATGGGTCAAAAATTTGATCAACGTTAAATTGAAAAATTTGAATGCAGATTTTTAGAGAATCGAATGAGAAGTCTTTAGAGGTATGCCGCTTTGGAATCGGCTTAAGTTTAATTAAGTTATGGACTCTCGAAGTTCAATTTTGGGTCAAAGTTAAACAAGTCAAATTAGAAATAACTGACATGAAAATGGGTGAAAAATTTGATCAAAGTTAAATTGAAAAATTTGAATGCAGATTTTTAGAGAATCGAATCAGAAGTCTTTAGAGGTATGCCACTTTGGAATCGGCTTAAGTTTGGTTAAGTTATGGAACTCTAAGTCCAATTTTGAGTCACTCTTTTACAAGCCATCGGAAAATTAGAAATAACTCACATGAAAATGGGTCAAAAAATTAATCGACGTTAAATTGAAAAATTTGAATGCAGATTTTTAGAGAATCGAATCAGAAGTCTTCAGAGGTATGCCACTTTGCAATCGGCTTAAGCTTGGTAAAGTTATGGACTCTCGAAGTTCAATTTTGGGTCAAAGTTAAACAAGTCAAATTAGAAATAACTGACATGAAAATGGGTCAAAAATTTGAACAACGTTAAATTGAAAAATTTGAATGCAGATTTTTAGAGAATCGAATGAGAAGTCTTTAGAGGTATGCCACTTTGGAATCGGCTTAAGTTTAATTAAGTTATGGACTCTCGAAGTTCAATTTTGGGTCAAAGTTAAACAAGTCAAATTAGAAATAACTGACATGAAAATGGGTGAAAAATTTGATCAAAGTTAAATTGAAAAATTTGAATGCAGATTTTTAGAGAATCGAATCAGAAGTCTTTAGAGGTATGCCACTTTGCAATCGGCTTAAGCTTGGTAAAGTTATGGAACTCTAAGTCCAATTTTGAGTCACTCTTTTACAAGTCATCGGAAAATTAGAAATAACTCACATGAAAATGGGTCAAAAATTTGATCAACGTTAAATTGAAAAATTTGAATGCAGATTTTTAGAGAATCGAATCAGAAGTCTTTAGAGGTATGCGGCTTTGGAATCGGCTTAAGTTTGGTAAAGTTATGGAACTCTAAGTCCAATTTTGAGTCACTCTTTTACAAGTCATCGGAAAATTAGAAATAACTCACATGAAAATGGGTCAAAAATTTGATCAACGTTAAATTGAAAAATTTGAATGCAGATTTTTAGAGAATCGAATCAGAAGTCTTTAGAGGTATGCCACTTTGCAATCGGCTTAAGCTTGGTAAAGTTATGGACTCTCGAAGTTCAATTTTGGGTCAAAGTTAAACAAGTCAAATTAGAAATAACTGACATGAAAATGGGTCAAAAATTTGATCAACGTTAAATTGAAAAATTTGAATGCAGATTTTTAGAGAATCGAATCAGAAGTCTTTAGAGGTATGCCGCTTTGGAATCGGCTTAAGTTTGGTAAAGTTATGGACTCTCGAAGTTCAATTTTGGGTCAAAGTTAAACAAGTCAAATTAGAAATAACTGACATGAAAATGGGTGAAAAATTTGATCAAAGTTAAATTGAAAAATTTGAATGCAGATTTTTAGAGAATCGAATCAGAAGTCTTTAGAGGTATGCCACTTTGGAATCGGCTTAAGTTTGGTTAAGTTATGGAACTCTAAGTCCAATTTTGAGTCACTCTTTTACAAGTCATCGGAAAATTAGAAATAACTCACATGAAAATGGGTCAAAAAATTGATCGACGTTAAATTGAAAAATTTGAATGCAGATTTTTAGAGAATCGAATCAGAAGTCTTTAGAGGTATGCCACTTTGCAATCGGCTTAAGCTTGGTAAAGTTATGGACTCTCGAAGTTCAATTTTGGGTCAAAGTTAAACAAGTCAAATTAGAAATAACTGACATGAAAATGGGTCAAAAATTTGAACAACGTTAAATTGAAAAATTTGAATGCAGATTTTTAGAGAATCGAATGAGAAGTCTTTAGAGGTATGCCACTTTGGAATCGGCTTAAGTTTAATTAAGTTATGGACTCTCGAAGTTCAATTTTGGGTCAAAGTTAAACAAGTCAAATTAGAAATAACTGACATGAAAATGGGGGAAAAATTTGATCAAAGTTAAATTGAAAAATTTGAATGCAGATTTTTAGAGAATCGAATCAGAAGTCTTTAGAGGTATGCCACTTTGCAATCGGCTTAAGCTTGGTAAAGTTATGGAACTCTAAGTCCAATTTTGAGTCACTCTTTTACAAGTCATCGGAAAATTAGAAATAACTCACATGAAAATGGGTCAAAAATTTGATCAACGTTAAATTGAAAAATTTGAATGCAGATTTTTAGAGAATCGAATCAGAAGTCTTTAGAGGTATGCGGCTTTGGAATCGGCTTAAGTTTGGTTAAGTTATGGAACTCTAAGTCCAATTTTGAGTCACTCTTTTACAAGTCATCGGAAAATTAGAAATAACTCACATGAAAATGGGTCAAAAATTTGATCAACGTTAAATTGAAAAATTTGAATGCAGATTTTTAGAGAATCGAATCAGAAGTCTTTAGAGGTATGCGGCTTTGAAATCGGCTTAAGTTTGGTAAAGTTATGGACTCTCGAAGTTCAATTTTGGGTCAAAGTTAAACAAGTCAAATTAGAAATAACTGACATAAAAATGGGTAAAAAATTTGATCAAAGTTAAATTGAAAAATTTGAATGCAGATTTTTAGAGAATCGAATCAGAAGTCTTTAGAGGTATGCCACTTTGGAATCGGCTTAAGTTTGGTTAAGTTATGGAACTCTAAGTCCAATTTTGAGTCACTCTTTTAAAAGTCATCGGAAAATTAGAAATAACTGACACGAAAATGGGTCAAAAATTTGATCAACGTTAAATTGAAAAATTTGAATGCAGATTTTTAGAGAATCGAATCAGAAGTCTTTAGAGGTATGCCACTTTGGAATCGGCTTGAGTTTGGTTAAGTTATGGAACTCTAAGTCCAATTTTGAGTCACTCTTTTACAAGTCATCGGAAAATTAGAAATAACTCACATGAAAATGGGTCAAAAATTTGATCAACGTTAAATTGAAAAATTTGAATGCAGATTTTTAGAGAATCGAATCAGAAGTCTTTAGAGGTATGCCACTTTGCAATCGGCTTAAGCTTGGTAAAGTTATGGACTCTCGAAGTTCAATTTTGGGTCAAAGTCAAACAAGTCAAATTAGAAATAACTGACATGAAAATGGGTCAAAAATTTGATCAACGTTAAATTGAAAAATTTGAATGCAGATTTTTAGAGAATCGAATGAGAAGTCTTTAGAGGTATGCCACTTTGGAATCGGCTTAAGTTTAATTAAGTTATGGACTCTCGAAGTTCAATTTTGGGTCAAAGTTAAACAAGTCAAATTAGAAATAACTGACATGAAAATGGGTGAAAAATTTGATCAAAGTTAAATTGAAAAATTTGAATGCAGATTTTTAGAGAATCGAATCAGAAGTCTTTAGAGGTATGCCACTTTGGAATCGGCTTAAGTTTGGTTAAGTTATGGAACTCTAAGTCCAATTTTGAGTCACTCTTTTACAAGTCATCGGAAAATTAGAAATAACTCACATGAAAATGGGTCAAAAAATTAATCGACGTTAAATTGAAAAATTTGAATGCAGATTTTTAGAGAATCGAATCAGAAGTCTTTAGAGGTATGCCACTTTGCAATCGGCTTAAGCTTGGTAAAGTTATGGACTCTCGAAGTTCAATTTTGGGTCAAAGTTAAACAAGTCAAATTAGAAATAACTGACATGAAAATGGGTCAAAAATTTGAACAACGTTAAATTGAAAAATTTGAATGCAGATTTTTAGAGAATCGAATGAGAAGTCTTTAGAGGTATGCCACTTTGGAATCGGCTTAAGTTTAATTAAGTTATGGACTCTCGAAGTTCAATTTTGGGTCAAAGTTAAACAAGTCAAATTAGAAATAACTGACATGAAAATGGGTGAAAAATTTGATCAAAGTTAAATTGAAAAATTTGAATGCAGATTTTTAGAGAATCGAATCAGAAGTCTTTAGAGGTATGCCACTTTGCAATCGGCTTGAGTTTGGTTAAGTTATGGAACTCTAAGTCCAATTTTGAGTCACTCTTTTACAAGTCATCGGAAAATTAGAAATAACTCACATGAAAATGGGTCAAAAATTTGATCAACGTTAAATTGAAAAATTTGAATGCAGATTTTTAGAGAATCGAATCAGAAGTCTTTAGAGGTATGCGGCTTTGGAATCGGCTTAAGTTTGGTTAAGTTATGGAACTCTAAGTCCAATTTTGAGTCACTCTTTTACAAGTCATCGGAAAATTAGAAATAACTCACATGAAAATGGGTCAAAAATTTGATCAACGTTAAATTGAAAAATTTGAATGCAGATTTTTAGAGAATCGAATCAGAAGTCTTTAGAGGTATGCGGCTTTGGAATCGGCTTAAGTTTGGTAAAGTTATGGACTCTCGAAGTTCAATTTTGGGTCAAAGTTAAACAAGTCAAATTAGAAATAACTGACATAAAAATGGGTAAAAAATTTGATCAAAGTTAAATTGAAAAATTTGAATGCAGATTTTTAGAGAATCGAATCAGAAGTCTTTAGAGGTATGCCACTTTGGAATCGGCTTGAGTTTGGTTAAGTTATGGAACTCTAAGTCCAATTTTGAGTCACTCTTTTACAAGTCATCGGAAAATTAGAAATAACTGACACGAAAATGGGTCAAAAATTTGATCAACGTTAAATTGAAAAATTTGAATGCAGATTTTTAGAGAATCGAATCAGAAGTCTTTAGAGGTATGCCACTTTGGAATCGGCTTGAGTTTGGTTAAGTTATGGAACTCTAAGTCCAATTTTGAGTCACTCTGTTACAAGTCCTCGAAAAACTAGAAATAACTGACACGAAAATGGGTCAAAAATTTGATCAACGTTAAATTGAAAAATTTGAATGCAGATTTTTAGAGAATCGAATCAGAAGTCTTTAGAGGTATGCGGCTTTGGAATCGGCTTAAGTTTGGTAAAGTTATGGACTCTCGAAGTTCAATTTTGGGTCAAAGTTAAACAAGTCAAATTAGAAATAACTGACATGAAAATGGGTGAAAAATTTGATCAAAGTTAAATTGAAAAATTTGAATGCAGATTTTTAGAGAATCGAATCAGAAGTCTTTAGAGGTATGCCACTTTGGAATCGGCTTGAGTTTGGTTAAGTTATGGAACTCTAAGTCCAATTTTGAGTCACTCTTTTACAAGTCATCGGAAAATTAGAAATAACTCACATGAAAATGGGTCAAAAAATTAATCGACGTTAAATTGAAAAATTTGAATGCAGATTTTTAGAGAATCGAATCAGAAGTCTTTAGAGGTATGCCACTTTGCAATCGGCTTAAGCTTGGTAAAGTTATGGACTCTCGAAGTTCAATTTTGGGTCAAAGTTAAACAAGTCAAATTAGAAATAACTGACATGAAAATGGGTCAAAAATTTGATCAACGTTAAATTGAAAAATTTGAATGCAGATTTTTAGAGAATCGAATGAGAAGTCTTTAGAGGTATGCCACTTTGGAATCGGCTTAAGTTTAATTAAGTTATGGACTCTCGAAGTTCAATTTTGGGTCAAAGTTAAACAAGTCAAATTAGAAATAACTGACATGAAAATGGGTGAAAAATTTGATCAAAGTTAAATTGAAAAATTTGAATGCAGATGTTTAGAGAATCGAATCAGAAGTCTTTAGAGGTATGCCACTTTGCAATCGGCTTAAGCTTGGTAAAGTTATGGAACTCTAAGTCCAATTTTGAGTCACTCTTTTACAAGTCATCGGAAAATTAGAAATAACTCACATGAAAATGGGTCAAAAATTTGATCAACGTTAAATTGAAAAATTTGAATGCAGATTTTTAGAGAATCGAATCAGAAGTCTTTAGAGGTATGCGGCTTTGGAATCGGCTTAAGTTTGGTAAAGTTATGGACTCTCGAAGTTCAATTTTGGGTCAAAGTTAAACAAGTCAAATTAGAAATAACTGACATAAAAATGGGTAAAAAATTTGATCAAAGTTAAATTGAAAAATTTGAATGCAGATTTTTAGAGAATCGAATCAGAAGTCTTTAGAGGTATGCCACTTTGGAATCGGCTTAAGTTTGGTTAAGTTATGGAACTCTAAGTCCAATTTTGAGTCACTCTGTTACAAGTCCTCGAAAAACTAGAAATAACTGACATGAAAATGGGTCAAAAATTTGATCAACGTTAAATTGAAAAATTTGAATGCAGATTTTTAGAGAATCGAATCAGAAGTCTTTAGAGGTATGCGGCTTTGGAATCGGCTTAAGTTTGGTTAAGTTATGGAACTCTAAGTCCAATTTTGAGTCACTCTTTTACAAGTCATCGGAAAATTAGAAATAACTCACATGAAAATGGGTCAAAAATTTGATCAACGTTAAATTGAAAAATTTGAATGCAGATTTTTAGAGAATCGAATCAGAAGTCTTTAGAGGTATGCGGCTTTGGAATCGGCTTAAGTTTGGTAAAGTTATGGACTCTCGAAGTTCAATTTTGGGTCAAAGTTAAACAAGTCAAATTAGAAATAACTGACATAAAAATGGGTAAAAAATTTGATCAAAGTTAAATTGAAAAATTTGAATGCAGATTTTTAGAGAATCGAATCAGAAGTCTTTAGAGGTATGCCACTTTGGAATCGGCTTGAGTTTGGTTAAGTTATGGAACTCTAAGTCCAATTTTGAGTCACTCTTTTACAAGTCATCGGAAAATTAGAAATAACTGACACGAAAATGGGTCAAAAATTTGATCAACGTTAAATTGAAAAATTTGAATGCAGATTTTTAGAGAATCGAATCAGAAGTCTTTAGAGGTATGCCACTTTGGAATCGGCTTGAGTTTGGTTAAGTTATGGAACTCTAAGTCCAATTTTGAGTCACTCTGTTACAAGTCCTCGAAAAACTAGAAATAACTGACACGAAAATGGGTCAAAAATTTGATCAACGTTAAATTGAAAAATTTGAATGCAGATTTTTAGAGAATCGAATCAGAAGTCTTTAGAGGTATGCGGCTTTGGAATCGGCTTAAGTTTGGTAAAGTTATGGACTCTCGAAGTTCAATTTTGGGTCAAAGTTAAACAAGTCAAATTAGAAATAACTGACATGAAAATGGGTGAAAAATTTGATCAAAGTTAAATTGAAAAATTTGAATGCAGATTTTTAGAGAATCGAATCAGAAGTCTTTAGAGGTATGCCACTTTGGAATCGGCTTGAGTTTGGTTAAGTTATGGAACTCTAAGTCCAATTTTGAGTCACTCTTTTACAAGTCATCGGAAAATTAGAAATAACTCACATGAAAATGGGTCAAAAAATTAATCGACGTTAAATTGAAAAATTTGAATGCAGATTTTTAGAGAATCGAATCAGAAGTCTTTAGAGGTATGCCACTTTGCAATCGGCTTAAGCTTGGTAAAGTTATGGACTCTCGAAGTTCAATTTTGGGTCAAAGTTAAACAAGTCAAATTAGAAATAACTGACATGAAAATGGGTCAAAAATTTGATCAACGTTAAATTGAAAAATTTGAATGCAGATTTTTAGAGAATCGAATGAGAAGTCTTTAGAGGTATGCCACTTTGGAATCGGCTTAAGTTTAATTAAGTTATGGACTCTCGAAGTTCAATTTTGGGTCAAAGTTAAACAAGTCAAATTAGAAATAACTGACATGAAAATGGGTGAAAAATTTGATCAAAGTTAAATTGAAAAATTTGAATGCAGATGTTTAGAGAATCGAATCAGAAGTCTTTAGAGGTATGCCACTTTGCAATCGGCTTAAGCTTGGTAAAGTTATGGAACTCTAAGTCCAATTTTGAGTCACTCTTTTACAAGTCATCGGAAAATTAGAAATAACTCACATGAAAATGGGTCAAAAATTTGATCAACGTTAAATTGAAAAATTTGAATGCAGATTTTTAGAGAATCGAATCAGAAGTCTTTAGAGGTATGCGGCTTTGGAATCGGCTTAAGTTTGGTAAAGTTATGGACTCTCGAAGTTCAATTTTGGGTCAAAGTTAAACAAGTCAAATTAGAAATAACTGACATAAAAATGGGTAAAAAATTTGATCAAAGTTAAATTGAAAAATTTGAATGCAGATTTTTAGAGAATCGAATCAGAAGTCTTTAGAGGTATGCCACTTTGGAATCGGCTTAAGTTTGGTTAAGTTATGGAACTCTAAGTCCAATTTTGAGTCACTCTGTTACAAGTCCTCGAAAAACTAGAAATAACTGACATGAAAATGGGTCAAAAATTTGATCAACGTTAAATTGAAAAATTTGAATGCAGATTTTTAGAGAATCGAATCAGAAGTCTTTAGAGGTATGCGGCTTTGGAATCGGCTTAAGTTTGGTAAAGTTATGGACTCTCGAAGTTCAATTTTGGGTCAAAGTTAAACAAGTCAAATTAGAAATAACTGACATGAAAATGGGTGAAAAATTTGATCAAAGTTAAATTGAAAAATTTGAATGCAGATTTTTAGAGAATCGAATCAGAAGTCTTTAGAGGTATGCCACTTTGGAATCGGCTTAAGTTTGGTTAAGTTATGGAACTCTAAGTCCAATTTTGAGTCACTCTTTTACAAGTCATCGGAAAATTAGAAATAACTCACATGAAAATGGGTCAAAAAATTAATCGACGTTAAATTGAAAAATTTGAATGCAGATTTTTAGAGAATCGAATCAGAAGTCTTTAGAGGTATGCCACTTTGCAATCGGCTTAAGCTTGGTAAAGTTATGGACTCTCGAAGTTCAATTTTGGGTCAAAGTTAAACAAGTCAAATTAGAAATAACTGACATGAAAATGGGTCAAAAATTTGATCAACGTTAAATTGAAAAATTTGAATGCAGATTTTTAGAGAATCGAATGAGAAGTCTTTAGAGGTATGCGGCTTTGGAATCGGCTTAAGTTTGGTAAAGTTATGGACTCTCGAAGTTCAATTTTGGGTCAAAGTTAAACAAGTCAAATTAGAAATAACTGACATGAAAATGGGTGAAAAATTTGATCAAAGTTAAATTGAAAAATTTGAATGCAGATTTTTAGAGAATCGAATCAGAAGTCTTTAGAGGTATGCCACTTTGGAATCGGCTTAAGTTTGGTTAAGTTATGGAACTCTAAGTCCAATTTTGAGTCACTCTTTTACAAGTCATCGGAAAATTAGAAATAACTCACATGAAAATGGGTCAAAAAATTAATCGACGTTAAATTGAAAAATTTGAATGCAGATTTTTAGAGAATCGAATCAGAAGTCTTTAGAGGTATGCCACTTTGCAATCGGCTTAAGCTTGGTAAAGTTATGGACTCTCGAAGTTCAATTTTGGGTCAAAGTTAAACAAGTCAAATTAGAAATAACTGACATGAAAATGGGTCAAAAATTTGATCAACGTTAAATTGAAAAATTTGAATGCAGATTTTTAGAGAATCGAATGAGAAGTCTTTAGAGGTATGCCACTTTGGAATCGGCTTAAGTTTAATTAAGTTATGGACTCTCGAAGTTCAATTTTGGGTCAAAGTTAAACAAGTCAAATTAGAAATAACTGACATGAAAATGGGTGAAAAATTTGATCAAAGTTAAATTGAAAAATTTGAATGCAGATTTTTAGAGAATCGAATCAGAAGTCTTTAGAGGTATGCCACTTTGGAATCGGCTTAAGTTTGGTTAAGTTATGGAACTCTAAGTCCAATTTTGAGTCACTCTTTTACAAGTCATCGGAAAATTAGAAATAACTCACATGAAAATGGGTCAAAAAATTAATCGACGTTAAATTGAAAAATTTGAATGCAGATTTTTAGAGAATCGAATCAGAAGTCTTTAGAGGTATGCCACTTTGCAATCGGCTTAAGCTTGGTAAAGTTATGGACTCTCGAAGTTCAATTTTGGGTCAAAGTTAAACAAGTCAAATTAGAAATAACTGACATGAAAATGGGTCAAAAATTTGATCAACGTTAAATTGAAAAATTTGAATGCAGATTTTTAGAGAATCGAATGAGAAGTCTTTAGAGGTATGCCACTTTGGAATCGGCTTAAGTTTAATTAAGTTATGGACTCTCGAAGTTCAATTTTGGGTCAAAGTTAAACAAGTCAAATTAGAAATAACTGACATGAAAATGGGTGAAAAATTTGATCAAAGTTAAATTGAAAAATTTGAATGCAGATTTTTAGAGAATCGAATCAGAAGTCTTTAGAGGTATGCCACTTTGGAATCGGCTTAAGTTTGGTTAAGTTATGGAACTCTAAGTCCAATTTTGAGTCACTCTGTTACAAGTCCTCGAAAAACTAGAAATAACTGACATGAAGATGGGTCAAAAATTTGATCAACGTTAAATTGAAAAATTTGAATGCAAGTCAAATTAGAAATAACTGACATGAAAATGGGTGAAAAATTTGATCAAAGTTAAATTGAAAAATTTGAATGCAGATTTTTAGAGAATCGAATCAGAAGTCTTTAGAGGTATGCCACTTTGGAATCGGCTTAAGTTTGGTTAAGTTATGGAACTCTAAGTCCAATTTTGAGTCACTCTTTTACAAGTCATCGGAAAATTAGAAATAACTCACATGAAAATGGGTCAAAAAAATTAATCGACGTTAAATTGAAAAATTTGAATGCAGATTTTTAGAGAATCGAATCAGAAGTCTTTAGAGGTATGCCACTTTGCAATCGGCTTAAGCTTGGTAAAGTTATGGACTCTCGAAGTTCAATTTTGGGTCAAAGTTAAACAAGTCAAATTAGAAATAACTGACATGAAAATGGGTCAAAAATTTGATCAACGTTAAATTGAAAAATTTGAATGCAGATTTTTAGAGAATCGAATGAGAAGTCTTTAGAGGTATGCGGCTTTGGAATCGGCTTAAGTTTGGTAAAGTTATGGACTCTCGAAGTTCAATTTTGGGTCAAAGTTAAACAAGTCAAATTAGAAATAACTGACATGAAAATGGGTGAAAAATTTGATCAAAGTTAAATTGAAAAATTTGAATGCAGATTTTTAGAGAATCGAATCAGAAGTCTTTAGAGGTATGCCACTTTGGAATCGGCTTAAGTTTGGTTAAGTTATGGAACTCTAAGTCCAATTTTGAGTCACTCTTTTACAAGTCATCGGAAAATTAGAAATAACTCACATGAAAATGGGTCAAAAAATTAATCGACGTTAAATTGAAAAATTTGAATGCAGATTTTTAGAGAATCGAATCAGAAGTCTTTAGAGGTATGCCACTTTGCAATCGGCTTAAGCTTGGTAAAGTTATGGACTCTCGAAGTTCAATTTTGGGTCAAAGTTAAACAAGTCAAATTAGAAATAACTGACATGAAAATGGGTCAAAAATTTGATCAACGTTAAATTGAAAAATTTGAATGCAGATTTTTAGAGAATCGAATGAGAAGTCTTTAGAGGTATGCCACTTTGGAATCGGCTTAAGTTTAATTAAGTTATGGACTCTCGAAGTTCAATTTTGGGTCAAAGTTAAACAAGTCAAATTAGAAATAACTGACATGAAAATGGGTGAAAAATTTGATCAAAGTTAAATTGAAAAATTTGAATGCAGATTTTTAGAGAATCGAATCAGAAGTCTTTAGAGGTATGCCACTTTGGAATCGGCTTAAGGGGGTCTTCTAGTCTAGAGGCTCGAATTTCGACCTTTTTTTAACAATTAATAAAAAAAAAGCAATATATATTTTTATTATCCGTTTTTTTATCACTTGTTTATTAAACTTAAAGGAGTACAAAAAATAAATTTCAAAAAAAAAAAATTAGTTTTCATTGAGTTATTCCTTCTTGAAGAAGAGGGAAAAAAAAGAGGACGTGTCCGCGTCGCCATGATATCTATGCTTGTAGTTATCTGAAAACTAAAACAATGATAGATTATTAATGAGTACGAATGTCGCTATGGCATGAACCACCAAAAAAAAAATATCTTTTTTTTCATGAAATGGCGGCTACTCAAAGAAAAAAGTCGATTTTTTTCACTAATTTTTCCACTTTGTCGAATTTTTAAAAATATTATAAATTAAAATTTTTTTTTTTTGTTGGTTCATGCGATAGCGATATATTTAAAGAATATTCATGCCAAATTTCAAGTAAATCGACTGATTAGAACTTGAGTTAGAGTGGCGACCGCATCAAAAAAAGTAGTTTCGAGAAAAACGCGTTTAAAATTCCAGTCGTTCCCTCAACCGGTCTAGTTGCCACGTCACTAAAACGGCTATAGCTATGAAAATAATTTGAGTTTTGAAAAATCCTTTTAGGAAGATATTTTTGAATATCCAAACTATCGAATTATGAAAAAAAAAATTTTTCGATTTTCTCAAATTTCTAGACTAGAAGACCCCCTTAAGTTTGGTTAAGTTATGGAACTCTAAGTCCAATTTTGAGTCACTCTTTTACAAGTCATCGGAAAATTAGAAATAACTCACATGAAAATGGGTCAAAAAATTAATCGACGTTAAATTGAAAAATTTGAATGCAGATTTTTAGAGAATCGAATCAGAAGTCTTTAGAGGTATGCCACTTTGCAATCGGCTTAAGCTTGGTAAAGTTATGGACTCTCGAAGTTCAATTTTGGGTCAAAGTTAAACAAGTCAAATTAGAAATAACTGACATGAAAATGGGTCAAAAATTTGATCAACGTTAAATTGAAAAATTTGAATGCAGATTTTTAGAGAATCGAATGAGAAGTCTTTAGAGGTATGCCACTTTGGAATCGGCTTAAGTTTAATTAAGTTATGGACTCTCGAAGTTCAATTTTGGGTCAAAGTTAAACAAGTCAAATTAGAAATAACTGACATGAAAATGGGTGAAAAATTTGATTAAAGTTAAATTGAAAAATTTGAATGCAGATTTTTAGAGAATCGAATCAGAAGTCTTTAGAGGTATGCCACTTTGGAATCGGCTTAAGTTTGGTTAAGTTATGGAACTCTAAGTCCAATTTTGAGTCACTCTTTTACAAGTCATCGGAAAATTAGAAATAACTCACATGAAAATGGGTCAAAAAATTAATCGACGTTAAATTGAAAAATTTGATGGCAGATTTTTAGAGAATCGAATCAGAAGTCTTTAGAGGTATGCCACTTTGCAATCGGCTTAAGCTTGGTAAAGTTATGGACTCTCGAAGTTCAATTTTGGGTCAAAGTTAAACAAGTCAAATTAGAAATAACTGACATGAAAATGGGTCAAAAATTTGATCAACGTTAAATTGAAAAATTTGAATGCAGATTTTTAGAGAATCGAATGAGAAGTCTTTAGAGGTATGCCACTTTGGAATCGGCTTAAGTTTAATTAAGTTATGGACTCTCGAAGTTCAATTTTGGGTCAAAGTTAAACAAGTCAAATTAGAAATAACTGACATGAAAATGGGTGAAAAATTTGATCAAAGTTAAATTGAAAAATTTGAATGCAGATTTTTAGAGAATCGAATCAGAAGTCTTTAGAGGTATGCCACTTTGCAATCGGCTTAGGCTTGGTAAAGTTATGGAACTCTAAGTCCAATTTTGAGTCACTCTTTTACAAGTCATCGGAAAATTAGAAATAACTCACATGAAAATGGGTCAAAAAATTTGATCAACGTTAAATTGAAAAATTTGAATGCAGATTTTTAGAGAATCGAATCAGAAGTCTTTAGAGGTATGCGGCTTTGGAATCGGCTTAAGTTTGGTAAAGTTATGGACTCTCGAAGTTCAATTTTGGGTCAAAGTTAAACAAGTCAAATTAGAAATAACTGACATAAAAATGGGTAAAAAATTTGATCAAAGTTAAATTGAAAAATTTGAATGCAGATTTTTAGAGAATCGAATCAGAAGTCTTTAGAGGTATGCCACTTTGGAATCGGCTTAAGTTTGGTTAAGTTATGGAACTCTAAGTCCAATTTTGAGTCACTCTGTTACAAGTCCTCGAAAAACTAGAAATAACTGACATGAAAATGGGTCAAAAATTTGATCAACGTTAAATTGAAAAATTTGAATGCAGATTTTTAGAGAATCGAATCAGAAGTCTTTAGAGGTATGCGGCTTTGGAATCGGCTTAAGTTTGGTAAAGTTATGGACTCTCGAAGTTCAATTTTGGGTCAAAGTTAAACAAGTCAAATTAGAAATAACTGACATGAAAATGGGTGAAAAATTTGATCAAAGTTAAATTGAAAAATTTGAATGCAGATTTTTAGAGAATCGAATCAGAAGTCTTTAGAGGTATGCCACTTTGGAATCGGCTTAAGTTTGGTTAAGTTATGGAACTCTAAGTCCAATTTTGAGTCACTCTTTTACAAGTCATCGGAAAATTAGAAATAACTCACATGAAAATGGGTCAAAAAATTAATCGACGTTAAATTGAAAAATTTGAATGCAGATTTTTAGAGAATCGAATCAGAAGTCTTTAGAGGTATGCCACTTTGCAATCGGCTTAAGCTTGGTAAAGTTATGGACTCTCGAAGTTCAATTTTGGGTCAAAGTTAAACAAGTCAAATTAGAAATAACTGACATGAAAATGGGTCAAAAATTTGATCAACGTTAAATTGAACAAGAAAGGAAAGCTAACTTCGGGCGGAGCCGAAGTTGAAATACCCTTGCAGAATATTCTGCAAATTATATTCTCCAAAATTATTCATATGATGCATTCTTAATACTCATCAAAAATCCCAACTTCCTAACTTTAAAAACACCAAAGTTATGGCATTTCCAATCGTTCAGTTATGTATATGGCAGCTATAGAATATAGTCGGCCGATCCTTATGAAATTTGATATGTCGGATTGATTGGGCAAAAAAAAACCCATAGAAAATTCCAACTTCCTAACTTAACAAACACTTAAGTTATGGCATTTCCGATCAATCAGTTATATGGCAGCTATAAGATATAGTCGACCGATCCTTATGAAATTTGGTAGGTCGGATTGATTGGCCAAATATAAAACCCATAGAAAATCCCAACTTCCTAACTTAACAAACAGCAGAGTTATGGCATTTCCGATCAATCAGTTATATGGCAGCTATAGGATATAGTCGGCCGATCCCGGCCGTTCCGACTTATATACTGCGTGCAAAGGAAAGAAGGGTGTGTGCAAAGTTTCAATTCGATATCTTTAAAACTGAGAGACTAGTTCGCGTAGAAACAGACAGACGGACAGACAGACGGACAGACAGACGGACAGACGGACAGACGGACATGGCTATATCAACTCAGGAGGTGATCCTGATCAAGAATATATATACTTTATAGGGTCGGAGATGTCTCCTTCACTGCGTTGCACACTTTTGACCAAAATTATAATACCCTCTGCAAGGGTATAAAAATGTATCGGCGATAGATTCAAAATAATATTTAATAAATCTATTTCTCAAAAGTTGGCATTACCATTAAGGAAAAGTTCGAGGGGGTTGAATTTTATTGATTGATTTTATATTCTATGACATATTCTATGACTAAGTACAAATTTTCTTATATGTACCAGTGCTCAATAACAATTCTAAATTAGGTTTAAAATTAAATCTGAAAAACACACCAAAGATCCTTATGAAATAGATAGATTGACCAAATAAAAAACCAATACAAAATCCCAATTTCCTAACTTTAAAAACACCAATGTTATGGCATTTCCGATCGTTCAGTTAAATGGCAGCTATAGAATATAGTCGTCCGATCCTTATGAAATTTGGTAGGTCAGATTGATTGGCCAAATATAAAACCCATAAAAAATCCCAATATCCTAACTTTAAAAATAAAAAAAACACCAATGTTATGGCATTTCCGATCGTTCAGTTATATGGCAGCTATAGAATATAGTCGACCGATCCTTTTAAAATTTGGTAGGTCAGATTGATTGGCCAAATATAGAACCCATAAAAAATCCCAACTTCCTAACTTTAAAAACACCAAAGTTATGGCATTTCTGATCGTTCAGTTATATCGCAGCTATAGGATATAGTCGACCGATCCATATGAAATTGGGAACGTCGGATTGATTGGCCAAAAATACAACCCATAGAAAATCCCAACTTCCTAACTTTACAAACACCAAAGTTATGGCATTTCGGATTAATCAGTTATATGGCAGCTATAGGATATAGTCGGCCGATCCTTATGAAATTTGGTAGGTCGGATTGATTAGCCAAATTTAAAACCCATAGAAAGTCCCAACTTCCTAACTTTACAAACACGAAAGTTATGGCATTTCCGATCAATCAGTTATATGGCAGCTATAGGATATAGTCGGCCGATCCCGGCCGTTCCGACTTATATACTGCGTGCAAAGGAAAGAAGGGTGTGTGCAAAGTTTCAATTCGATAGCTTTAAAACTGAGCGACTAGTTTGCGTAGAAACAGACAGACGGACAGACAGACGGACAGACAGACGGACAGACAGACGGACAGACAGACGGACAGACAGACGGACAGACAGACGGACAGACGGACAGACGGACATGGCTATATCAACTCAGGAGGTGATCCTGATCAAGAATATATATACTTAATATGGTCGGAGATGTCTCCTTCACTGCGTTGCACACTTTTGACCAAAATTATAATACCCTCTGCAAGGGTATAAAAAAACACCAATGTTATGGCATTTCCGATCGTTCAATTATATGGCAGCTATAGAATATAGTCGACCGATCCTTTTAAAATTTGGTAGGTCAGATTGATTGGCCAAATATAGAACCCATAAAAATCCCAACTTCCTAACTTTAAAAACACCAAAGTTATGGCATTTCTGATCGTTCAGTTATATCGCAGCTATAGGATATAGTCGACCGATCCATATGAAATTGGGAACGTCGGATTGATTGGCCAAAAATACAACCCATAGAAAATCCCAACTTCCTAACTTTACAAACACCAAAGTTATGGCATTTCGGATTAATCAGTTATATGGCAGCTATAGGATATAGTCGGCCGATCCTTATGAAATTTGGTAGGTCGGATTGATTGGCCAAATTTAAAACCCATAGAAAGTCCCAACTTCCTAACTTTACAAACACGAAAGTTATGGCATTTCCGATCAATCAGTTATATGGCAGCTATAGGATATAGTCGGCCGATCCCGGCCGTTCCGACTTATATACTGCGTGCAAAGGAAAGAAGGGTGTGTGCAAAGTTTCAATTCGATAGCTTTAAAACTGAGCGACTAGTTTGCGTAGAAACAGACAGACGGACAGACAGACGGACAGACAGACGGACAGACAGACGGACAGACGGACATGGCTATATCAACTCAGGAGGTGATCCTGATCAAGAATATATATACTTTATATGGTCGGAGATGTCTCCTTCACTGCGTTGCACACTTTTGACCAAAATTATAATACCCTCTGCAAGGGTATAAAAACACCAATGTTATGGCATTTCCGATCGTTCAGTTATATGGCAGCTATAGAATATAGTCGACCGATCCTTTTAAAATTTGGTAGGTCAGATTGATTGGCCAAATATAGAACCCATAAAAAATCCGAACTTCCTAACTTTAAAAACACCAAAGTTATGGCATTTCTGATCGTTCAGTTATATCGCAGCTATAGGATATAGTCGACCGATCCATATGAAATTGGGAACGTCGGATTGATTGGCCAAAAATACAACCCATAGAAAATCCCAACTTCCTAACTTTACAAACACCAAAGTTATGGCATTTCGGATTAATCAGTTATATGGCAGCTATAGGATATAGTCGGCCGATCCTTATGAAATTTGGTACGTCGGATTGATTGGCCAAATATAATACCCATAGAGAGTCCCAACTTCCTAACTTAACAAACAGCAGAGTTATGGCATTTCCGATCAATCAGTTATATGGCAGCTATAGGATATAGTCGGCCGATCCCGGCCGTTCCGACTTATATACTGCGTGCAAAGGAAAGAAGGGTGTGTGCAAAGTTTCAATTCGATAGCTTTAAAACTGAGCGACTAGTTTGCGTAGAAACAGACAGACGGACAGACAGACGGACAGACAGACGGACAGACAGACGGACAGACGGACAGACGGACATGGCTATATCAACTCAGGAGGTGATCCTGATCAAGAATATATATACTTTATATGGTCGGAGATGTCTCCTTCACTGCGTTGCACACTTTTGACCAAAATTATAATACCCTCTGCAAGGGTATAAAAATTTGAATGCAGATTTTTAGAGAATCGAATGAGAAGTCTTTAGAGGTATGCCACTTTGGAATCGGCTTAAGTTTAATTAAGTTATGGACTCTCGAAGTTCAATTTTGGGTCAAAGTTAAACAAGTCAAATTAGAAATAACTGACATGAAAATGGGTGAAAAATTTGATCACAGTTAAATTGAAAAATTTGAATTTAGATTTTTAGAGAATCGAATCAGAAGTCTTTAGAGGTATGCCACTTTGGAATCGGCTTAAGATTGGTTAAGTTATGGATTCTCTAAGTCCAATTTTGAGTCACTCTGTTACAAGTCATCGGAAAATTGGAAATAACTGACATTGAAAAATTTAAATGCAGATTTTTAGAGAATCGAATGAGAAGTCTTTAGAGGTATGCCACTTTGGAATCGGCTTAAGTTTAATTAAGTTATGGACTCTCGAAGTTCAATTTTGGGTCAAAGTTAAACAAGTCAAATTAGAAATAACTGACATGAAAATGGGTGAAAAATTTGATCAAAGTTAAATTGAAAAATTTGAATGCAGATTTTTAGAGAATCGAATCAGAAGTCTTTAGAGGTATGCCACTTTGGAATCGGCTTACGTTTGGTTAAGTTATGGACTCTCTAAGTCCTATTTTGGGACAACGTTAAACAAGTCAAATTAGAAATAACTGACATAAAAATGGGTGAAAAATTTGATCAAAGTTAAATTGAAAAATTTGAATGCAGATTTTTAGAGAATCGAATCAGAAGTCTTTAGAGGTATGCGGCTTTGGAATCGGCTTAAGTTTGGTAAAGTTATGGACTCTCGAAGTTCAATTTTGGGTCAAAGTTAAACAAGTCAAATTAGAAATAACTGACATAAAAATGGGTGAAAAATTTGATCAAAGTTAAATTGAAAAATTTGAATGCAGATTTTTAGAGAATCGAATCAGAAGTCTCTAGAGGTATGCCACTTTGCAATCGGCTTAAGCTTGGTAAAGTTATGGAACTCTAAGTCCAATTTTGAGTCACTCTTTTACAAGTCATCGGAAAATTAGAAATAACTCACATGAAAATGGGTCAAAAATTTGATCAACGTTTAATTAAAAAATTTGAATGCAGATTTTTAGAGAATCGAATCAGAAGTCTTTAGAGGTATGCGGCTTTGGAATCGGCTTAAGTTTGGTAAAGTTATGGACTCTCGAAGTTCAATTTTGGGTCAAAGTTAAACAAGTCAAATTAGAAATAACTGACATAAAAATGGGTAAAAAATTTGATCAAAGTTAAATTGAAAAATTTGAATGCAGATTTTTAGAGAATCGAATCAGAAGTCTTTAGAGGTATGCCACTTTGCAATCGGCTTAAGTTTGGTTAAGTTATGGAACTCTAAGTCCAATTTTGAGTCACTCTTTTACAAGTCATCGGAAAATTAGAAATAACTCACATGAAAATGGGTCAAAAATTTGATCAACGTTTAATTGAAAAATTTGAATGCAGATTTTTAGAGAATCGAATCAGAAGTCTTTAGAGGTATGCGGCTTTGGAATCGGCTTAAGTTTGGTAAAGTTATGGACTCTCGAAGTTCAATTTTGGGTCAAAGTTAAACAAGTCAAATTAGAAATAACTGACATAAAAATGGGTAAAAAATTTGATCAAAGTTAAATTGAAAAATTTGAATGCAGATTTTTAGAGAATCGAATCAGAAGTCTTTAGAAATAACTGACATAAAAATGGGTGAAAAATTTGATCAAAGTTAAATTGAAAAATTTGAATGCAGATTTTTAGAGAATCGAATCAGAAGTCTCTAGAGGTATGCCACTTTGCAATCGGCTTAAGCTTGGTAAAGTTATGGAACTCTAAGTCCAATTTTGAGTCACTCTTTTACAAGTCATCGGAAAATTAGAAATAACTCACATGAAAATGGGTCAAAAATTTGATCAACGTTTAATTGAAAAATTTGAATGCAGATTTTTAGAGAATCGAATCAGAAGTCTTTAGAGGTATGCGGCTTTGGAATCGGCTTAAGTTTGGTAAAGTTATGGACTCTCGAAGTTCAATTTTGGGTCAAAGTTAAACAAGTCAAATTAGAAATAACTGACATAAAAATGGGTAAAAAATTTGATCAAAGTTAAATTGAAAAATTTGAATGCAGATTTTTAGAGAATCGAATCAGAAGTCTTTAGAGGTATGCCACTTTGCAATCGGCTTAAGTTTGGTTAAGTTATGGAACTCTAAGTCCAATTTTGAGTCACTCTTTTACAAGTCATCGGAAAATTAGAAATAACTCACATGAAAATGGGTCAAAAATTTGATCAACGTTTAATTGAAAAATTTGAATGCAGATTTTTAGAGAATCGAATCAGAAGTCTTTAGAGGTATGCGGCTTTGGAATCGGCTTAAGTTTGGTAAAGTTATGGACTCTCGAAGTTCAATTTTGGGTCAAAGTTAAACAAGTCAAATTAGAAATAACTGACATAAAAATGGGTAAAAAATTTGATCAAAGTTAAATTGAAAAATTTGAATGCAGATTTTTAGAGAATCGAATCAGAAGTCTTTAGAGGTATGCCACTTTGGAATCGGCTTAAGTTTGGTTAAGTTATGGAACTCTAAGTCCAATTTTGAGTCACTCTTTTACAAGTCATCGGAAAATTAGAAATAACTCACATGAAAATGGGTCAAAAATTTGATCAACGTTTAATTGAAAAATTTGAATGCAGATTTTTAGAGAATCGAATCAGAAGTCTTTAGAGGTATGCGGCTTTGGAATCGGCTTAAGTTTGGTAAAGTTATGGACTCTCGAAGTTCAATTTTGGGTCAAAGTTAAACAAGTCAAATTAGAAATAACTGACATGAAAATGGGTGAAAAATTTGATCAAAGTTAAATTGAAAAATTTGAATGCAGGTTTTTAGAGAATCGAATCAGAAGTCTTTAGAGGTATGCCACTTTGGAATCGGCTTACGTTTGGTTAAGTTATGGACTCTCTAAGTCCTATTTTGGGACAACGTTAAACAGGTCAAATTAGAAATAACTGACATAAAAATGGGTGAAAAATTTGATCAAAGTTAAATTGAAAAATTTGAATGCAGATTTTTAGAGAATCGAATCAGAAGTCTTTAGAGGTATGCGGCTTTGGAATCGGCTTAAGTTTGGTAAAGTTATGGACTCTCGAAATTCAATTTTGGGTCAAAGTTAAACAAGTCAAACTGACATAAAAATGGGTGAAAAATTTGATCAAAGTTAAATTGAAAAATTTGAATGCAGATTTTTAGAGAATCGAATCAGAAGTCTTTAGAGGTATGCCACTTTGGAATCGGCTTAAGTTTGGTTAAGTTATGGAACTCTAAGTCCAATTTTGAGTCACTCTTTTACAAGTCATCGGAAAATTAGAAATAACTCACATGAAAATGGGTCAAAAAATTAATCGACGTTAAATTGAAAAATTTGAATGCAGATTTTTAGAGAATCGAATCAGAAGTCTTTAGAGGTATGCCACTTGGCAATCGGCTTAAGCTTGGTAAAGTTATGGACTCTCGAAGTTCAATTTTGGGTCAAAATTAAACAAGTCAAATTAGAAATAACTGACATAAAAATGGGTGAAAAATTTGATCAAAGTTAAATTGAAAAATTTGAATGCAGGTTTTTAGAGAATCGAATCAGAAGTCTTTAGAGGTATGCCACTTTGGAATCGGCTTACGTTTGGTTAAGTTATGGACTCTCTAAGTCCTATTTTGGGACAACGTTAAACAGGTCAAATTAGAAATAACTGACATAAAAATGGGTGAAAAATTTGATCAAAGTTAAATTAAAAAATTTGAATGCAGATTTTTAGAGAATCGAATCAGAAGTCTTTAGAGGTATGCGGCTTTGGAATCGGCTTAAGTTTGGTAAAGTTATGGACTCTCGAAATTCAATTTTGGGTCAAAGTTAAACAAGTCAAACTGACATAAAAATGGGTGAAAAATTTGATCAAAGTTAAATTGAAAAATTTGAATGCAGATTTTTAGAGAATCGAATCAGAAGTCTTTAGAGGTATGCCACTTTGGAATCGGCTTAAGTTTGGTTAAGTTATGGAACTCTAAGTCCAATTTTGAGTCACTCTTTTACAAGTCATCGGAAAATTAGAAATAACTCACATGAAAATGGGTCAAAAATTTGATCAACGTTAAATTGAAAAATTTGAATCCAGATTTTTAGAGAATCGAATCAGAAGTCTTTAGAGGTATGCGGCTTTGGAATCGGCTTAAGTTTGGTAAAGTTATGGACTCTCGAAGTTCAATTTTGGGTCAAAGTTAAACAAGTCAAATTAGAAATAACTGACATAAAAATGGGTGAAAAATTTGATCAAAGTTAAATTGAAAAATTTGAATGCAGATTTTTATAGAATCGAATCAGAAGTCTTTAGAGGTATGCCACTTTGGAATCGGCTTAAGTTTGGTTAAGTTATGGAACTCTAAGTCCAATTTTGAGTCACTCTGTTACAAGTCCTCGGAAAACTAGAAATAACTGACATGAAAATGGGTCAAAAATTGGATCAACGTTAAATTGAAAAATTTGAATGCAGATTTTTAGAGAATCGAATCAGAAGTCTTTAGAGGTATGCGGCTTTGGAATCGGCTTAAGTTTGGTAAAGTAATGGACTCTCGAAGTTCAATTTTGGGTCAAAGTTTACAAGTCAAATTAGAAATAACTGACATAAAAATGGGTGAAAAATTTGATCAAAGTTAAATTGAAAAATTTGAATGCAGATTTTTAGAGAATCGAATCAGAAGTCTTTAGAGGTATGCCACTTTGCAATCGGCTTAAGTTTGGTAAAGTTATGGACTCTCTAAGTCCAATTTTAAGTCACTCTGTTAGAAGTCCTCGGAAATCTAGAAATAACTCACATGAAAATGGGTCAAAAATTTGATCAACGTTAAATTGAAAAATTTGAATGCAGATTTTTAGAGAATCGAATCAGAAGTCTTTAGAGGTATGCGGCTTTGGAATCGGCTTAAGTTTGGTAAAGTTATGGACTCTCGAAGTTCAATTTTGGGTCAAAGTTAAACAAGTCAAATTAGAAATAACTGACATAAAAATGGGTGAAAAATTTGATCAAAGTTAAATTGAAAAATTTGAATGCAGATTTTTAGAGAATCGAATCAGAAGAGTTTAGAGGTATGCCACTTTGGAATCGGCTTAAGTTTGGTTAAGTTATGGAACTCTAAGTCCAATTTTGAGTCACTCTGTTACAAGTCCTCGGAAAACTAGAAATAACTGACATGAAAATGGGTCAAAAATTTGATCAACGTTAAATTGAAAAATTTGAATGCAGATTTTTAGAGAATCGAATCAGTAGTCTTTAGAGGTATGCGGCTTTGGAATCGGCTTAAGTTTGGTAAAGTTATGGACTCTCGAAGTTCAATTTTGGGTCAAAGTTAAACATGTCAAATTAGAAATAACTGACTAAAAATGGGTGAAAAATTTGATCAAAGTTAAATTGAAAAATTTGAATGCAGATTTTTAGAGAATCGAATCAGAAGTCTTTAGAGGTATGCCACTTTGCAATCGGCTTAAGCTTGGTAAAGTTATGGAACTCTAAGTCCAATTTTGAGTCACTCTTTTACAAGTCATCGGAAAATTAGAAATAACTCACATGAAAATGGGTCAAAAATTTGATCAACGTTAAATTGAAAAATTTGAATGCAGATTTTTAGAGAATCGAATCAGAAGTCTTTAGAGGTATGCGGCTTTGGAATCGGCTTAAGTTTGGTAAAGTTATGGACTCTCGAAGTTCAATTTTGGGTCAAAGTTAAACAAGTCAAATTAGAAATAACTGACATAAAAATGGGTGAAAAATTTGATCAAAGTTAAATTGAAAAATTTGAATGCAGATTTTTAGAGAATCGAATCAGAAGAGTTTAGAGGTATGCCACTTTGGAATCGGCTTAAGTTTGGTTAAGTTATGGAACTCTAAGTCCAATTTTGAGTCACTCTGTTACAAGTCCTCGGAAAACTAGAAATAACTGACATGAAAATGGGTCAAAAATTTGATCAACGTTAAATTGAAAAATTTGAATGCAGATTTTTAGAGAATCGAATCAGTAGTCTTTAGAGGTATGCGGCTTTGGAATCGGCTTAAGTTTGGTAAAGTTATGGACTCTCGAAGTTCAATTTTGGGTCAAAGTTAAACATGTCAAATTAGAAATAACTGACATAAAAATGGGTGAAAAATTTGATCAAAGTTAAATTGAAAAATTTGAATGCAGATTTTTAGAGAATCGAATCAGAAGTCTTTAGAGGTATGCCACTTTGCAATCGGCTTAAGCTTGGTAAAGTTATGGAACTCTAAGTCCAATTTTGAGTCACTCTGTTACAAGTCATCGGAAAATTAGAAATAACTCACATGAAAATGGGTCAAAAATTTGATCAACGTTAAATTGAAAAATTTGAATGCAGATTTTTAGAGAATCGAATCAGAAGTCTTTAGAGGTATGCGGCTTTGGAATCGGCTTAAGTTTGGTAAAGTTATGGACTCTCGAAGTTCAATTTTGGGTCAAAGTTAAACAAGTCAAATTAGAAATAACTGACATAAAAATGGGTGAAAAATTTGATCAAAGTTAAATTGAACAAGAGAGAACGCTATAGTCGGGTGCCCCGACTATCAGATACCCGTTACTCAGGTAAAGGGAGTGCGAGGGAGATGGAGATAGAAACTTTGATCACGCATAACTTTTTAACGAATGGTCCGATTTGAAAAATTTCTTCTACATTTCGATAGGTATTGATAAACACAATAAAACTGCCTTTTTACTTTTCCGAAATATTTAAATTTTTAAAATCGTATATAAGCGATTGTGTGCGTTAAAGGGGGCGTGGCACCTTTTTGAAACAAACTTGCGCTGCGTAGGAACTCCTAGAATCTGCATGCAAAATGCCAATCTTCTAGCTTTTATAGTTTCCGAGATCTCAGCGTTCATACGGACAGACAGACAGACAGACGGACAGACGGACAGACGGACATGGCTATATCGACTCGGCTAGTGACCCTGATCAAGAATATATATACTTTATAGGGTCGGAAACGCTTCCTTCTAGCTGTTACATACTTTTGCACGAATACAATATACCCTTTTACTCTACGAGTAACGGGTATAAAAATTTGAATGCAGATTTTTAGAGAATCGAATCAGAAGTCTTTAGAGGTATGCCACTTTGGAATCGGCTTAAGTTTGGTTAAGTTATGGAACTCTAAGTCCAATTTTGAGTCACTCTGTTACAGGTCCTCGAAAAACTAGAAATAACTGACATGAAAATGGGTCAAAAGTTTGATCCACGTTAAATTGAAAAATTTGAATGCAGATTTTTAGAGAATCGAATCAGAAGTCTTTAGAGGTATGCCACTTTGCAATCGGCTTAAGCTTGGTAAAGTTATGGACTCTCGAAGTTCAATTTTGGGTCAAAGTTAAACAAGTCAAATTAGAAATAACTGGCATAAAAATGGGTGAAAAATTTGATCAAAGTTAAATTGAAAAATTTGAATGCAGATTTTTAGAGAATCGAATCAGAAGTCTTTATAGGTATGCGGCTTTGGAATCGGCTTAAGTTTGGTAAAGTTATGGACTCTCGAAGTTCAATTTTGGGTCAAAGTTAAACAAGTCAAATTAGAAATAACTGACATAAAAATGGGTGAAAAATTTGATCAAAGTTAAATTGAACAAGAGAGAACGCTATAGTCGGGTGCCCCGACTATCAGATACCCGTTACTCAGGTAAAGGGAGTGCGAGGGAGATGGAGATAGAAACTTTGATCACGCATAACTTTTTAACGAATGGTCCGATTTGAAAAATTTCTTCTACATTTCGATAGGTATTGATAAACACAATAAAACTGCACTTTTACTTTTCCGAAATATTTAAATTTTTAAAATCGTATATAACCGATTGTGGGCGTTAAAGGGGGCGTGGCACCTTTTTGAAACAAACTTGCGCTGCGTAGGAACTCCTAGAATCTGCATGCAAAATGCCAATCTTCTAGCTTTTATAGTTTCCGAGATCTCAGCGTTCATACGGACAGACAGACAGACAGACGGACAGACGGACAGACGGACATGGCTATATCGACTCGGCTAGTGACCCTGATCAAGAATATATATACTTTATAGGGTCGGAAACGCTTCCTTCTAGCTGTTACATACTTTTGCACGAATACAATATACCCTTTTACTCTACGAGTAACGGGTATAAAAATTTGAATGCAGATTTTTAGAGAATCGAATCAGAAGTCTTTAGAGGTATGCCACTTTGGAATCGGCTTAAGTTTGGTTAAGTTATGGAACTCTAAGTCCAATTTTGAGTCACTCTGTTACAAGTCCTCGAAAAACTAGAAATAACTGACATGAAAATGGGTCAAAAGTTTGATCCACGTTAAATTGAAAAATTTGAATGCAGATTTTTAGAGAATCGAATCAGAAGTCTTTAGAGGTATGCCACTTTGCAATCGGCTTAAGCTTGGTAAAGTTATGGACTCTCGAAGTTCAATTTTGGGTCAAAGTTAAACAAGTCAAATTAGAAATAACTGACATAAAAATGGGTGAAAAATTTGATCAAAGTTAAATTGAAAAATTTGAATGCAGATTTTTAGAGAATCGAATCAGAAGTCTTTAGAGGTATGCCACTTTGGAATCGGCTTAAGTTTGGTTAAGTTATGGAACTCTAAGTCCAATTTTGAGTCACTCTTTTACAAGTCATCGGAAAATTAGAAATAACTCACATGAAAATGGGTCAAAAAATTAATCGACGTTAAATTGAAAAATTTGAATGCAGATTTTTAGAGAATCGAATCAGAAGTCTTTAGAGGTATGCCACTTTGCAATCGGCTTAAGCTTGGTAAAGTTATGGACTCTCGAAGTTCAATTTTGGGTCAAAGTTAAACAAGTCAAATTAGAAATAACTGACATGAAAATGGGTCAAAAATTTGATCAACGTTAAATTGAAAAATTTGAATGCAGATTTTTAGAGAATCGAATGAGAAGTCTTTAGAGGTATGCCACTTTGGAATCGGCTTAAGTTTGATTAAGTTATGGACTCTCGAAGTTCAATTTTGGGTCAAAGTTAAACAAGTCAAATTAGAAATAACTGACATGAAAATGGGTGAAAAATTTGATCAAAGTTAAATTGAAAAATTTGAATGCAGATTTTTAGAGAATCGAATCAGAAGTCTTTAGAGGTATGCCACTTTGGAATCGGCTTACGTTTGGTTAAGTTATGGACTCTCTAAGTCCTATTTTGGGACAACGTTAAACAAGTCAAATTAGAAATAACTGACATAAAAATGGGTGAAAAATTTGATCAAAGATAAATTGAAAAATTTGAATGCAGATTTTTAGAGAATCGAATCAGAAGTCTTTAGAGGTATGCGGCTTTGGAATCGGCTTAAGTTTGGTAAAGTTATGGACTCTCGAAGTTCAATTTTGGGTCAAAGTTAAACAAGTCAAATTAGAAATAACTGACATAAAAATGGGTGAAAAATTTGATCAAAGTTAAATTGAAAAATTTGAATGCAGATTTTTAGATAATCGAATCAGAAGTCTTTAGAGGTATGCCACTTTGCAATCGGCTTAAGTTTGGTTAAGTTATGGACTCTCTAAGTCCTATTTTGGGACAACGTTAAACAAGTCAAATTATAAATAACTGACATGAAAATGGGTGAAAAATTTGATCAAAGTTAAATTGAAAAATTTGAATGCAGATTTTTAGAGAATCGAATCAGAAGTCTTTAGAGGTATGCCACTTTGGAATCGGCTTACGTTTGGTAAAGTTATGGACTCTCTAAGTCCAATTTTGAGTCACTCTGTTACAAGTCCTCGGAAAACTAGAAATAACTGACATGAAAATGGGTCAAAAATTTGATCAACGTTAAATTGAAAAATTTGAAATCAGATTTTTAGAGAATCGAATCAGAAGTCTTTAGAGGTATGCGGCTTTGGAATCGGCTTAAGTTTGGTAAAGTTATGGATTGTCGAAGTTCAATTTTGGGTCAAAGTTAAACAAGTCAAATTAGAAATAACTGACATAAAAATGGGTGAAAAATTTGATCAAAGTTAAATTGAAAAATTTGAATGCAGATTTTTAGAGAATCGAATCAGAAGTCTTTAGAGGTATGCCACTTTGGAATCGGCTTAAGTTTGGTTAAGTTATGGAACTCTAAGTCCAATTTTGAGTCACTCTGTTACAAGTCCTCGAAAAACTAGAAATAACTGACATGAAAATGGGTCAAAAATTTGATCAACGTTAAATTGAAAAATTTGAATGCAGATTTTTAGAGAATCGAATCAGAAGTCTTTAGAGGTATGCGGCTTTGAAATCGGCTTAAGTTTGGTAAAGTTATGGACTCTCGAAGTTCAATTTTGGGTCAAAGTTAAACAAGTCAAATTAGAAATAACTGACATAAAAATGGATGAAAAATTTGATCAAAGTTAAATTGAAAAATTTGAATGCAGATTTTTAGAGAATCGAATCAGAAGTCTTTAGAGGTATGCCACTTTGGAATCGGCTTAAGTTTGGTTAAGTTATGGAACTCTAAGTCCAATTTTGAGTCACTCTGTTACAAGTCCTCGAAAAACTAGAAATAACTGACATGAAAATGGGTCAAAAGTTTGATCAACGTTAAATTGAAAAATTTGAATGCAGATTTTTAGAGAATCGAATCAGAAGTCTTTAGAGGTATGCCACTTTGCAATCGGCTTAAGCTTGGTAAAGTTATGGACTCTCGAAGTTCAATTTTGGGTCAAAGTTAAACAAGTCAAATTAGAAATAACTGACATAAAAATGGGTGAAAAATTTGATCAAAGTTAAATTGAAAAATTTGAATGCAGATTTTTAGAGAATCGAATCAGAAGTCTTTAGAGGTATGCCACTTTGGAATCGGCTTAAGTTTGGTTAAGTTATGGAACTCTAAGTCCAATTTTGAGTCACTCTTTTACAAGTCATCGGAAAATTAGAAATAACTCACATGAAAATGGGTCAAAAAAATTAATCGACGTTAAATTGAAAAATTTGAATGCAGATTTTTAGAGAATCGAATCAGAAGTCTTTAGAGGTATGCCACTTTGCAATCGGCTTAAGCTTGGTAAAGTTATGGACTCTCGAAGTTCAATTTTGGGTCAAAGTTAAACAAGTCAAATTAGAAATAACTGACATGAAAATGGGTCAAAAATTTGATCAACGTTAAATTGAAAAATTTGAATGCAGATTTTTAGAGAATCGAATGAGAAGTCTTTAGAGGTATGCCACTTTGGAATCGGCTTAAGTTTGATTAAGTTATGGACTCTCGAAGTTCAATTTTGGGTCAAAGTTAAACAAGTCAAATTAGAAATAACTGACATGAAAATGGGTGAAAAATTTGATCAAAGTTAAATTGAAAAATTTGAATGCAGATTTTTAGAGAATCGAATCAGAAGTCTTTAGAGGTATGCCACTTTGGAATCGGCTTACGTTTGGTTAAGTTATGGACTCTCTAAGTCCTATTTTGGGACAACGTTAAACAAGTCAAATTAGAAATAACTGACATAAAAATGGGTGAAAAATTTGATCAAAGATAAATTGAAAAATTTGAATGCAGATTTTTAGAGAATCGAATCAGAAGTCTTTAGAGGTATGCGGCTTTGGAATCGGCTTAAGTTTGGTAAAGTTATGGACTCTCGAAGTTCAATTTTGGGTCAAAGTTAAACAAGTCAAATTAGAAATAACTGACATAAAAATGGGTGAAAAATTTGATCAAAGTTAAATTGAAAAATTTGAATGCAGATTTTTAGATAATCGAATCAGAAGTCTTTAGAGGTATGCCACTTTGCAATCGGCTTAAGTTTGGTTAAGTTATGGACTCTCTAAGTCCTATTTTGGGACAACGTTAAACAAGTCAAATTATAAATAACTGACATGAAAATGGGTGAAAAATTTGATCAAAGTTAAATTGAAAAATTTGAATGCAGATTTTTAGAGAATCGAATCAGAAGTCTTTAGAGGTATGCCACTTTGGAATCGGCTTACGTTTGGTAAAGTTATGGACTCTCTAAGTCCAATTTTGAGTCACTCTGTTACAAGTCCTCGGAAAACTAGAAATAACTGACATGAAAATGGGTCAAAAATTTGATCAACGTTAAATTGAAAAATTTGAAATCAGATTTTTAGAGAATCGAATCAGAAGTCTTTAGAGGTATGCGGCTTTGGAATCGGCTTAAGTTTGGTAAAGTTATGGACTGTCGAAGTTCAATTTTGGGTCAAAGTTAAACAAGTCAAATTAGAAATAACTGACATAAAAATGGGTGAAAAATTTGATCAAAGTTAAATTGAAAAATTTGAATGCAGATTTTTAGAGAATCGAATCAGAAGTCTTTAGAGGTATGCCACTTTGGAATCGGCTTAAGTTTGGTTAAGTTATGGAACTCTAAGTCCAATTTTGAGTCACTCTGTTACAAGTCCTCGAAAAACTAGAAATAACTGACATGAAAATGGGTCAAAAATTTGATCAACGTTAAATTGAAAAATTTGAATGCAGATTTTTAGAGAATCGAATCAGAAGTCTTTAGAGGTATGCGGCTTTGAAATCGGCTTAAGTTTGGTAAAGTTATGGACTCTCGAAGTTCAATTTTGGGTCAAAGTTAAACAAGTCAAATTAGAAATAACTGACATAAAAATGGGTGAAAAATTTGATCAAAGTTAAATTGAACAAGAAAGGAAGCAAACTTCGGCATGCCGAAGTTTATATACCCTTGCAGTTATAATAATTATTCAGTGTATTTATTTGGTCAGAAAGAAAATGACAGCCATCAAATCGCGTAAATTGGCCTTATATTTTTATCATGTTAATATATAGTAAATGAACCTATTTAATTTTATCGGATTGTTGCTAGTTTCAGTGATATTTATTTCGAAATTCTCGTACTCAGCCCCCACACCACGACAAGGTCTCAATCCACGAGGGGGAAACTATATTTGCTTAAATAATAAAGATAAATACAATTAGAATATATATACAATTATCTTTTTACAATTTATATTATATCTATTTATTTTATTTATTTACAATTGAGCGCTTATTATATAATAGTTATATTTCTTTACAAGCTATAACTGAGGAAAATTCCATCATGATGACTATATGGTGTTTCATATATGAGGGCGAGGGTTTCCGGAATTCGAGCATCAGTAAATATCCAATCAATCTGCGTAAGGTGTTTTGTTGTTGGAGAGCTGTTTGTTCCAAAAAGGTTATACGCATTTAAAATTGCCTCCAGAGAATCAGTTCTTAAGTATCTGCAAATATTAAAATCTCCTAATATTACCACTTTATTATTATCTATTCTGCGTACTTTTTCGACGTCAGCTTTAATTTCATTTCGAAATCTTGTAATAGGAAATCTAGGACTCCTATATACAATTAAAAATGACGTGTCAAGAAATTTAAATGCAATTGATTGATAGGTGCTCATCGGGCTTATTGATTTAGTTGTTTCGAACAAAAATACAACATTTTGCGAAATACTCTGCTTAGCATAGATGAGTATTCCGTTCTTCCCAATACCATTCAAACGATTGCTATCTATTCTCCTTATAATGTCAAAATCTCTTATATTATACTCTTCATGTGGAAGAGTCCAGGTTTCAACAAAACATAAAAAGTTTGCGGAACAAATAATTTTGTCGTTGGCAATATCTTCGTGATGAGCACGAAGAGACTCAACATTGTGGTAATACAATGAGATGGCATCATTTCTATTGAACAAGAATTCGTATTGCGTAGTCAAAGCCTTTTCCCCTCTTAAACATTGAAGTTCTTCTTGGACATTTGTTGCTCCAAATCTAGTTGGAGGAACAAAGTCTCCTAAAAGGAAAAGACCCGATGCGCATGTTGCCCTGCTGCATCCTACGTAAAGCGAAGCTCGCTTAATGCCTCTTTTAAGATGCACTGCGACTTTGCTGTAGGTTGCTCCTTGGCTTTTGTGGATGGTAATAGCCTCAGCAGGAACAACTGGGAATTGCTTACGATCAATCGAAGAATGTCCTGAATTTCCGCACTGAAAAACTCGGGCTGTTTTCTGAATGGGAGTCCAACCGGGATTATCATTCCTTCGAACTTTTGACCTGGCTATGGCCCCAACCGTAGGATCTGAAAACTTTATCCACAGTCCTGTAACTATATGGGAGCCGTTAACCATGCAATGGTCAATTTGCATTAATTGGCCAGTTGCACCATTTACTAGTCCGTCATTTGTGTCTATATTGACGGTAACCATATACTTTGCCGTTGTTTTTAGCTGAAGAATATATGGTAAGCCCTGGGTTTCTGAGGTTTTCATATTTTGGGCCATTCTTAACGTCCTGACTCTATTGCTTTCTGACATATTTGCTGATTTAACAGTATCTATGGCAGTTGAAAAGAACTCTTCAGTCTGAATTTGGGCAAGCTTAAAGGTATTATAATGGGTAACCTCATCATTAGAGCAGAACAAATGAATTGCGTCATCAGCAACCTCGGTGGCTGAAACAACTCTTTGCCTAAGAAGCTCTACATCTGCGTCTGTCATATTAGCCTCGGACATATTATTTAATGCCAAAGCAAACGCGTGATCGTCCCGTTGTCTCATTATTTCAGTTAACTCAAAAAACTTAAAATTATTCCAAAGGTTAGCTCCGGCAAGAATGTTATAGGGGTTATTACTATTTTCTAGGAATATCCACCGATCCCCAACTGGGCTAAGCTGCTTCAGATCTCCAAACACTATTATTGATTTTCCACCAAAAATTAGATCTTGAGTTCTAAAAATTTGTCGAAGTCTTTGATCTAAATACCCAAGCATTTTCGATCCGACCATGGAAATTTCATCTATAATAATTAATTGGATGTCAATTAACTTGCAATGCAAAGTGTTTAAAGAATCATTATTTAAGGGTCTTAACGGACCCGAAGATTGATTAACAGGAAGGGAGAAAACGGAATGAAGCGTAAGTCCTCCAATCCCAAAAGCAGCTTTTCCAGTAGGAGCACAAAGTAAAACCTTTGCAGAATCAGTTGCCCCAGGAAGCTTATTCGCCCGCCACGTTATAGACTGATATATTGTTGAAATCAGCCTACTTTTTCCGACTCCAGAACCTCCACCAACATATTCATAAAAAATTTTCTTTGCTGCAACATTATGCATTACATGGGCGTAATACTGGCGTTGCTTAAAGTTAAGCGATCTAGTAAGGGAGCAAAGTGTGTCTTCAGATACCAAAGGAGGAAGTCTAATAAGTTGAAGTTCTCCATCCTCTGGGTTATTTTCAATGTCATCTTGGAGTACATTTACGTTTTGCCCAACGTTTGGTACTGCCAAGGCTCTAAACTCTTCATCTAGGTATTGGGAGGCAAGCCCCTCAGCAAGATGACTGTTTGGTTCTCTATCAAAATTTTGCAATTCTTGAAGAACCCTCTCCAATTCCATATCATCAAACACATCATATTGCTCTTTGTTGGCCTTGATTATTTCAAAATTATTTCTGAATGTACTTTCATTGTCATTTAAAATAAGTTCCGATTCCTCACTCCTCCACGGAAAGAAAAGCATTACATGCTCTCTAAAATAATCAGATGGGGAAGAGTTTAAGCTAAAGCGAACCCATCTAAGAATTAAGGCATGCTTACGCCTTTTCACACTACCAGTCCCATCTAGCAGTGCGAAACATTGTTCAGCAATGGCGTTTTCCTCATCTGGTTCCAAGTCGATCGGTTCATCATAATCTTCGTTGGACCTTTCTGTTCGAGAGTTGGACTTGCCGAATTTGTACCAAGCCGCAAATTCTGCAAGACATATTGACTCTAATTGTTCATGCCTTTGTACATACCGATCAAGTAAGTTTTTCTCAAAGATATCAGTGGAGTTTTCAGGAAGCTGTTCTATTTCCCTATTAGATCGCACTATCCGCACTCTTTTATCTGGATGGCAAGTGTTAACAAAAATATTTCCTTCGCTAGCCTCTGACATGTGTAATCCCAAAATGTTGTAGGCTGCTTCTTGGGCAGAAATCTCTGTAGCGTTAATGAACTTGCTCCCGAGATGCTGCAGTTTTCTTTTAACTGAAATATTTCCGTGACTTATTTCAGTCATTGCTTCGCGAAGGAGTTGCGACACTCCACGGTTGGATTTGTTAATGTAGTTAACTATATAACTACAACACGCGTACGCATCTAGGATAAATTGAATATCCATGTTTGCTCTATGTAAGCCCAAAATATTTTTGTTGTAAGCATTTAACAACCTGTCGGAAAATTTGCGACGAAGAAATATCTGAGGTTTTTTTAGGCTGGAGCGAATGGCAAACTTATATTCTTCAAATGTAGTATCAAGGTGGGTCAGGAAAAGGTTAAAATTATTAAAAGTGCCTGCTTCTTCATCGGAACTAGACTTTAAAAGCTCTTTAATTTTTTTAAACAATTCTTTAGAATGTTCAACATTGGTTTCGTTTTCTTCTAATGGATATAACACCAATGTTTCAGGCATTGGAGGGTATGGCATATTGAAGCGGCAGAATTCCTGGCCACGCAGCTCTCTTAAACATGAAGAGCTGTGCTTATGGCGCTGGTATTGAATAAATTCTTGCAATTCAGGATCTTCTCCGCTAGTAGTAATAAACCGATCAACAAAACGTATAACTTGATCGCAATTCTCTGCTCCGTCCAGCCTTGGAGCTTCAGAAAGCCAGTACATGCCATGAGAGTGTGGCGATCCCCTGTGCTGAAACTCGATCCTCCAATAATAGTGGACTAGGGTATATTCGCCAAATATCTCAGAACTTTTGAAAACTTTCAGCAATTGTCGGAGCCTGTAGTCAAAGTAACGGGAGCATGTTACTGGGTCAGATCGGATTAAGCGAGCTTTTTCGGTACTCGAAAGAGCTGCCGCTTCGTCCTCATTTATATTTTTGCCATCCACCAAAAGAGAAATAATAACTAACAGCTCATTCCATCTAGATTCAGCAGCGGAAAGAGTTATGAAAAATGTAGGCAACCCAAATTGTCTTATCATGGCAATAACTTTTTTTTTTCAGCCTCCCAATGAGCTGGGGCGGAACGTAGACCTTTAAGAATATGATACCCGTCGTCATGCTGTACAAGTCTGTCAACAAATGATTCATCCCTTATATTTGCAGCAGTTACCGCACCTGACTTTTTTCGTAGGGCGATGGAAATTGTGTTTTGAATTCGCTGCATCTCATAAAACTTGTACATATAAAGGACTTTAGGTACCACTGCACAACGACGGTCGTAGAAACGAATCTGTGATCTAGCTTTCTTTGCATAGGTCACATTGGCCTTAAATATTTCACCGCAAGATATAGTTGGGAACGAAAGTTCTTCCGCATCTTCATCTAGGGTTAGGTTTGTTGGACGGCGGCCTTCCCCAGGGGCCAAAGCAATACGTTCGAGCTCAGTATTGTTATTTTCTAATAAAGTTTCATGACCGCCTGGATTTAGCTCTTCTTCTTGTTGATCGATTTGTTGAGAATAAAGCTGTTGTCGCAATAGTTGTTCAACTTCTTCTCGATCAGATTCATCTGCGATAAAAGGTAATTCTTCCCTATCGCCAACTTGGTTAAGCCAGTCATTATCAAATATGATATTGTGTTTTCTGTACAGTTCAGTGTTAACTAAATACCGTACAGCTTCAAGGACCCGAGCTGGTCGAATAGTTTCTGTCATAAAATTATGGGAGTATTCCAGTTTCCTTTTAAGGTGAACTTGGATTACATGTGTGGAATTAAACGATCGGGGAAGCGCACTTACAGTGTCTGGGACAGAAATAGGAACATTTACCACCGCTCCTCTTATTCCGCATTGCCTTTCATATCCTAAGGAGATAATGCGCATAAACGGAATTCGAGGAGAAATAAGGCGCTCTTCCAGACACGTTAAGTTTTTAAGGCACTCCGGAATTTCTGGAAAGTCTAAGCCATTGGAAAGACAAAGAGATGGTAGTCTGCCTTTGGAAACAGCTTGACGGCATGTACTGCAGAATAGATATATACCGGACGGACTCGGAAATTTCCTACTTAAATAAAATGAGTTGCCTACGTTCATATTGGGGAACTTAGAAGATATAAGAAATTGATTCAAACCACTTACCTGGGATGAAAACCATGTTCCTCCACAGCATGTACATATTTTTGTTGGTCCGTCCTTAATGTTTCGAAGATATTGTTCCCGCGCAGTGTTTCGGCTCCTCCGGCGCTGTAATTCCCGTTGATCCTCCCTTTCATCTGCGGAAAGTTCAGCTCTAGCAGCAATATTTCGCTGCGACTGCCTTAAAGATTCCGCCTGACGATTTTAGGTACTGCTCCTATATGTGATTAATCTTTCCGCGGCCATTTCCTGAATTTGTTGCTCTCGAAGCCTCTGCTGTAGGCGTGTCTCCCGGCTACGCAATGTGTTATAGTGCTGCTGATGCGCACGAGTTATGGGGTTATTCCTAACGATCCTGTGAGCATCAGCGTCCCTTACGCGCTCTGGTCTGCGATTTTCTTCAACGGCCCTCCAGGTAGCGCGATTAGCAGTATTTTGTGACTGCTGTCGTCGGCGCTCCTCGGAGTTTGCCCTGGCAAGAGCGTGCGCTATAGCGTCCTGTTCTCGCTCTGGCCTGCGATTTTCTTCTTCCGCCCTCCAGGTAGCGCGATGAGCAGTATTTTGGGACTGCTGTCGTCGGCGCTCCTCGGAGTTTGCCCTGGCTAACGCGTGCGCTGCAGTGTTTCGGTCCTGCTGTCGTTGACGTTCCTCGGAGTTAGCTCTGGCCTGAGCGTGAGCTATAGCGTCCTGTTCCCGCTCTGGCCTGCGATTTTCTTCATCGGCCCTCCAGGTAGCGCGATTAGCAGTATTTTGCGACTGCTGTCGTCGGCGCTCCTCGGAGTTTGCCCTGGCTAACGCGTGCGCTGCAGTGTTTCGGTCCTGCTGTCGTCGACGTTCCTCGGAGTTAGCTCTGGCCTGAGCGTGAGCTATAGCGTCCTGTTCCCGCTCTGGCCTGCGATTTTCTTCATCGGCCCTCCAGGTAGCGCGATTAGCAGTATTTTGCGACTGCTGTCGTCGGCGCTCCTCGGAGTTTGCCCTGGCTAACGCGTGCGCTGCAGTGTTTCGGTCCTGCTGTCGTCGACGTTCCTCGGAGTTAGCTCTGGCCTGAGCGTGAGCTATAGCGTCCTGTTCCCGCTCTGGCCTGCGATTTTCTTCATCGGCCCTCCAGGTAGCGCGATTAGCAGTATTTTGCGACTGCTGTCGTCGGCGCTCCTCGGAGTTAGCTCTGGCCTGAGCGTGAGCTATAGCGTCCTGTTCCCGCTCTGGCCTGCGATTTTCTTCTTCGGCCCTCCAGGTAGCGCGATTAGCAGTATTTTGCGACTGCTGTCGTCGGCGCTCCTCGGAGTTAGCTCTGGCCTGAGCGTGAGCTATAGCGTCCTGTTCCCGCTCTGGCCTGCGATTTTCTTCATCGGCCCTCCAGGTAGCGCGATTAGCAGTATTTTGCGACTGCTGTCGTCGGCGCTCCTCGGAGTTAGCTCTGGCCTGAGCGTGAGCTATAGCGTCCTGTTCCCGCTCTGGCCTGCGATTTTCTTCATCGGCCCTCCAGGTAGCGCGATTAGCAGTATTTTGCGACTGCTGTCGTCGGCGCTCCTCGGAGTTAGCTCTGGCCTGAGCGTGAGCTATAGCGTCCTGTTCCCGCTCTGGCCTGCGATTTTCTTCATCGGCCCTCCAGGTAGCGCGATTAGCAGTGTTCAGTGCGCGTTCCCTAGCTCGAACTCGATCACTTCGCCTTCTGACAAGGCGTGCTGCCGTATTTCGCGTGCGTGCGTCCTCAGCTAGTTCCAAATTACTTGCGGCGGCAATATGTAAGGCATTCCGGGTCCTTATCTGCGGTGCATTTTGACGATATTGGGCTCGGCTGCGCCTCAGTGCGGCTTGGCGGCGTTGTTCCTGAGATAAAGAAGATACGCGTGGCATTCTCTTTTTTTTTTTGCTGTTTAAAAAATCGTAAAAATAAAAATTTAAAGGGATTATACGTGTTTGTTATTAAAAAATTTTAAATTCAGGGAATTTTGAAATTGTGATAAAATGATAAATTTATGTACTATGCCCCGTATTTGGTTTACGGTTGATACATACATAATTTTATAATTTTCTGATAGATAGACAAAATACTGCAATTGTTATTATTTAATTGTGGAAAATTGTGGAAAATATAATGTGTATTAAAACAGCAAAAGGAGACAGAAAATTCGGACAGTTTTAACAAATTAACGGAAACTTACCAATTATCAATTGTAGGAGATATCACTTTAAATCACTTTTTAATTTAATTTTTCACTTTTGAATAACAAAAAGTACACAATACAAGTAATATAGGCTTCACAGAAACAGGTTGTTATACGGCGACTGTTATTTACAGACTAATCCATGGATTAGGCATACGTGTCAATATAAAGGCTGGTATTTTACCTGTTGACAGCACAAAGGTCAACCCTTTTTCTCACGAAGAATCCCGTAGTGCAGAAAGGTGCAGGTAACTACTTTGATTATGCAATTAAAGGATTGTGTACGTGTACATTAGTGAATCAGTTACCTTACCATTTGACCTGTATGATGTAAATCAAGAATTGGAAAAGTCTAGGTAGACTGGGTTGCAATATGAAATCAAACTATCGGGTTGTATATACCTGCCCTTGATTCATAAATGTAAAAGTAAATTAAGGTGACTTTCTGTAGGGGCGTAATAACCTGCATAGTGTTCGGCAATATTTGTAAAAGTTTTAGTATGTAGGGTTACAAATAAATATAAAATAAAACTATCAGAGAAACCCTTAACCAGTCGTGGGGTATCAAACTTTAATACATAAAAAAGACCTTTGTAAAATAGATGACAGATGTTTTGTATATTTAAAATAAAAAAAAATAATAATAACTGAATCTGAAATCTGGGAATATGTTGAAAGGAAAAGATTATGTCAGTATGCCAATCTTATTTGCAAGATCTATATGATTTGTATACAATCTTAAAACATATGATTTCTCCAAAAATGTCAGTAAATGTTTCAAAACGCTTAAGCTGTGTTGATTTGCCTGTTATTTAATGATCATTCTAAGACATCTATATGATATAGTCTTAAAATTTTTATAAAATTAAAACTATTATTCTGAGATTGCTAAAATTTACTATATCTTGGAGTATATGGAAATATTTTAGGAAACGACAAAGTTATAGTTACGAACTGACGGAAGATGTATTCGAATCGCCTGATATAACAATGAAGCTAGGTCGATTTTACTCTCAAGTTTTCGGTCATTTCTATGAAAGCTATATGATATTATTGTCCGATTTCAATAAAAATTAAAACGTAAATCTAAAATATTCAAGATTTACTATATCTTGAAGTATATTTATTTAAATTATTAAACATCGAAGTAATAATTTTTTTCTCATTTATTTCATATAATTGTTCCGATTGTTCCTATGGGAGCTATATGATACTGTCATCCGATTTTAATAAAATGAAAACCGTAATTCCATAGTATTTAAATATTAACAAATCCTGAAGAACAAAAAAAATTCTTAATACTCATAAAAAATCCAAACTTCCTAACTTTAAAAACACCAAAGTTATGGCATTTTCAATCGTTCAGTTATATGGCAGCTATAAGATATAGTCGGCCGATCCTTATGAAATTTGGTAGGTCGGATTGATTGGCCAAATATAAAACCTGTAGAAAATCTTAACTTTCTAACTTTACAAACACCAAAATTATGGCATTTCCAATCGTTCAGTTATATGGCAGCTATAGGATATAGTCGGCCGATCCTTATGAAATTTGGTAGGTCGGATTGATTGGCCAAATATAAAACCCATAGAAAATCCCAACTTTCTAACTTTACAAACACCAAAGTTATGGCATTTCCGATCAATCAGTTATATGGCAGCTATAGGATATAGTCGGCCGATCCTTATGAAATTTGGTACGTCGGATTGATTGGCCAAATATAATACCCATAGAGAGTCCCAACTTCTTATCTTTAAAAACACCAAAGTTATGACTTTTCCGATCGTTCAGTTATATGGCAGCTATATGATATAGTCGCCCGATCCGGCTCGTTCCGACTTATATACTACCTGCAATAGAAAGACAAGTTTTGCGAAAGTTTCAAGCAGATAGCTTTAAAACTGAGGGACTAGTTTGCGTAGAAACGGACGGACAGACGGACAGACGGACAGACGGACAGACGGACAGACGGACGGACAGACGGACGGACAGACGGACGGACAGACGGACAGACGGACATGGCTAGATCGACTCTCCTGGTGATGCTGATCAAGAATATATATACTTTATAGGGTCGGAAATGTCTCCTTCACTGCGTTGCAAACTTTTGACTGAAATTATAATACCCTCTGCAAGGGTATAAAAATTTGAATGCAGATTTTTAGATAATCGAATCAGAAGTCTTTAGAGGTATGCCACTTTGCAATCGGCTTAAGTTTGGTTAAGTTATGGACTCTCTAAGTCCTATTTTGGGACAACGTTAAACAAGTCAAATTATAAATAACTGACATGAAAATGGGTGAAAAATTTGATCAAAGTTAAATTGAAAAATTTGAATGCAGATTTTTAGAGAATCGAATCAGAAGTCTTTAGAGGTATGCCACTTTGGAATCGGCTTACGTTTGGTAAAGTTATGGACTCTCTAAGTCCAATTTTGAGTCACTCTGTTACAAGTCCTCGGAAAACTAGAAATAACTGACATGAAAATGGGTCAAAAATTTGATCAACGTTAAATTGAAAAATTTGAAATCAGATTTTTAGAGAATCGAATCAGAAGTCTTTAGAGGTATGCGGCTTTGGAATCGGCTTAAGTTTGGTAAAGTTATGGACTGTCGAAGTTCAATTTTGGGTCAAAGTTAAACAAGTCAAATTAGAAATAACTGACATAAAAATGGGTGAAAAATTTGATCAAAGTTAAATTGAAAAATTTGAATGCAGATTTTTAGAGAATCGAATCAGAAGTCTTTAGAGGTATGCCACTTTGGAATCGGCTTAAGTTTGGTTAAGTTATGGAACTCTAAGTCCAATTTTGAGTCACTCTGTTACAAGTCCTCGAAAAACTAGAAATAACTGACATGAAAATGGGTCAAAAAATTTGATCAACGTTAAATTGAAAAATTTGAATGCAGATTTTTAGAGAATCGAATCAGAAGTCTTTAGAGGTATGCGGCTTTGAAATCGGCTTAAGTTTGGTAAAGTTATGGACTCTCGAAGTTCAATTTTGGGTCAAAGTTAAACAAGTCAAATTAGAAATAACTGACATGAAAATGGGTCAAAAATTTGATCAACGTTAAATTGAAAAATTTGAATGCAGATTTTTAGAGAATCGAATGAGAAGTCTTTAGAGGTATGCCACTTTGGAATCGGCTTAAGTTTGATTAAGTTATGGACTCTCGAAGTTCAATTTTGGGTCAAAGTTAAACAAGTCAAATTAGAAATAACTGACATGAAAATGGGTGAAAAATTTGATCAAAGTTAAATTGAAAAATTTGAATGCAGATTTTTAGAGAATCGAATCAGAAGTCTTTAGAGGTATGCCACTTTGGAATCGGCTTACGTTTGGTTAAGTTATGGACTCTCTAAGTCCTATTTTGGGACAACGTTAAACAAGTCAAATTAGAAATAACTGACATAAAAATGGGTGAAAAATTTGATCAAAGATAAATTGAAAAATTTGAATGCAGATTTTTAGAGAATCGAATCAGAAGTCTTTAGAGGTATGCGGCTTTGGAATCGGCTTAAGTTTGGTAAAGTTATGGACTCTCGAAGTTCAATTTTGGGTCAAAGTTAAACAAGTCAAATTAGAAATAACTGACATAAAAATGGGTGAAAAATTTGATCAAAGTTAAATTGAAAAATTTGAATGCAGATTTTTAGATAATCGAATCAGAAGTCTTTAGAGGTATGCCACTTTGCAATCGGCTTAAGTTTGGTTAAGTTATGGACTCTCTAAGTCCTATTTTGGGACAACGTTAAACAAGTCAAATTATAAATAACTGACATGAAAATGGGTGAAAAATTTGATCAAAGTTAAATTGAAAAATTTGAATGCAGATTTTTAGAGAATCGAATCAGAAGTCTTTAGAGGTATGCCACTTTGGAATCGGCTTACGTTTGGTAAAGTTATGGACTCTCTAAGTCCAATTTTGAGTCACTCTGTTACAAGTCCTCGGAAAACTAGAAATAACTGACATGAAAATGGGTCAAAAATTTGATCAACGTTAAATTGAAAAATTTGAAATCAGATTTTTAGAGAATCGAATCAGAAGTCTTTAGAGGTATGCGGCTTTGGAATCGGCTTAAGTTTGGTAAAGTTATGGACTGTCGAAGTTCAATTTTGGGTCAAAGTTAAACAAGTCAAATTAGAAATAACTGACATAAAAATGGGTGAAAAATTTGATCAAAGTTAAATTGAAAAATTTGAATGCAGATTTTTAGAGAATCGAATCAGAAGTCTTTAGAGGTATGCCACTTTGGAATCGGCTTAAGTTTGGTTAAGTTATGGAACTCTAAGTCCAATTTTGAGTCACTCTGTTACAAGTCCTCGAAAAACTAGAAATAACTGACATGAAAATGGGTCAAAAATTTGATCAACGTTAAATTGAAAAATTTGAATGCAGATTTTTAGAGAATCGAATCAGAAGTCTTTAGAGGTATGCGGCTTTGAAATCGGCTTAAGTTTGGTAAAGTTATGGACTCTCGAAGTTCAATTTTGGGTCAAAGTTAAACAAGTCAAATTAGAAATAACTGACATAAAAATGGGTGAAAAATTTGATCAAAGTTAAATTGAAAAATTTGAATGCAGATTTTTAGATAATCGAATCAGAAGTCTTTAGAGGTATGCCACTTTGCAATCGGCTTAAGTTTGGTTAAGTTATGGACTCTCTAAGTCCTATTTTGGGACAACGTTAAACAAGTCAAATTATAAATAACTGACATGAAAATGGGTGAAAAATTTGATCAAAGTTAAATTGAAAAATTTGAATGCAGATTTTTAGAGAATCGAATCAGAAGTCTTTAGAGGTATGCCACTTTGGAATCGGCTTACGTTTGGTAAAGTTATGGACTCTCTAAGTCCAATTTTGAGTCACTCTGTTACAAGTCCTCGGAAAACTAGAAATAACTGACATGAAAATGGGTCAAAAATTTGATCAACGTTAAATTGAAAAATTTGAAATCAGATTTTTAGAGAATCGAATCAGAAGTCTTTAGAGGTATGCGGCTTTGGAATCGGCTTAAGTTTGGTAAAGTTATGGACTGTCGAAGTTCAATTTTGGGTCAAAGTTAAACAAGTCAAATTAGAAATAACTGACATAAAAATGGGTGAAAAATTTGATCAAAGTTAAATTGAAAAATTTGAATGCAGATTTTTAGAGAATCGAATCAGAAGTCTTTAGAGGTATGCCACTTTGGAATCGGCTTAAGTTTGGTTAAGTTATGGAACTCTAAGTCCAATTTTGAGTCACTCTGTTACAAGTCCTCGAAAAACTAGAAATAACTGACATGAAAATGGGTCAAAAATTTGATCAACGTTAAATTGAAAAATTTGAATGCAGATTTTTAGAGAATCGAATCAGAAGTCTTTAGAGGTATGCGGCTTTGAAATCGGCTTAAGTTTGGTAAAGTTATGGACTCTCGAAGTTCAATTTTGGGTCAAAGTTAAACAAGTCAAATTAGAAATAACTGACATAAAAATGGGTGAAAAATTTGATCAAAGTTAAATTGAAAAATTTGAATGCAGATTTTTAGATAATCGAATCAGAAGTCTTTAGAGGTATGCCACTTTGCAATCGGCTTAAGTTTGGTTAAGTTATGGACTCTCTAAGTCCTATTTTGGGACAACGTTAAACAAGTCAAATTATAAATAACTGACATGAAAATGGGTGAAAAATTTGATCAAAGTTAAATTGAACAAGAAAGGAAAGCTAACTTCGGGCGGAGCCGAAGTTGAAAAACCCTTGCAGAATATTCTGCAAATTATATTCTCCAAAATTATTCATATGATGCATTTTTAATACTCATAAAAAATCCCACCTTCCTAACTTTAAAAACACCAAAGTTATTTCATTTCCGATCAATCAGTTATATGGCAGCTATAGGATATAGTCGGCCGATCCTTATGAAATTTAATATGTCGAATTGATTGGGCAAAAATAAAACCCATAGAAAATCCCAACTTCCTAACTTTACAAACACCAAAGTTATGGCATTTCCGATCAATCAGTTATATGGCAGCTATAAGATATAGTCGGCCGATCCTTATGAAATTTGGTAGGTCGGATTGATTGGCCAAATATAAAACCCATAGAAAATTCCAACTTTCTAACTTTACAAACACCAAAGTTATGGCATTTCCGATCAATCAGTTATATGGCAGCTATAAGATATAGTCGGCCGATCCTTATGAAATTTGGTAGGTCGGATTGATTGGCCAAATATAAAACCCATAGAAAATTCCAACTTTCTAACTTTACAAACACCAAAGTTATGGCATTTCCGATCAATCAGTTATATGGCAGCTATAAGATATAGTCGGCCGATCCTTATGAAATTTGGTACGTCGGATTGATTGGCCAAATATAGAACCCACAGAAAGTCCCAACTTCCTAACTTAACAAACAGCAGAGTTATGGCATTTCCGATCAATCAGTTATATGGCAGCTATAGGATATAGTCGGCCGATCCCGGCCGTTCCGACTTATATACTGCGTGCAAAGGAAAGAAGGGTGTGTGCAAAGTTTCAACTCGATAGCTTTAAAACTGAGAGACTAGTTTGCGTAGAAACAGACAGACGGACAGACGGACAGACGGACAGACGGACAGACGGACATGGCTATATCAACTCAGGAGGTGATCCTGATCAAGAATATATATACTTTATAGGGTCGGAGATGTCTCCTTCACTGCGTTGCACACTTTTGACCAAAATTATAATACCCTCTGCAAGGGTATAAAAATTTGAATGCAGATTTTTAGAGAATCGAATCAGAAGTCTTTAGAGGTATGCCACTTTGGAATCGGCTTACGTTTGGTAAAGTTATGGACTCTCTAAGTCCAATTTTGAGTCACTCTGTTACAAGTCCTCGGAAAACTAGAAATAACTGACATGAAAATGGGTCAAAAATTTGATCAACGTTAAATTGAAAAATTTGAATGCAGATTTTTAGAGAATCGAATCAGAAGTCTTTAGAGGTATGCGGCTTTGGAATCGGCTTAAGTTTGGTAAAGTTATGGACTGTCGAAGTTCAATTTTGGGTCAAAGTTAAACAAGTCAAATTAGAAATAACTGACATAAAAATGGGTGAAAAATTTGATCAAAGTTAAATTGAAAAATTTGAATGCAGATTTTTAGAGAATCGAATCAGAAGTCTTTAGAGGTATGTCACTTTGCAATCGGCTTAAGTTTGGTAAAGTTATGGACTCTCTAAGTCCAATTTTGAGTCACTCTTTTACAAGTCATCGGAAAATTAGAAATAACTCACATGAAAATGGGTCAAAAAATTAATCGACGTTAAATTGAAAAATTTGAATGCAGATTTTTAGAGAATCGAATCAGAAGTCTTTAGAGGTATGCCACTTTGCAATCGGCTTAAGCTTGGTAAAGTTATGGACTCTCGAAGTTCAATTTTGGGTCAAAGTTAAACAAGTCAAATTAGAAATAACTGACATAAAAATGGGTCAAAAATTTGATCAACGTTAAATTGAAAAATTTGAATACAGATTTTTAGAGAATCGAATCAGAAGTCTTTATAGGTATGCCACTTTGGAATCGGCTTAAGTTTGATTAAGTTATGGACTCTCGAAGTTCAATTTTGGGTCAAAGTTAAACAAGTCAAATTAGAAATAACTGACATGAAAATGGGTCAAAAATTTGATCAACGTTAAATTGAAAAATTTGAATGCAGATTTTTAGAGAATCGAATCAGAAGTCTTTAGAGGTATGCCACTTTGCAATCGGCTTAAGCTTGGTAAAGTTATGGACTCTCTAAGTCCAATTTTAAGTCACTCTGTTACAAGTCCTCGGAAATCTAGAAATAACTCACATGAAAATGGGTCAAAAATTTGATCAACGTTAAATTGAAAAATTTAAATGCAGATTTTTAGAGAATCGAATCAGATGTCTTTAGAGGTATGCGGCTTTGGAATCGGCTTAAGTTTGGTAAAGTTATGGACTCTCGAAGTTCCATTTTGGGTCAAAGTTTACAAGTCAAATTAGAAATAACTGACATAAAAATGGGTGAAAAATTTGATCAAAGTTAAATTGAAAAATTTGAATGCAGATTTTTAGAGAATCGAATCAGAAGTCTTTAGAGGTATGCCACTTTGCAATCGGCTTAAGTTTGGTTAAGTTATGGACTCTCTAAGTCCTATTTTGGGACAACGTTAAACAAGTCAAATTATAAATAACTGACATGAAAATGGGTGAAAAATTTGATCAAAGTTAAATTGAAAAATTTGAATGCAGATTTTTAGAGAATCGAATCAGAAGTCTTTAGAGGTATGCCACTTTGGAATCGGCTTAAGTTTGGTAAAGTTATGGACTCTCTAAGTCCAATTTTAAGTCACTTTGTTACAAGTCCTCGGAAATCTAGAAATAACTCACATGAAAATGGGTCAAAAATTTGATCAACGTTTAATTGAAAAATTTAAATGCAGATTTTTAGAGAATCGAATCAGATGTCTTTAGAGGTATGCGGCTTTGGAATCGGCTTAAGTTTGGTAAAGTTATGGACTCTCGAAGTTCCATTTTGGGTCAAAGTTTACAAGTCAAATTAGAAATAACTGACATAAAAATGGGTGAAAAATTTGATCAAAGTTAAATTGAAAAATTTGAATGCAGATTTTTAGAGAATCGAATCAGAAGTCTTTAGAGGTATGCCACTTTGGAATCGGCTTAAGTTTGGTAAAGTTATGGACTCTCTAAGTCCAATTTTGAGTCACTCTGTTACAAGTCCTCGAAAAACTAGAAATAACTGACATGAAAATGGGTCAAAAATTTGATCAACGTTAAATTGAAAAATTTGAATGCAGATTTTTAGAGAATCGAATCAGAAGTCTTTAGAGGTATGCCACTTTGCAATCGGCTTAAGTTTGGTAAAGTTATGGACTCTCTAAGTCCAATTTTGAGTCACTCTTTTACAAGTCATCGGAAAATTAGAAATAACTCACATGAAAATGGGTCAAAAAATTAATCGACGTTAAATTGAAAAATTTGAATGCAGATTTTTAGAGAATCGAATCAGAAGTCTTTAGAGGTATGCCACTTTGCAATCGGCTTAAGCTTGGTAAAGTTATGGACTCTCGAAGTTCAATTTTGGGTCAAAATTAAACAAGTCAAATTAGAAATAACTGACATGAAAATGGGTCAAAAATTTGATCAACGTTAAATTGAAAAATTTGAATACAGATTTTTAGAGAATCGAATCAGAAGTCTTTATAGGTATGCCACTTTGGAATCGGCTTAAGTTTGATTAAGTTATGGACTCTCGAAGTTCAATTTTGGGTCAAAGTTAAACAAGTCAAATTAGAAATAACTGACATGAAAATGGGTGAAAAATTTGATCAAAGTTAAATTGAAAAATTTGAATGCAGATTTTTAGAGAATCGAATCAGAAGTCTTTAGAGGTATGCCACTTTGGAATCGGCTTACGTTTGGTTAAGTTATGGACTCTCTAAGTCCTATTTTGGGACAACGTTAAACAAGTCAAATTAGAAATAACTGACATAAAAATGGGTGAAAAATTTGATCAAAGTTAAATTGAAAAATTTGAATGCAGATTTTTAGAGAATCGAATCAGAAGTCTTTAGAGGTATGCGGCTTTGGAATCGGCTTAAGTTTGGTAAAGTTATGGACTCTCGAAGTTCAATTTTGGGTCAAAGTTAAACAAGTCAAATTAGAAATAACTGACATAAAAATGGGTGAAAAATTTGATCAAAGTTAAATTGAAAAATTTGAATGCAGATTTTTAGATAATCGAATCAGAAGTCTTTAGAGGTATGCCACTTTGCAATCGGCTTAAGTTTGGTTAAGTTATGGACTCTCGAAGTTCAATTTTGGGTCAAAGTTAAACAAGTCAAATTAGAAATAACTGACATGAAAATGGGTGAAAAATTTGATCAAAGTTAAATTGAAAAATTTGAATGCAGATTTTTAGAGAATCGAATCAGAAGTCTTTAGAGGTATGCCACTTTGGAATCGGCTTAAGTTTGGTTAAGTTATGGAACTCTAAGTCCAATTTTGAGTCACTCTTTTACAAGTCATCGGAAAATTAGAAATAACTCACATGAAAATGGGTCAAAAAATTAATCGACGTTAAATTGAAAAATTTGAATGCAGATTTTTAGAGAATCGAATCAGAAGTCTTTAGAGGTATGCCACTTTGGAATCGGCTTAAGTTTGATTAAGTTATGGACTCTCGAAGTTCAATTTTGGGTCAAAGTTAAACAAGTCAAATTAGAAATAACTGACATGAAAATGGGTGAAAAATTTGATCAAAGTTAAATTGAAAAATTTGAATGCAGATTTTTAGAGAATCGAATCAGAAGTCTTTAGAGGTATGCCACTTTGGAATCGGCTTAAGTTTGGTTAAGTTATGGAACTCTAAGTCCAATTTTGAGTCACTCTTTTACAAGTCATCGGAAAATTAGAAATAACTCACATGAAAATGGGTCAAAAAATTAATCGACGTTAAATTGAAAAATTTGAATGCAGATTTTTAGAGAATCGAATCAGAAGTCTTTAGAGGTATGCCACTTTGCAATCGGCTTAAGCTTGGTAAAGTTATGGACTCTCGAAGTTCAATTTTGGGTCAAAGTTAAACAAGTCAAATTAGAAATAACTGACATGAAAATGGGTCAAAAATTTGATCAACGTTAAATTGAAAAATTTGAATACAGATTTTTAGAGAATCGAATCAGAAGTCTTTATAGGTATGCCACTTTGGAATCGGCTTAAGTTTGATTAAGTTATGGACTCTCGAAGTTCAATTTTGGGTCAAAGTTAAACAAGTCAAATTAGAAATAACTGACATAAAAATGGGTGAAAAATTTGATCAAAGTTAAATTGAAAAATTTGAATGCAGATTTTTAGAGAATCGAATCAGAAGTCTTTAGAGGTATGCCACTTTGGAATCGGCTTAAGTTTGGTTAAGTTATGGAACTCTAAGTACAATTTTGAGTCACTCTGTTACAAGTCCTCGAAAAACTAGAAATAACTGACATGAAAATGGGTCAAAAATTTGATCAACGTTAAATTGAAAAATTTGAATGCAGATTTTTAGAGAATCGAATCAGAAGTCTTTAGAGGTATGCCACTTTGCAATCGGCTTAAGTTTGGTAAAGTTATGGACTCTCTAAGTCCAATTTTGAGTCACTCTTTTACAAGTCATCGGAAAATTAGAAATAACTCACATGAAAATGGGTCAAAAAATTAATCGACGTTAAATTGAAAAATTTGAATGCAGATTTTTAGAGAATCGAATCAGAAGTCTTTAGAGGTATGCCACTTTGCAATCGGCTTAAGCTTGGTAAAGTTATGGACTCTCGAAGTTCAATTTTGGGTCAAAATTAAACAAGTCAAATTAGAAATAACTGACATGAAAATGGGTCAAAAATTTGATCAACGTTAAATTGAAAAATTTGAATACAGATTTTTAGAGAATCGAATCAGAAGTCTTTATAGGTATGCCACTTTGGAATCGGCTTAAGTTTGATTAAGTTATGGACTCTCGAAGTTCAATTTTGGGTCAAAGTTAAACAAGTCAAATTAGAAATAACTGACATGAAAATGGGTGAAAAATTTGATCAAAGTTAAATTGAAAAATTTGAATGCAGATTTTTAGAGAATCGAATCAGAAGTCTTTAGAGGTATGCCACTTTGGAATCGGCTTACGTTTGGTTAAGTTATGGACTCTCTAAGTCCTATTTTGGGACAACGTTAAACAAGTCAAATTAGAAATAACTGACATAAAAATGGGTGAAAAATTTGATCAAAGTTAAATTGAAAAATTTGAATGCAGATTTTTAGAGAATCGAATCAGAAGTCTTTAGAGGTATGCGGCTTTGGAATCGGCTTAAGTTTGGTAAAGTTATGGACTCTCGAAGTTCAATTTTGGGTCAAAGTTAAACAAGTCAAATTAGAAATAACTGACATAAAAATGGGTGAAAAATTTGATCAAAGTTAAATTGAAAAATTTGAATGCAGATTTTTAGATAATCGAATCAGAAGTCTTTAGAGGTATGCCACTTTGCAATCGGCTTAAGTTTGGTTAAGTTATGGACTCTCTAAGTCCTATTTTGGGACAACGTTAAACAAGTCAAATTATAAATAACTGACATGAAAATGGGTGAAAAATTTGATCAAAGTTAAATTGAAAAATTTGAATGCAGATTTTTAGAGAATCGAATCAGAAGTCTTTAGAGGTATGCCACTTTGGAATCGGCTTACGTTTGGTAAAGTTATGGACTCTCTAAGTCCAATTTTGAGTCACTCTGTTACAAGTCCTCGGAAAACTAGAAATAACTGACATGAAAATGGGTCAAAAATTTGATCAACGTTAAATTGAAAAATTTGAAATCAGATTTTTAGAGAATCGAATCAGAAGTCTTTAGAGGTATGCGGCTTTGGAATCGGCTTAAGTTTGGTAAAGTTATGGACTCTCGAAGTTCAATTTTGGGTCAAAGTTAAACAAGTCAAATTAGAAATACCTGACATAAAAATGGGTGAAAAATTTGATCAAAGTTAAATTGAAAAATTTGAATGCAGATTTTTAGAGAATCGAATCAGAAGTCTTTAGAGGTATGCCACTTTGGAATCGGCTTAAGTTTGGTTAAGTTATGGAACTCTAAGTCCAATTTTGAGTCACTCTGTTACAAGTCCTCGAAAAACTAGAAATAACTGACATGAAAATGGGTCAAAAATTTGATCAAAGTTAAATTGAAAAATTTGAATGCAGATTTTTAGAGAATCGAATCAGAAGTCTTTAGAGGTATGCCACTTTGCAATCGGATTAAGTTTGGTAAAGTTATGGACTCTCTAAGTCCAATTTTAAATCACTCTGTTACAAGTCCTCGGAAATCTAGAAATAACTCACATGAAAATGGGTCAAAAATTTGATCAACGTTAAATTGAACAAGAGAGAACGCTATAGTCGGGTGCCCCGACTATCAGATACCCGTTACTCAGGTAAAGGGAGTGCGAGGGAGATGGAGATAGAAACTTTAATCACGCATAACTTTTTAACGAATGGTCCGATTTGAAAAATTTTTCTACATTTCGATAGGTATTGATAAACACAATAAAACTGCACTTTTACTTTTCCGAAATATTTAAATTTTTAAAATCGTATATAAGCGATTGTGTGCGTTAAAGGGGGCGTGGCACCTTTTTGAAACAAACTTGCGCTGCGTAGGAACTCCTAGAATCTGCATGCAAAATGCCAATCTTCTAGCTTTTATAGTTTCCGAGATCTCAGCGTTCATACGGACAGACAGACAGACAGACGGACAGACGGACATGGCTATATCGACTCGGCTAGTGACCCTGATCAAGAATATATATACTTTATAGGGTCGGAAACGCTTCCTTCTAGCTGTTACATACTTTTGCACGAATACAATATACCCTTTTATTCTACGAGTAACGGGTATAAAAATTTGAATGCAGATTTTTAGAGAATCGAATCAGAAGTCTTTAGAGGTATGCGTCTTTGGAATCGGCTTAAGTTTGGTAAAGTTATGGACTCTCGAAGTTCAATTTTGGGTCAAAGTTAAACAAGTCAAATTAGAAATAACTGACATAAAAATGGGTAAACAATTTGATCAAAGTTAAATTGAAAAATTTGAATGCAGATTTTTAGAGAATCGAATCAGAAGTCTTTAGAGGTATGCGGCTTTGGAATCGGCTTAAGTTTGGTAAAGTTATGGACTCTCGAAGTTCAATTTTGGGTCAAAGTTAAACAAGTCAAATTAGAAATAACTGACATAAATATGGATGAAAAATTTGATCAAAGTTAAATTGAAAAATTTGAATGCAGATTTTTAGAGAATCGAATCAGAAGTCTTTAGAGGTATGCCACTTTGGAATCGGCTTAAGTTTGGTTAAGTTATGGAACTCTAAGTCCAATTTTGAGTCACTCTTTTACAAGTCATCGGAAAATTAGAAATAACTCACATGAAAATGGGTCAAAAAATTAATCGACGTTAAATTGAAAAATTTGAATGCAGATTTTTAGAGAATCGAATCAGAAGTCTTTAGAGGTATGCCACTTTGCAATCGGCTTAAGTTTGGTAAAGTTATGGACTCTCTAAGTCCAATTTTAAGTCACTCTGTTACAAGTCCTCGGAAATCTAGAAATAACTCACATGAAAATGGGTCAAAAATTTGATCAACGTTAAATTGAAAAATTTGAATGCAGATTTTTAGAGAATCGAATCAGATGTCTTTAGAGGTATGCGGCTTTGGAATCGGCTTAAGTTTGGTAAAGTTATGGACTCTCGAAGTTCCATTTTGGGTCAAAGTTTACAAGTCAAATTAGAAATAACTGACATAAAAATGGGTGAAAAATTTGATCAAAGTGAAATTGAAAAATTTGAATGCAGATTTTTAGAGAATCGAATCAGAAGTCTTTAGAGGTATGCCACTTTGCAATCGGATTAAGTTTGGTAAAGTTATGGACTCTCTAAGTCCAATTTTAAATCACTCTGTTACAAGTCCTCGGAAATCTAGAAATAACTCACATGAAAATGGGTCAAAAATTTGATCAACGTTAAATTGAACAAGAGAGAACGCTATAGTCGGGTGCCCCGACTATCAGATACCCGTTACTCAGGTAAAGGGAGTGCGAGGGAGATGGAGATAGAAACTTTAATCACGCATAACTTTTTAACGAATGGTCCGATTTGAAAAATTTTTTCTACATTTCGATAGGTATTGATAAACACAATAAAACTGCACTTTTACTTTCCGAAATATTTAAATTTTTAAAATCGTATATAACCGATTGTGGGCGTTAAAGGGGGCGTGGCACCTTTTTGAAACAAACTTGCGCTGCGTAGGAACTCCTAGAATCTGCATGCAAAATGCCAATCTTCTAGCTTTTATAGTTTCCGAGATCTCAGCGTTCATACGGACAGACAGACAGACAGACGGACAGACGGACATGGCTATATCGACTCGGCTAGTGACCCTGATCAAGAATATATATACTTTATAGGGTCGGAAACGCTTTCTTCTAGCTGTTACATACTTTTGCACGAATACAATATACCCTTTTACTCTACGAGTAACGGGTATATAAATTTGAATGCAGATTTTTAGAGAATCGAATCAGAAGTCTTTAGAGGTATGCGGCTTTGGAATCGGCTTAAGTTTGGTAAAGTTATGGACTCTCGAAGTTCAATTTTGGGTCAAAGTTAAACAAGTCAAATTAGAAATAACTGACATAAAAATGGGTAAACAATTTGATCAAAGTTAAATTGAAAAATTTGAATGCAGATTTTTAGAGAATCGAATCAGAAGTCTTTAGAGGTATGCCACTTTGCAATCGGCTTAAGCTTGGTAAAGTTATGGAACTCTAAGTCCAATTTTGAGTCACTCTTTTACAAGTCATCGGAAAATTAGAAATAACTCACATGAAAATGGGTCAAAAATTTGATCAACGTTAAATTGAAAATTTTGAATGCAGATTTTTAGAGAATCGAATCAGAAGTCTTTAGAGGTATGCCACTTTGCAATCGGCTTAAGTTTGGTAAAGTTATGGACTCTCGAAGTTCAATTTTGGGTCAAAGTTAAACAAGTCAAATTAGAAATAACTGACATAAATATGGATGAAAAATTTGATCAAAGTTAAATTGAAAAATTTGAATGCAGATTTTTAGAGAATCGAATCAGAAGTCTTTAGAGGTATGCCACTTTGGAATCGGCTTAAGTTTGGTTAAGTTATGGAACTCTAAGTCCAATTTTGAGTCACTCTTTTACAAGTCATCGGAAAATTAGAAATAACTCACATGAAAATGGGTCAAAAAATTAATCGACGTTAAATTGAAAAATTTGAATGCAGATTTTTAGAGAATCGAATCAGAAGTCTTTAGAGGTATGCCACTTTGCAATCGGCTTAAGTTTGGTAAAGTTATGGACTCTCTAAGTCCAATTTTAAGTCACTCTGTTACAAGTCCTCGGAAATCTAGAAATAACTCACATGAAAATGGGTCAAAAATTTGATCAACGTTAAATTGAAAAATTTGAATGCAGATTTTTAGAGAATCGAATCAGATGTCTTTAGAGGTATGCGGCTTTGGAATCGGCTTAAGTTTGGTAAAGTTATGGACTCTCGAAGTTCCATTTTGGGTCAAAGTTTACAAGTCAAATTAGAAATAACTGACATAAAAATGGGTGAAAAATTTGATCAAAGTGAAATTGAAAAATTTGAATGCAGATTTTTAGAGAATCGAATCAGAAGTCTTTAGAGGTATGCCACTTTGCAATCGGATTAAGTTTGGTAAAGTTATGGACTCTCTAAGTCCAATTTTAAATCACTCTGTTACAAGTCCTCGGAAATCTAGAAATAACTCACATGAAAATGGGTCAAAAATTTGATCAACGTTAAATTGAACAAGAGAGAACGCTATAGTCGGGTGCCCCGACTATCAGATACCCGTTACTCAGGTAAAGGGAGTGCGAGGGAGATGGAGATAGAAACTTTAATCACGCATAACTTTTTAACGAATGGTCCGATTTGAAAAATTTTTTCTACATTTCGATAGGTATTGATAAACACAATAAAACTGCACTTTTACTTTCCGAAATATTTAAATTTTTAAAATCGTATATAACCGATTGTGGGCGTTAAAGGGGGCGTGGCACCTTTTTGAAACAAACTTGCGCTGCGTAGGAACTCCTAGAATCTGCATGCAAAATGCCAATCTTCTAGCTTTTATAGTTTCCGAGATCTCAGCGTTCATACGGACAGACAGACAGACAGACGGACAGACGGACATGGCTATATCGACTCGGCTAGTGACCCTGATCAAGAATATATATACTTTATAGGGTCGGAAACGCTTTCTTCTAGCTGTTACATACTTTTGCACGAATACAATATACCCTTTTACTCTACGAGTAACGGGTATATAAATTTGAATGCAGATTTTTAGAGAATCGAATCAGAAGTCTTTAGAGGTATGCGGCTTTGGAATCGGCTTAAGTTTGGTAAAGTTATGGACTCTCGAAGTTCAATTTTGGGTCAAAGTTAAACAAGTCAAATTAGAAATAACTGACATAAAAATGGGTAAACAATTTGATCAAAGTTAAATTGAAAAATTTGAATGCAGATTTTTAGAGAATCGAATCAGAAGTCTTTAGAGGTATGCCACTTTGCAATCGGCTTAAGCTTGGTAAAGTTATGGAACTCTAAGTCCAATTTTGAGTCACTCTTTTACAAGTCATCGGAAAATTAGAAATAACTCACATGAAAATGGGTCAAAAATTTGATCAACGTTAAATTGAAAATTTTGAATGCAGATTTTTAGAGAATCGAATCAGAAGTCTTTAGAGGTATGCGGCTTTGGAATCGACTTAAGTTTGGTAAAGTTATGGACTCTCGAAGTTCAATTTTGGGTCAAAGTTAAACAAGTCAAATTAGAAATAACTGACATGAAATGGGTCAAAAATTTGATCAACGTTAAATTGAAAAATTTGAATGCAGATTTTTAGAGAATCGAATCAGAAGTCTTTAGAGGTATGCCACTTTGGAATCGGCTTAAGTTTGATTAAGTTATGGACTCTCGAAGTTCAATTTTGGGTCAAAGTTAAACAAGTCAAATTAGAAATAACTGACATGAAAATGGGTGAAAAATTTGATCAAAGTTAAATGTAAAAATTTGAATGCAGATGTTTAGAGAATCGAATCAGAAGTCTTTAGAGGTATGCCACTTTGGAATCGGCTTAAGTTTGGTAAAGTTATGGACTCTCTAAGTCCAATTTTGAGTCATTCTTTTACAAGTCATCGGAAAATTAGAAATAACTCACATGAAAATGGGTCAAAAAATTAATCGACGTTAAATTGAAAAATTTGAATGCAGATTTTTAGAGAATCGAATCAGAAGTCTTTAGAGGTATGCCACTTTGCAATCGGCTTAAGCTTGGTAAAGTTATGGACTCTCGAAGTTCAATTTTGGGTCAAAGTTAAACAAGTCAAATTAGAAATAACTGACATGAAAATGGGTCAAAAATTTGATCAACGTTAAATTGAAAAATTTGAATGCAGATTTTTAGAGAATCGAATCAGAAGTCTTTAGAGGTATGCCACTTTGGAATCGGCTTAAGTTTGATTAAGTTATGGACTCTCGAAGTTCAATTTTGGGTCAAAGTTAAACAAGTCAAATTAGAAATAACTGACATGAAAATGGGAGAAAAATTTGATCAAAGTTAAATTGAAAAATTTGAATGCAGATTTTTAGAGAATCGAATCAGAAGTCTTTAGAGGTATGCCACTTTGGAATCGGCTTAAGTTTGGTAAAGTTATGGACTCTCTAAGTCCAATTTTAAGTCACTCTGTTACAAGTCCTCGGAAATCTAGAAATAACTGACATGAAAATGGGTCAAAAAATTAATCGACGTTAAATTGAAAAATTTGAATGCAGATTTTTAGAGAATCGAATCAGAAGTCTTTAGAGGTGAAAAATTTGATCAAAGTTAAATTGAAAAATTTGAATGCAGATTTTTAGAGAATCGAGTCAGAAGTCTTTAGAGGTATGCCACTTTGGAATCGGCTTAAGTTTGATTAAGTTATGGACTCTCGAAGTTCAATTTTGGGTCAAAGTTAAACAAGTCAAATTAGAAATAACTGACATGAAAATGGGTGAAAAATTTGATCAAAGTTAAATTGAAAAATTTGAATGCAGATTTTTAGAGAATCGAATCAGAAGTCTTTAGAGGTATGCCACTTTGGAATCGGCTTAAGTTTGGTTAAGTTATGGAACTCTAAGTCCAATTTTGAGTCACTCTTTTACAAGTCATCGGAAAATTAGAAATAACTCACATGAAAATGGGTCAAAAAAATTAATCGACGTTAAATTGAAAAATTTGAATGCAGATTTTTAGAGAATCGAATCAGAAGTCTTTAGAGGTATGCCACTTTGCAATCGGCTTAAGCTTGGTAAAGTTATGGACTCTCGAAGTTCAATTTTGGGTCAAAGTTAAACAAGTCAAATTAGAAATAACTGACATGAAAATGGGTCAAAAATTTGATCAACGTTAAATTGAAAAATTTGAATGCAGATTTTTAGAGAATCGAATCAGAAGTCTTTAGAGGTATGCCACTTTGGAATCGGCTTATGTTTGATTAAGTTATGGACTCTCGAAGTTCAATTTTGGGTCAAAGTTAAACAAGTCAAATTAGAAATAACTGACATGAAAATGGGTGAAAAAATTGATCAAAGTTAAATTGAAAAATTTGAATGCAGATTTTTAGAGAATCGAATCAGAAGTCTTTAGAGGTATGCCACTTTGGAATCGGCTTAAGTTTGGTAAAGTTATGGACTCTCTAAGTCCAATTTTAAGTCACTCTGTTACAAGTCCTCGGAAATCTAGAAATAACTGACATGAAAATGGGTCAAAAAATTAATCGACGTTAAATTGAAAAATTTGAATGCAGATTTTTAGAGCATCGAATCAGAAGTCTTTAGAGGTATGCCACTTTGCAATCGGCTTAAGTTTGGTTAAGTTATGGACTCTCTAAGTCCTATTTTGGGACAACGTTAAGCAAGTCAAATTAGAAATAACTCACATGAAAATGGGTGAAAAATTTGATCAAAGTTAAATTGAAAAATTTGAATGCAGATTTTTAGAGAATCGAATCAGAAGTCTTTAGAGGTATGCCACTTTGGAATCGGCTTACGTTTGGTAAAGTTATGGACTCTCTAAGTCCAATGAAAATGGGTCAAAAATTTGCTCAACGTTAAGTTGAAATATTTGAATGCAGATTTTTAGAGAATCGAATCAGAAGTCTTTAGAGGTATGCGGCTTTGGAATCGGCTTAAGTTTGGTAAAGTTATGGACTCTCGAAGTTCAATTTTGGGTCAAAGTTAAACAAGTCAAATTAGAAATAACTGACATAAAAATGGGTGAAAAATTTGATCAAAGTTAAATTGAAAAATTTGAATGCAGATTTTTAAAGAATCGAATCAGAAGTCTTTAGAGGTATGCCACTTTGCAATCGGCTTAAGCTTGGTAATGTTATGGAACTCTAAGTCCAATTTTGAGTCACTCTTTTACAAGTCATCGGAAAATTAGAAATAACTCACATGAAAATGGGTCAAAAATTTGATCAACGTTAAGTTGAAAAATTTGAATGCAGATTTTTAGAGAATCGAATCAGAAGTCTTTAGAGGTATGCGGCTTTGGAATCGGCTTATGTTTGGTAAAGTTATGGACTCTCGAAGTTCAATTTTGGGTCAAAGTTAAACAAGTCAAATTAGAAATAACTGACATGAAAATGGGTCAAAAATTTGATCAACGTTAAATTGAAAAATTTGAATGCAGATTTTTAGAGAATCGAATCAGAAGTCTTTAGAGGTATGCCACTTTGGAATCGGCTTATGTTTGATTAAGTTATGGACTCTCGAAGTTCAATTTTGGGTCAAAGTTAAACAAGTCAAATTAGAAATAACTGACATGAAAATGGGTGAAAAAATTGATCAAAGTTAAATTGAAAAATTTGAATGCAGATTTTTAGAGAATCGAATCAGAAGTCTTTAGAGGTATGCCACTTTGGAATCGGCTTAAGTTTGGTAAAGTTATGGACTCTCTAAGTCCAATTTTAAGTCACTCTGTTACAAGTCCTCGGAAATCTAGAAATAACTGACATGAAAATGGGTCAAAAAATTAATCGACGTTAAATTGAAAAATTTGAATGCAGATTTTTAGAGCATCGAATCAGAAGTCTTTAGAGGTATGCCACTTTGCAATCGGCTTAAGTTTGGTTAAGTTATGGACTCTCTAAGTCCTATTTTGGGACAACGTTAAGCAAGTCAAATTAGAAATAACTCACATGAAAATGGGTGAAAAATTTGATCGACGTTAAATTGAAAAATTTGAATGCAGATTTTTAGAGCATCGAATCAGAAGTCTTTAGAGGTATGCCACTTTGCAATCGGCTTAAGTTTGGTTAAGTTATGGACTCTCTAAGTCCTATTTTGGGACAACGTTAAGCAAGTCAAATTAGAAATAACTCACATGAAAATGGGTGAAAAATTTGATCAAAGTTAAATTGAAAAATTTGAATGCAGATTTTTAAAGAATCGAATCAGAAGTCTTTAGAGGTATGCCACTTTGCAATCGGCTTAAGCTTGGTAATGTTATGGAACTCTAAGTCCAATTTTGAGTCACTCTTTTACAAGTCATCGGAAAATTTGAAATAACTCACATGAAAATGGGTCAAAAATTTGCTCAACGTTAAGTTGAAAAATTTGAATGCAGATTTTTAGAGAATCGAATCAGAAGTCTTTAGAGGTATGCGGCTTGGGAATCGGCTTAAGTTTGGTAAAGTTATGGACTCTCGAAGTTCAATTTTGGGTCAAAGTTAAACAAGTCAAATTAGAAATAACTGACATAAAAATGGGTGAAAAATTTGATCAAAGTTAAATTGAAAAATTTGAATGCAGATTTTTAAAGAATCGAATCAGAAGTCTTTAGAGGTATGCCACTTTGCAATCGGCTTAAGCTTGGTAAAGTTATGGAACTCTAAGTCCAATTTTGAGTCACTCTTTTACAAGTCATCGGAAAATTAGAAATAACTCACATGAAAATGGGTCAAAAATTTGATCAACGTTAAATTGAAAAATTTGAATGCAGATTTTTAGAGAATCGAATCAGAAGTCTTTAGAGGTATGCCACTTTGCAATCGGCTTAAGCTTGGTAAAGTTATGGAACTCTAAGTCCAATTTTGAGTCACTCTTTTACAAGTCATCGGAAAATTAGAAATAACTCACATGAAAATGGGTCAAAAATTTGATCAACGTTAAATTGAAAAATTTAAATGCAGATTTTTAGAGAATCAAATCAGAAGTCTTTAGAGGTATGCCACTTTGGAATCGGCTTACGTTTGGTAAAGTTATGGACTCTCTAAGTCCAATTTTGAGTCAATCTGTTACAAGTCCTCGGAAAACTAGAAATAACTGACATGAAAATGGGTGAAAAATTTGATCAACGTTAAGTTGAAAAATTTGAATGCAGATTTTTAGAGAATCGAATCAGAAGTCTTTAGAGGTATGCCACTTTGCAATCGGCTTAAGCTTGGTAAAGTTATGGAACTCTAAGTCCAATTTTGAGTCACTCTTTTACAAGTCATCGGAAAATTAGAAATAACTCACATGAAAATGGGTCAAAAATTTGATCAACGTTAAATTGAAAAATTTAAATGCAGATTTTTAGAGAATCAAATCAGAAGTCTTTAGAGGTATGCCACTTTGGAATCGGCTTACGTTTGGTAAAGTTATGGACTCTATAAGTCCAATTTTGAGTCAATCTGTTACAAGTCCTCGGAAAACTAGAAATAACTGAAAATGGGTCAAAAATTTGCTCAACGTTAAGTTGAAAAATTTGAATGCAGATTTTTAGAGAATCGAATCAGAAGTCTTTAGAGGTATGCGGCTTTGGAATCGGCTTAAGTTTGGTAAAGTTATGGACTCTCGAAGTTCAATTTTGGGTCAAAGTTAAACAAGTCAAATTAGAAATAACTGACATGAAAATGGGTCAAAAATTTGATCAACGTTAAATTGAAAAATTTGAATGCAGATTTTTAGAGAGTCGAATCAGAAGTCTTTAGAGGTATGCCACTTTGGAATCGGCTTAAGTTTGATTAAGTTATGGACTCTCGAAGTTCAATTTTGGGCCAAAGTTAAACAAGTCAAATTAGAAATAACTGACATGAAAATGGGTGAAAAATTTGATCAAAGTTAAATTGAAAAATTTGAATGCAGATGTTTAGAGAATCGAATCAGAAGTCTTTAGAGGTATGCCACTTTGGAATCGGCTTAAGTTTGGTAAAGTTATGGACTCTCTAAGTCCAATTTTGAGTCACTCTTTTACAAGTCATCGGAAAATTAGAAATAACTCACATGAAAATGGGTGAAAAATTTGATCAAAGTTAAATTGAAAAATTTGAATGCAGATTTTTAAAGAATCGAATCAGAAGTCTTTAGAGGTATGCCACTTTGCAATCGGCTTAAGCTTGGTAAAGTTATGGAACTCTAAGTCCAATTTTGAGTCACTCTTTTACAAGTCATCGGAAAATTAGAAATAACTCACATGAAAATGGGTCAAAAATTTGATCAACGTTAAATTGAAAAATTTGAATGCAGATTTTTAGAGAATCGAATCAGAAGTCTTTAGAGGTATGCCACTTTGCAATCGGCTTAAGCTTGGTAAAGTTATGGAACTCTAAGTCCAATTTTGAGTCACTCTTTTACAAGTCATCGGAAAATTAGAAATAACTCACATGAAAATGGGTCAAAAATTTGATCAACGTTAAATTGAAAAATTTAAATGCAGATTTTTAGAGAATCAAATCAGAAGTCTTTAGAGGTATGCCACTTTGGAATCGGCTTACGTTTGGTAAAGTTATGGACTCTCTAAGTCCAATTTTGAGTCAATCTGTTACAAGTCCTCGGAAAACTAGAAATAACTGACATGAAAATGGGTGAAAAATTTGATCAACGTTAAGTTGAAAAATTTGAATGCAGATTTTTAGAGAATCGAATCAGAAGTCTTTAGAGGTATGCCACTTTGCAATCGGCTTAAGTTTGGTTAAGTTATGGACTCTTTAAGTCCTATTTTGGGACAACGTTAAAGAAGTCAAATTAGAAATAACTAACATGAAAATGGGTGAAAAATTTGATCAAAGTTAAATTGAAAAATTTGAATGCAGATTTTTAGAGAATCGAATCAGAAGTCTTTAGAGGTATGCCACTTTGGAATCGGCTTACGTTTGGTAAAGTTATGGACTCTATAAGTCCAATTTTGAGTCAATCTGTTACAAGTCCTCGGAAAACTAGAAATAACTGAAAATGGGTCAAAAATTTGCTCAACGTTAAGTTGAAAAATTTGAATGCAGATTTTTAGAGAATCGAATCAGAAGTCTTTAGAGGTATGCGGCTTTGGAATCGGCTTAAGTTTGGTAAAGTTATGGACTCTCGAAGTTCAATTTTGGGTCAAAGTTAAACAAGTCAAATTAGAAATAACTGACATGAAAATGGGTCAAAAATTTGATTAACGTTAAATTGAAAAATTTGAATGCAGATTTTTAGAGAGTCGAATCAGAAGTCTTTAGAGGTATGCCACTTTGGAATCGGCTTAAGTTTGATTAAGTTATGGACTCTCGAAGTTCAATTTTGGGCCAAAGTTAAACAAGTCAAATTAGAAATAACTGACATGAAAATGGGTGAAAAATTTGATCAAAGTTAAATTGAAAAATTTGAATGCAGATGTTTAGAGAATCGAATCAGAAGTCTTTAGAGGTATGCCACTTTGGAATCGGCTTAAGTTTGGTAAAGTTATGGACTCTCTAAGTCCAATTTTGAGTCACTCTTTTACAAGTCATCGGAAAATTAGAAATAACTCACATGAAAATGGGTGAAAAATTTGATCAAAGTTAAATTGAAAAATTTGAATGCAGATTTTTAGAGAATCGAATCAGAAGTCTTTAGAGGTATGACACTTTGCAATCGGCTTAAGCTTGGTAAAGTTATGGACTCTCGAAGTTTAATTTTGGGTCAAAGTTAAACAAGTCAAATTAGAAATAACTGACATGAAATGGCTCAAAAATTTGATCAACGTTAAATTGAAAAATTTGAATGCAGATTTTTAGAGAATCGAATCAGAAGAATTTAGAGGTATGCCACTTTGGAATCGGCTTAAGCTTGGTAAAGTTATGGAACTCTAAGTCCAATTTTGAGTCACTCTTTTACAAGTCATCGGAAAATTAGAAATAACTCACATGAAAATGGGTCAAAAATTTGATCAACGTTAAATTGAAAAATTTGAATGCAGATTTTTAGAGAATCGAATCAGAAGTCTTTAGAGGTATGCCACTTTGCAATCGGCTTAAGCTTGGTAAAGTTATGGAACTCTAAGTCCAATTTTGAGTCACTCTTTTACAAGTCATCGGAAAATTAGAAATAACTCACATGAAAATGGGTCAAAAATTTGATCAACGTTAAATTGAAAAATTTGAATGCAGATTTTTAGAGAATCAAATCAGAAGTCTTTAGAGGTATGCCACTTTGGAATCGGCTTACGTTTGGTAAAGTTATGGACTCTCTAAGTCCAATTTTGAGTCAATCTGTTACAAGTCCTCGGAAAACTAGAAATAACTGACATGAAAATGGGTCAAAAATTTGCTCAACGTTAAGTTGAAAAATTTGAATGGAGATTTTTAGAGAATCGAATCAGAAGTCTTTAGAGGTATGCCACTTTGCAATCGGCTTAAGTTTGGTTAAGTTATGGACTCTCTAAGTCCTATTTTGGGACAACGTTAAAGAAGTCAAATTAGAAATAACTCACATGAAAATGGGTGAAAAATTTGATCAAAGTTAAATTGAAAAATTTGAATGCAGATTTTTAGAGAATCGAATCAGAAGTCTTTAGAGGTATGCCACTTTGGAATCGGCTTACGTTTGGTAAAGTTATGGACTCTCTAAGTCCAATTTTGAGTCAATCTGTTACAAGTCCTCGGAAAACTAGAAATAACTGACATGAAAATGGGTCAAAAATTTGCTCAACGTTAAGTTGAAAAATTTGAATGCAGATTTTTAGAGAATCGAATCAGAAGTCTTTAGAGGTATCCGGCTTTGGAATCGGCTTAAGTTTGGTAAAGTTATGGACTCTCGAAGTTCAATTTTGGGTCAAAGTTAAACAAGTCAAATTAGAAATAACTGACATAAAAATGGGTGAAAAATTTGATCAAAGTTATTTTGAAAAATTTGAATGCAGATTTTTAAAGAATCGAATCAGAAGTCTTTAGAGGTATGCCACTTTGCAATCGGCTTAAGCTTGGTAAAGTTATGGAACTCTACGTCCAATTTTGAGTCTCTCTTTTACAAGTCATCGGAAAATTAGAAATAACTCACATGAAAATGGGTCAAAAATTTGATCAACGTTAAATTGAAAAAATTGAATGCAGATTTTTAGAGAATCGAATCAGAAGTCTTTAGAGGTATGCCACTTTGCAATCGGCTTAAGCTTGGTAAAGTTATGGAACTCTAAGTCCAATTTTGAGTCACTCTTTTACAAGTCATCGGAAAATTAGAAATAACTCACATGAAAATGGGTCAAAAATTTGATCAACGTTAAATTGAAAAATTTGAATGCAGATTTTTAGAGAATCGAATCAGAAGTCTTTAGAGGTATGCCACTTTGGAATCGGCTTACGTTTGGTAAAGTTATGGACTCTCTAAGTCCAATTTTGAGTCAATCTGTTACAAGTCCTCGGAAAACTAGAAATAACTGACATGAAAATGGGTCAAAAATTTGCTCAACGTTAAGTTGAAAAATTTGAATGCAGATTTTTAGAGAATCGAATCAGAAGTCTTTAGAGGTATGCCACTTTGCAATCGGCTTAAGTTTGGTTAAGTTATGGACTCTCTAAGTCCTATTTTGGGACAACGTTAAAGAAGTCAAATTAGAAATAACTCACATGAAAATGGGTGAAAAATTTGATCAAAGTTAAATTGAAAAATTTGAATGCAGATTTTTAGAGAATCGAATCAGAAGTCTTTAGAGGTATGCCACTTTGGAATCGGCTTACGTTTGGTAAAGTTATGGACTCTCTAAGTCCAATTTTGAGTCAATCTGTTACAAGTCCTCGGAAAACTAGAAATAACTGACATGAAAATGGGTCAAAAATTTGCTCAACGTTAAGTTGAAAAATTTGAATGCAGATTTTTAGAGAATCGAATCAGAAGTCTTTAGAGGTATGCGGCTTTGGAATCGGCTTAAGTTTGGTAAAGTTATGGACTCTCGAAGTTCAATTTTGGGTCAAAGTTAAACAAGTCAAATTAGAAATAACTGACATGAAAATGGGTCAAAAATTTGATCAACGTTAAATTGAAAAATTTGAATGCAGATTTTTAGAGAGTCGAATCAGAAGTCTTTAGAGGTATGCCACTTTGGAATCGGCTTAAGTTTGATTAAGTTATGGACTCTCGAAGTTCAATTTTGGGTCAAAGTTAAACAAGTCAAATTAGAAATAACTGACATGAAAATGGGTGAAAAATTTGATCAAAGTTAAATTGAAAAATTTGAATGCAGATGTTTAGAGAATCGAATCAGAAGTCTTTAGAGGTATGCCACTTTGGAATCGGCTTAAGTTTGGTAAAGTTATGGACTCTCTAAGTCCAATTTTGAGTCACTCTTTTACAAGTCATCGGAAAATTAGAAATAACTCACATGAAAATGGGTCAAAAAATTAATCGACGTTAAATTGAAAAATTTGAATGCAGATTTTTAGAGAATCGAATCAGAAGTCTTTAGAGGTATGCCACTTTGCAATCGGCTTAAGCTTGGTAAAGTTATGGACTCTCGAAGTTCAATTTTGGGGCAAAGTTAAACAAGTCAAATTAGAAATAACTGACATGAAAATGGGTCAAAAATTTGATCAAAGTTAAATTGAAAAATTTGAATGCAGATTTTTATATAATCGAATCAGAAGTCTTTAGAGGTATGCCACTTTGGAATCGGCTTAAGTTTGATTAAGTTATGGACTCTCGAAGTTCAATTTTGGGTCAAAGTTAAACAAGTCAAATTAGAAATAACTGACATGAAAATGGGTCAAAAAATTAATCGACGTTAAATTGAAAAATTTGAATGCAGATTTTTAGAGAATCGAATCAGAAGTCTTTAGAGGTATGCCACTTTGCAATCGGCTTTAGCTTGGTAAAGTTATGGACTCTCGAAGTTCAATTTTGGGTCAAAGTTAAACAAGTCAAATTAGAAATAACTGACATGAAAATGGGTGAAAAATTTGATCAAAGTTAAATTGAAAAATTTGAATGCAGATTTTTAGGGAATCGAATCAGAAGTCTTTAGAGGTATGCCACTTTGGAATCGGCTTAAGTTTGGTAAAGTTATGGACTCCCGAAAATTTAAATGCAGATTTTTAGAGAATCGAATCAGAAGTCTTTAGAGGTATGCCACTTTGCAATCGGCTTACGTTTGGTAAAGTTATGGACTCTCTAAGTCCAATTTTGAGTCAATCTGTTACAAGTCCTCGGAAAACTAGAAATAACTGACATGAAAATGGGTGAAAAATTTGATCAACGTTAAGTTGAAAAATTTGAATGCAGATTTTTAGAGAATCGAATCAGAAGTCTTTAGAGGTATGCCACTTTGCAATCGGCTTAAGTTTGGTTAAGTTATGGACTCTCTAAGTCCTATTTTGGGACAACGTTAAAGAAGTCAAATTAGAAATAACTGACATGAAAATGGGTGAAAAATTTGATCAAAGTTAAATTGAAAAATTTGAATGCAGATTTTTAGAGAATCGAATCAGAAGTCTTTAGAGGTATGCCACTTTGCAATCGGCTTACGTTTGGTAAAGTTATGGACTCTCTAAGTCCAATTTTGAGTCAATCTGTTACAAGTCCTCGGAAAACTAGAAATAACTGAAAATGGGTCAAAAATTTGCTCAACGTTAAGTTGAAAAATTTGAATGCAGATTTTTAGAGAATCGAATCAGAAGTCTTTAGAGGTATGCGGCTTTGGAATCGGCTTAAGTTTGGTAAAGTTATGGACTCTCGAAGTTCAATTTTGGGTCAAAGTTAAACAAGTCAAATTAGAAATAACTGACATGAAAATGGGTCAAAAATTTGATCAACGTTAAATTGAAAAATTTGAATGCAGATTTTTAGAGAGTCGAATCAGAAGTCTTTAGAGGTATGCCACTTTGGAATCGGCTTAAGTTTGATTAAGTTATGGACTCTCGAAGTTCAATTTTGGGCCAAAGTTAAACAAGTCAAATTAGAAATAACTGACATGAAAATGGGTGAAAAATTTGATCAAAGTTAAATTGAAAAATTTGAATGCAGATGTTTAGAGAATCGAATCAGAAGTCTTTAGAGGTATGCCACTTTGGAATCGGCTTAAGTTTGGTAAAGTTATGGACTCTCTAAGTCCAATTTTGAGTCACTCTTTTACAAGTCATCGGAAAATTAGAAATAACTCACATGAAAATGGGTCAAAAATTTGATCAACGTTAAATTGAAAAATTTGAATGCAGATTTTTAGAGAATCGAATCAGAAGTCTTTAGAGGTATGCCACTTTGCAATCGGCTTAAGCTTGGTAAAGTTATGGAACTCTAAGTCCAATTTTGAGTCACTCTTTTACAAGTCATCGGAAAATTAGAAATAACTCACATGAAAATGGGTCAAAAATTTGATCAACGTTAAATTGAAAAATTTAAATGCAGATTTTTAGAGAATCAAATCAGAAGTCTTTAGAGGTATGCCACTTTGGAATCGGCTTACGTTTGGTAAAGTTATGGACTCTCTAAGTCCAATTTTGAGTCAATCTGTTACAAGTCCTCGGAAAACTAGAAATAACTGGCATGAAAATGGGTGAAAAATTTGATCAACGTTAAGTTGAAAAATTTGAATGCAGATTTTTAGAGAATCGAATCAGAAGTCTTTAGAGGTATGCCACTTTGCAATCGGCTTAAGTTTGGTTAAGTTATGGACTCTTTAAGTCCTATTTTGGGACAACGTTAAAGAAGTCAAATTAGAAATAACTAACATGAAAATGGGTGAAAAATTTGATCAAAGTTAAATTGAAAAATTTGAATGCAGATTTTTAGAGAATCGAATCAGAAGTCTTTAGAGGTATGCCACTTTGGAATCGGCTTACGTTTGGTAAAGTTATGGACTCTATAAGTCCAATTTTGAGTCAATCTGTTACAAGTCCTCGGAAAACTAGAAATAACTGAAAATGGGTCAAAAATTTGCTCAACGTTAAGTTGAAAAATTTGAATGCAGATTTTTAGAGAATCGAATCAGAAGTCTTTAGAGGTATGCGGCTTTGGAATCGGCTTAAGTTTGGTAAAGTTATGGACTCTCGAAGTTCAATTTTGGGTCAAAGTTAAACAAGTCAAATTAGAAATAACTGACATGAAAATGGGTCAAAAATTTGATTAACGTTAAATTGAAAAATTTGAATGCAGATTTTTAGAGAGTCGAATCAGAAGTCTTTAGAGGTATGCCACTTTGGAATCGGCTTAAGTTTGATTAAGTTATGGACTCTCGAAGTTCAATTTTGGGCCAAAGTTAAACAAGTCAAATTAGAAATAACTGACATGAAAATGGGTGAAAAATTTGATCAAAGTTAAATTGAAAAATTTGAATGCAGATGTTTAGAGAATCGAATCAGAAGTCTTTAGAGGTATGCCACTTTGGAATCGGCTTAAGTTTGGTAAAGTTATGGACTCTCTAAGTCCAATTTTGAGTCACTCTTTTACAAGTCATCGGAAAATTAGAAATAACTCACATGAAAATGGGTCAAAAATTTGATCAACGTTAAATTGAAAAATTTGAATGCAGATTTTTAGAGAATCGAATCAGAAGTCTTTAGAGGTATGCCACTTTGCAATCGGCTTAAGCTTGGTAAAGTTATGGAACTCTAAGTCCAATTTTGAGTCACTCTTTTACAAGTCATCGGAAAATTAGAAATAACTCACATGAAAATGGGTCAAAAATTTGATCAACGTTAAATTGAAAAATTTAAATGCAGATTTTTAGAGAATCAAATCAGAAGTCTTTAGAGGTATGCCACTTTGGAATCGGCTTACGTTTGGTAAAGTTATGGACTCTCTAAGTCCAATTTTGAGTCAATCTGTTACAAGTCCTCGGAAAACTAGAAATAACTGGCATGAAAATGGGTGAAAAATTTGATCAACGTTAAGTTGAAAAATTTGAATGCAGATTTTTAGAGAATCGAATCAGAAGTCTTTAGAGGTATGCCACTTTGCAATCGGCTTAAGTTTGGTTAAGTTATGGACTCTTTAAGTCCTATTTTGGGACAACGTTAAAGAAGTCAAATTAGAAATAACTAACATGAAAATGGGTGAAAAATTTGATCAAAGTTAAATTGAAAAATTTGAATGCAGATTTTTAGAGAATCGAATCAGAAGTCTTTAGAGGTATGCCACTTTGGAATCGGCTTACGTTTGGTAAAGTTATGGACTCTATAAGTCCAATTTTGAGTCAATCTGTTACAAGTCCTCGGAAAACTAGAAATAACTGAAAATGGGTCAAAAATTTGCTCAACGTTAAGTTGAAAAATTTGAATGCAGATTTTTAGAGAATCCAATCAGAAGTCTTTAGAGGTATGCGGCTTTGGAATCGGCTTAAGTTTGGTAAAGTTATGGACTCTCGAAGTTCAATTTTGGGTCAAAGTTAAACAAGTCAAATTAGAAATAACTGACATGAAAATGGGTCAAAAATTTGATTAACGTTAAATTGAAAAATTTGAATGCAGATTTTTAGAGAGTCGAATCAGAAGTCTTTAGAGGTATGCCACTTTGGAATCGGCTTAAGTTTGATTAAGTTATGGACTCTCGAAGTTCAATTTTGGGCCAAAGTTAAACAAGTCAAATTAGAAATAACTGACATGAAAATGGGTGAAAAATTTGATCAAAGTTAAATTGAAAAATTTGAATGCAGATGTTTAGAGAATCGAATCAGAAGTCTTTAGAGGTATGCCACTTTGGAATCGGCTTAAGTTTGGTAAAGTTATGGACTCTCTAAGTCCAATTTTGAGTCACTCTTTTACAAGTCATCGGAAAATTAGAAATAACTGACATGAAAATGGGTGAAAAATTTGATCAAAGTTAAATTGAAAAATTTGAATGCAGATTTTTAGAGAATCGAATCAGAAGTCTTTAGAGGTATGGCACTTTGCAATCGGCTTAAGCTTGGTAAAGTTATGGACTCTCGAAGTTTAATTTTGGGTCAAAGTTAAACAAGTCAAATTAGAAATAACTGACATGAAATGGCTCAAAAATTTGATCAACGTTAAATTGAAAAATTTGAATGCAGATTTTTAGAGAATCGAATCAGAAGAATTTAGAGGTATGCCACTTTGGAATCGGCTTAAGCTTGGTAAAGTTATGGAACTCTAAGTCCAATTTTGAGTCACTCTTTTACAAGTCATCGGAAAATTAGAAATAACTCACATGAAAATGGGTCAAAAATTTGATCAACGTTAAATTGAAAAATTTGAATGCAGATTTTTAGAGAATCGAATCAGAAGTCTTTAGAGGTATGCCACTTTGCAATCGGCTTAAGCTTGGTAAAGTTATGGAACTCTAAGTCCAATTTTGAGTCACTCTTTTACAAGTCATCGGAAAATTAGAAATAACTCACATGAAAATGGGTCAAAAATTTGATCAACGTTAAATTGAAAAATTTGAATGCAGATTTTTAGAGAATCAAATCAGAAGTCTTTAGAGGTATGCCACTTTGGAATCGGCTTACGTTTGGTAAAGTTATGGACTCTCTAAGTCCAATTTTGAGTCAATCTGTTACAAGTCCTCGGAAAACTAGAAATAACTGACATGAAAATGCGTCAAAAATTTGCTCAACGTTAAGTTGAAAAATTTGAATGGAGATTTTTAGAGAATCGAATCAGAAGTCTTTAGAGGTATGCCACTTTGCAATCGGCTTAAGTTTGGTTAAGTTATGGACTCTCTAAGTCCTATTTTGGGACAACGTTAAAGAAGTCAAATTAGAAATAACTCACATGAAAATGGGTGAAAAATTTGATCAAAGTTAAATTGAAAAATTTGAATGCAGATTTTTAGAGAATCGAATCAGAAGTCTTTAGAGGTATGCCACTTTGGAATCGGCTTACGTTTGGTAAAGTTATGGACTCTCTAAGTCCAATTTTGAGTCAATCTGTTACAAGTCCTCGGAAAACTAGAAATAACTGACATGAAAATGGGTCAAAAATTTGCTCAACGTTAAGTTGAAAAATTTGAATGCAGATTTTTAGAGAATCGAATCAGAAGTCTTTAGAGGTATCCGGCTTTGGAATCGGCTTAAGTTTGGTAAAGTTATGGACTCTCGAAGTTCAATTTTGGGTCAAAGTTAAACAAGTCAAATTAGAAATAACTGACATAAAAATGGGTGAAAAATTTGATCAAAGTTATTTTGAAAAATTTGAATGCAGATTTTTAAAGAATCGAACCAGAAGTCTTTAGAGGTATGCCACTTTGCAATCGGCTTAAGCTTGGTAAAGTTATGGAACTCTAAGTCCAATTTTGAGTCTCTCTTTTACAAGTCATCGGAAAATTAGAAATAACTCACATGAAAATGGGTCAAAAATTTGATCAACGTTAAATTGAAAAAATTGAATGCAGATTTTTAGAGAATCGAATCAGAAGTCTTTAGAGGTATGCCACTTTGCAATCGGCTTAAGCTTGGTAAAGTTATGGAACTCTAAGTCCAATTTTGAGTCACTCTTTTACAAGTCATCGGAAAATTAGAAATAACTCACATGAAAATGGGTCAAAAATTTGATCAACGTTAAATTGAAAAATTTGAATGCAGATTTTTAGAGAATCGAATCAGAAGTCTTTAGAGGTATGCCACTTTGGAATCGGCTTACGTTTGGTAAAGTTATGGACTCTCTAAGTCCAATTTTGAGTCAATCTGTTACAAGTCCTCAAAAAACTAGAAATAACTGACATGAAAATGGGTCAAAAATTTGCTCAACGTTAAGTTGAAAAATTTGAATGCAGATTTTTAGAGAATCGAATCAGAAGTCTTTAGAGGTATGCCACTTTGCAATCGGCTTAAGTTTGGTTAAGTTATGGACTCTCTAAGTCCTATTTTGGGACAACGTTAAAGAAGTCAAATTAGAAATAACTCACATGAAAATGGGTGAAAAATTTGATCAAAGTTAAATTGAAAAATTTGAATGCAGATTTTTAGAGAATCGAATCAGAAGTCTTTAGAGGTATGCCACTTTGGAATCGGCTTACGTTTGGTAAAGTTATGGACTCTCTAAGTCCAATTTTGAGTCAATCTGTTACAAGTCCTCGGAAAACTAGAAATAACTGACATGAAAATGGGTCAAAAATTTGCTCAACGTTAAGTTGAAAAATTTGAATGCAGATTTTTAGAGAATCGAATCAGAAGTCTTTAGAGGTATGCGGCTTTGGAATCGGCTTAAGTTTGGTAAAGTTATGGACTCTCGAAGTTCAATTTTGGGTCAAAGTTAAACAAGTCAAATTAGAAATAACTGACATGAAAATGGGTCAAAAATTTGATCAACGTTAAATTGAAAAATTTGAATGCAGATTTTTAGAGAGTCGAATCAGAAGTCTTTAGAGGTATGCCACTTTGGAATCGGCTTAAGTTTGATTAAGTTATGGACTCTCGAAGTTCAATTTTGGGTCAAAGTTAAACAAGTCAAATTAGAAATAACTGACATGAAAATGGGTGAAAAATTTGATCAAAGTTAAATTGAAAAATTTGAATGCAGATGTTTAGAGAATCGAATCAGAAGTCTTTAGAGGTATGCCACTTTGGAATCGGCTTAAGTTTGGTAAAGTTATGGACTCTCTAAGTCCAATTTTGAGTCACTCTTTTACAAGTCATCGGAAAATTAGAAATAACTCACATGAAAATGGGTCAAAAAATTAATCGACGTTAAATTGAAAAATTTGAATGCAGATTTTTAGAGAATCGAATCAGAAGTCTTTAGAGGTATGCCACTTTGCAATCGGCTTAAGCTTGGTAAAGTTATGGACTCTCGAAGTTCAATTTTGGGGCAAAGTTAAACAAGTCAAATTAGAAATAACTGACATGAAAATGGGTCAAAAATTTGATCAAAGTTAAATTGAAAAATTTGAATGCAGATTTTTATATAATCGAATCAGAAGTGTTTAGAGGTATGCCACTTTGGAATCGGCTTAAGTTTGATTAAGTTATGGACTCTCGAAGTTCAATTTTGGGTCAAAGTTAAACAAGTCAAATTAGAAATAACTGACATGAAAATGGGTCAAAAAATTAATCGACGTTAAATTGAAAAATTTGAATGCAGATTTTTAGAGAATCGAATCAGAAGTCTTTAGAGGTATGCCACTTTGCAATCGGCTTTAGCTTGGTAAAGTTATGGACTCTCGAAGTTCAATTTTGGGTCAAAGTTAAACAAGTCAAATTAGAAATAACTGACATGAAAATGGGTGAAAAATTTGATCAAAGTTAAATTGAAAAATTTGAATGCAGATTTTTAGGGAATCGAATCAGAAGTCTTTAGAGGTATGCCACTTTGGAATCGGCTTAAGTTTGGTAAAGTTATGGACTCCCGAAAATTTAAATGCAGATTTTTAGAGAATCGAATCAGAAGTCTTTAGAGGTATGCCACTTTGCAATCGGCTTAAGCTTGGTAAAGTTATGGACTCTCGAAGTTCAATTTTGGGTCAAAGTTAAACAAGTCAAATTAGAAATAACTGACATGAAAATGGGTCAAAAATTTGATCACAGTTAAATTGAAAAATTTGAATGCAGATTTTTAGAGAATCGAATCAGAAGTCTTTAGAGGTATGCCACTTTGCAATCGGCTTAAGCTTGGTAAAGTTATGGAACTCTAAGTCCAATTTTGAGTCACTCTTTTACAAGTCATCGGAAAATTAGAAATAACTCACATGAAAATGGGTCAAAAATTTGATCAACGTTAAATTGAAAAAATTGAATGCAGATTTTTAGAGAATCGAATCAGAAGTCTTTAGAGGTATGCCACTTTGCAATCGGCTTAAGCTTGGTAAAGTTATGGAACTCTAAGTCCAATTTTGAGTCACTCTTTTACAAGTCATCGGAAAATTAGAAATAACTCACATGAAAATGGGTCAAAAATTTGATCAACGTTAAATTGAAAAATTTGAATGCAGATTTTTAGAGAATCGAATCAGAAGTCTTTAGAGGTATGCCACTTTGGAATCGGCTTACGTTTGGTAAAGTTATGGACTCTCTAAGTCCAATTTTGAGTCAATCTGTTACAAGTCCTCGGAAAACTAGAAATAACTGACATGAAAATGGGTCAAAAATTTGCTCAACGTTAAGTTGAAAAATTTGAATGCAGATTTTTAGAGAATCGAATCAGAAGTCGTTAGAGGTATGCCACTTTGCAATCGGCTTAAGTTTGGTTAAGTTATGGACTCTCTAAGTCCTATTTTGGGACAACGTTAAAGAAGTCAAATTAGAAATAACTCACATGAAAATGGGTGAAAAATTTGATCAAAGTTAAATTGAAAAATTTGAATGCAGATTTTTAGAGAATCGAATCAGAAGTCTTTAGAGGTATGCCACTTTGGAATCGGCTTACGTTTGGTAAAGTTATGGACTCTCTAAGTCCAATTTTGAGTCAATCTGTTACAAGTCCTCGGAAAACTAGAAATAACTGACATGAAAATGGGTCAAAAATTTGCTCAACGTTAAGTTGAAAAATTTGAATGCAGATTTTTAGAGAATCGAATCAGAAGTCTTTAGAGGTAAGCGGCTTTGGAATCGGCTTAAGTTTGGTAAAGTTATGGACTCTCGAAGTTCAATTTTGGGTCAAAGTTAAACAAGTCAAATTAGAAATAACTGACATGAAAATGGGTCAAAAATTTGATCAAAGTTAAATTGAAAAATTTGAATGCAGATTTTTATATAATCGAATCAGAAGTCTTTAGAGGTATGCCACTTTGGAATCGGCTTAAGTTTGATTAAGTTATGGACTCTCGAAGTTCAATTTTGGGTCAAAGTTAAACAAGTCAAATTAGAAATAACTGACATGAAAATGGGTGAAAAATTTGATCAAAGTTAAATTGAAAAATTTTAATGCAGATTTTTAGAGAATCAAATCAGAAGTTTTTAGAGGTATGCCACTTTGGAATCGGCTTAAGTTTGGTAAAGTTATGGACTCTCGAAGTTCAATTTTGGGTCAAAGTTAAACAAGTCAAATTAGAAATAACTGACATGAAAATGGGTCAAAAAATTAATCGACGTTAAATTGAAAAATTTGAATGCAGATTTTTAGAGAATCGAATCAGAAGTCTTTAGAGGTATGCCACTTTGCAATCGGCTTTAGCTTGGTAAAGTTATGGACTCTCGAAGTTCAATTTTGGGTCAAAGTTAAACAAGTCAAATTAGAAATAACTGACATGAAAATGGGTGAAAAATTTGATCAAAGTTAAATTGAAAAATTTGAATGCAGATTTTTAGGGAATCGAATCAGAAGTCTTTAGAGGTATGCCACTTTGGAATCGGCTTAAGTTTGGTAAAGTTATGGACTCCCGAAAATTTAAATGCAGATTTTTAGAGAATCGAATCAGAAGTCTTTAGAGGTATGCCACTTTGCAATCGGCTTAAGCTTGGTAAAGTTATGGACTCTCGAAGTTCAATTTTGGGTCAAAGTTAAACAAGTCAAATTAGAAATAACTGACATGAAAATGGGTCAAAAATTTGATCACAGTTAAATTGAAAAATTTGAATGCAGATTTTTAGAGAATCGAATCAGAAGTCTTTAGAGGTATGCCACTTTGGAATCGGCTTAAGTTTGGTTAAGTTATGGATTCTCTAAGTCCAATTTTGAGTCACTCTGTTACAAGTCATCGGAAAATTGGAAATAACTGACATTGAAAAATTTGAATGCAGATTTTTAGAGAATCGAATCAGAAGTCTTTAGAGGGATGCCACTTTGGAATCGGCTTAAGTTTGGTTAAGTTATGGATTCTCTAAGTCCAATTTTGAGTCACTCTCTTACAAGTCATCGGAAAATTGGAAATAACTGACATTGAAAAATTTAAATGCAGATTTTTAGAGAATCGAATCAGAAATCTATTGAGGTATGCCACTTTGGAATCGGCTTAAGTTTGGTAAAGTTATGGACTCCCGAAAATTTAAATGCAGATTTTTAGAGAATCGAATCAGAAGTCTTTAGAGGTATGCCACTTTGCAATCGGCTTAAGCTTGGTAAAGTTATGGACTCTCGAAGTTCAATTTTGGGTCAAAGTTAAACAAGTCAAATTAGAAATAACTGACATGAAAATAGGTCAAAAATTTGATCACAGTTAAATTGAAAAATTTGAATGCAGATTTTTAGAGAATCGAATCAGAAGTCTTTAGAGGTATGCCACTTTGCAATCGGCTTAAGCTTGGTAAAGTTATGGAACTCTAAGTCCAATTTTGAGTCACTCTTTTACAAGTCATCGGAAAATTAGAAATAACTCACATGAAAATGGGTCAAAAATTTGATCAACGTTAAATTGAAAAATTTGAATGCAGATTTTTAGAGAATCGAATCAGAAGTCTTTAGAGGTATGCCACTTTGGAATCGGCTTAAGTTTGATTAAGTTATGGACTCTCGAAGTTCAAGTTTGGGTCAAAGTTAAACAAGTCAAATTAGAAATAACTGACATGAAAATGGGTAAAAAATTTGATCAAAGTTAAATTGAAAAATTTGAATGCAGATTTTTAGAGAATCGAATCAGAAGTCTTTAGAGGTATGCCACTTTGAAATCGGCTTAAGTTTGGTAAAGTTATGGACTCTCTAAGTCCAATTTTAAGTCACTCTGTTACAAGTCCTCGGAAATCTAGAAATAACTGACATGAAAATGGGTCAAAAATTAATCGACGTTAAATTGAAAAATTTGAATGCAGATTTTTAGAGAATCGAATCAGAAGTCTTTACAGGTATGCCACTTTGCAATCGGCTTAAGTTTGGTTAAGTTATGGACTCTCTAAGTCCTATTTTGGGACAACGTTAAACAAGTCAAATTAGAAATAACTGACATGAAAATGGGTGAAAAATTTGATCAAAGTTAAATTGAAAAATTTGAATGCAGATTTTTAGAGAATCGAATCAGAAGTCTTTAGAGGTATGCCACTTTGCAATCGGCTTAAGCTTGGTAAAGTTATGGACTCTCGAAGTTCAATTTTGGGTCAAAGTTAAATAAGTCAAATTAGAAATAACTGACATGAAATGGGTCAAAAATTTGATCAACGTTAAATTGAAAAATTTGAATGCAGATTTTTAGAGAATCGAATCAGAAGAATTTAGAGGTATGCCACTTTGGAATCGGCTTAAGTTTGATTAAGTTATGGACTCTCGGAGTTCAATTTTGGGTCAAAGTTAAACAAGTCAAATTAGAAATAACTGACATGAAATGGGACAAAAAATTAATCGACGTTAAATTGAAAAATTTGAATGCAGATTTTTAGAGAATCGAATCAGAAGTCTTTACAGGTATGCCACTTTGCAATCGGCTTAAGTTTGGTTAAGTTATGGACTCTCTAAGTCCTATTTTGGGACAACGTTAAACAAGTCAAATTAGAAATAACTCGCATGAAAATGGGTCAAAAAATTAATCGACGTTAAATTGAAAAATTTGAATGCAGATTTTTAGAGAATCGAATCAGAAGTCTTTAGAGGTATGCGGCTTTGGAATCGGCTTAAGTTTGGTAAAGTTATGGACTCTCGAAGTTCAATTTTGGGTCAAAGTTAAACAAGTCAAATTAGAAATAACTGACATAAAAATGGGTGAAAAATTTGATCAAAGTTAAATTGAAAAATTTGAATGCAGATTTTTAGAGAATCGAATCAGAAGTCTTTAGAGGTATGCCACTTTGGAATCGGCTTAAGTTTGGTAAAGTTATGGAACTCTAAGTCCAATTTTGAGTCACTCTTTTACAAGTCATCGGAAAATTGGAAATAACTGACATTGAAAAATTTAAATGCAGATTTTTAGAGAATCGAATCAGAAATCTATTGAGGTATGCCACTTTGGAATCGGCTTAAGTTTGGTAAAGTTATGGACTCCCGAAAATTTAATTGCAGATTTTTAGAGAATCGAATCAGAAGTCTTTAGAGGTATGCCACTTTGCAATCGGCTTAAGCTTGGTAAAGTTATGGACTCTCGAAGTTCAATTTTGGGTCAAAGTTAAACAAGTCAAATTAGAAATAACTGACATGAAAATGGGTCAAAAATTTGATCACAGTTAAATTGAAAAATTTGAATGCAGATTTTTAGAGAATCGAATCAGAAGTCTTTAGAGGTATGCCACTTTGCAATCGGCTTAAGCTTGGTAAAGTTATGGAACTCTAAGTCCAATTTTGAGTCACTCTTTTACAAGTCATCGGAAAATTAGAAATAACTCACATGAAAACGGGTCAAAAATTTGATCAACGTTAAATTGAAAAATTTGAATGCAGATTTTTAGAGAATCGAATCAGAAGTCTTTAGAGGTATGCCACTTTGGAATCGGCTTAAGTTTGATTAAGTTATGGACTCTCGAAGTTCAATTTTGGGTCAAAGTTAAACAAGTCAAATTAGAAATAACTGACATGAAAATGGGTAAAAAATTTGATCAAAGTTAAATTGAAAAATTTGAATGCAGATTTTTAGAGAATCGAATCAGAAGTCTTTAGAGGTATGCCACTTTGCAATCGGCTTAAGTTTGGTTAAGTTATGGACTCTCTAAGTCCTATTTTGGGACAACGTTAAACAAGTCAAATTAGAAATAACTGACATGAAAATGGGTGAAAAATTTGATCAAAGTTAAATTGAAAAATTTGAATGCAGATTTTTAGAGAATCGAATCAGAAGTCTTTAGAGGTATGCCACTTTGCAATCGGCTTAAGCTTGGTAAAGTTATGGACTCTCGAAGTTCAATTTTGGGTCAAAGTTAAATAAGTCAAATTAGAAATAACTGACATGAAATGGGTCAAAAATTTGATCAACGTTAAATTGAAAAATTTGAATGCAGATTTTTAGAGAATCGAATCAGAAGAATTTAGAGGTATGCCACTTTGGAATCGGCTTAAGTTTGATTAAGTTATGGACTCTCGGAGTTCAATTTTGGGTCAAAGTTAAACAAGTCAAATTAGAAATAACTGACATAAAATGGGACAAAAAATTAATCGACGTTAAATTGAAAAATTTGAATGCAGATTTTTAGAGAATCGAATCAGAAGTCTTTACAGGTATGCCACTTTGCAATCGGCTTAAGTTTGGTTAAGTTATGGACTCTCTAAGTCCTATTTTGGGACAACGTTAAACAAGTCAAATTAGAAATAACTCGCATGAAAATGGGTCAAAAAATTAATCGACGTTAAATTGAAAAATTTGAATGCAGATTTTTAGAGAATCGAATCAGAAGTCTTTAGAGGTATGCGGCTTTGGAATCGGCTTAAGTTTGGTAAAGTTATGGACTCTCGAAGTTCAATTTTGGGTCAAAGTTAAACAAGTCAAATTAGAAATAACTGACATAAAAATGGGTGAAAAATTTGATCAAAGTTAAATTGAAAAATTTGAATGCAGATTTTTAGAGAATCGAATCAGAAGTCTTTAGAGGTATGCCACTTTGGAATCGGCTTAAGTTTGGTTAAGTTATGGAACTCTAAGTCCAATTTTGATTCGCTCTTTTACAAGTCATCGGAAAATTAGAAATAACTCACATGAAAATGGGTCAAAAAATTAATCGACGTTAAATTGAAAAATTTGAATGCAGATTTTTAGAGAATCGAATCAGAAGTCTTTAGAGGTATGCCACTTTGCAATCGGCTTAAGCTTGGTAAAGTTATGGACTCTCGAAGTTCAATTTTGGGTCAAAGTTAAACAAGTCAAATTAGAAATAACTGACATGAAAAGGGGTCAAAAATTTGATCAACGTTAAATTGAAAAATTTGAATGCAGATTTTTAGAGAATCGAATCAGAAGTCTTTAGAGGTATGCCACTTTGCAATCGGCTTAAGCTTGGTAAAGTTATGGAACTCTAAGTCCAATTTTGAGTCACTCTGTTACAATTCCTCGGAAAAGTAGAAATAACTGACATGAAAATGGGTCAAAAATTTGATCAACGTTAAATTGAAAAATTTGAATGCAGATTTTTAGAGAATCGAATCAGAAGTCTTAAGAGGTATGCGGCTTTGGAATCGGCTTAAGTTTGGTAAAGTTATGGACTCTCGAAGTTCCATTTTGGGTCAAAATTTACAAGTCAAATTAGAAATAACTGACATAAAAATGGGTGAAAAATTTGATCAAAGTTAAATTGAAAAATTTGAATGCAGATTTTTAGAGAATCGAATCAGAAGTCTTTAGAGGTATGCCACTTTGGAATCGGCTTAAGTTTGGTTAAGTAATGGAACTCTAAGTCCAATTTTGAGTCACTCTGTTACAAGTCCTCGGAAAACTAGAAATAACTGACATGAAAATGGGTCAAAAATTTGCTCAAGTTTGGTAAAGTTATGGACTCTCGAAGTTCAATTTTGGGTCAAAGTTAAACAAGTCAAATTAGAAATAACTGACATAAAAATGGGTGAAAAATTTTTTCAAAGTTAAATTGAAAAATTTGAATGCAGATTTTTAGAGAATCGAATCAGAAGTCTTTAGAGGTATGCCACTTTGGAATCGGCTTAAGTTTGGTTAAGTTATGGAACTCTAAGTCCAATTTTGATTCGCTCTTTTACAAGTCATCGGAAAATTAGACATGAAAATGGGTCAAAAAATTAATCGACGTTAAATTGAAAAATTTGAATGCAGATTTTTAGAGAATCGAATCAGAAGTCTTTAGAGGTATGCCACTTTGCAATCGGCTTAAGTTTGGTTAAGTTATGGACTCTCTAAGTCCTATTTTGGGACAACGTTAAAGAAGTCAAATTAGAAATAACTCACATGAAAATGGGTGAAAAATTTGATCAAAGTTAAATTGAAAAATTTGAATGCAGATTTTTAGAGAATCGAATCAGAAGTCTTTAGAGGTATGCCACTTTGGAATCGGCTTACGTTTGATAAAGTTATGGACTCTCTAAGTCCAATTTTGAGTCAATCTGTTACAAGTCCTCGGAAAACTAGAAATAACTGACATGAAAATGGGTCAAAAATTTGGTCAACGTTAAGTTGAAAAATTTGAATGCAGATTTTTAGAGAATCGAATCAGAAGTCTTTAGAGGTATGCGGCTTTGGAATCGGCTTAAGTTTGGTAAAGTTATGTACTCTCGAAGTTCAATTTTGGGTCAAAGTTAAACAAGTCAAATTAGAAATAACTGACATAAAAATGGGTGAAAAATTTGATCAAAGTTAAATTGAAAAATTTGAATGCAGATTTTTAGAGAATCGAATCAGAAGTCTTGAGAGGTATGCCACTTTGCAATCGGCTTAAGTTTGGTAAAGTTATGGACTCTCTAAGTCCAATTTTAAGTCACTCTGTTAGAAGTTAAATTGAAAAATTTGAATGCAGATTTTTAGAGAATCGAATCAGAAGTCTTAAGAGGTATGCGGCTTTGGAATCGGCTTAAGTTTGGTAAAGTTATGTACTCTCGAAGTTCAATTTTGGGTCAAAGTTAAACAAGTCAAATTAGAAATAACTGACATAAAAATGGGTGAAAAATTTGATCAAAGTTAAATTGAAAAATTTGAATGCAGATTTTTAGAGAATCGAATCAGAAGTCTTTAGAGGTATGCCACTTTGGAATCGGCTTAAGTTTGGTTAAGTTATGGAACTCTAAGTCCAATTTTGAGTCACTCTGTTACAAGTCCTCGGAAAACTAGAAATAACTGACATGAAAATGGGTCAAAAATTTGATCAACGTTAAATTGAAAAATTTGAATGCAGATTTTTAGAGAATCGAATCAGAAGTCTTTAGAGGTATGCGGCTTTGGAATCGGCTTAAGTTTGGTAAAGTTATGGACTCTCGAAGTTCAATTTTGGGTCAAAGTTAAACAAGTCAAATTAGAAATAACTGACATAAAAATGGGTGAAAAATTTGATCAAAGTTAAATTGAAAAATTTGAATGCAGATTTTTAGAGAATCGAATCAGAAGTCTTTAGAGGTATGCCACTTTGGAATCGGCTTAAGTTTGGTTAAGTTATGGAACTCTAAGTCCAATTTTGAGTCACTCTGTTACAAGTCCTCGGAAAACTAGAAATAACTGACATGAAAATGGGTCAAAAATTTGATCAACGTTAAATTGAAAAATTTGAATGCAGATTTTTAGAGAATCGAATCAGAAGTCTTTAGAGGTATGCGGCTTTGGAATCGGCTTAAGTTTGGTAAAGTTATGGACTCTCGAAGTTCAATTTTGGGTCAAAGTTAAACAAGTCAAATTAGAAATAACTGACATAAAAATGGGTGAAAAATTTGATCAAAGTTAAATTGAAAAATTTGAATGCAGATTTTTAGAGAATCGAATCAGAAGTCTTTAGAGGTATGCCACTTTGGAATCGGCTTAAGTTTGGTAAAGTTATGGACTCTCTAAGTCCAATTTTAAGTCACTCTGTTACAAGTCCTCGGAAATCTAGAAATAACTGACATGAAAATGGGTCAAAAAATTAATCGACGTTAAATTGAAAAATTTGAATGCAGATTTTTAGAGAATCGAATCAGAAGTCTTAAGAGGTATGCCACTTTGCAATCGGCTTAAGTTTGGTTAAGTTATGGACTCTCTAAGTCCTATTTTGGGACAACGTTAAACAAGTCAAATTAGAAATAACTGACATGAAAATGGGTGAAAAATTTGATCAAAGTTAAATTGAAAAATTTGAATGCAGATTTTTAGAGAATCGAATCAGAAGTCTTTAGAGGTATGCCACTTTGGAATCGGCTTACGTTTGGTAAAGTTATGGACTCTCTAAGTCCAATTTTGAGTCACTCTGTTACAAGTCTTCGGAAAACTAGAAATAACTGACATGAAAATGGGTCAAAAATTTGATCAACGTTAAATTGAAACATTTGAATGCAGATTTTTAGAGAATCGAATCAGAAGTCTTTAGAGGTATGCGGCTTTGGAATCGGCTTAAGTTTGGTAAAGTTATGGACTCTCGAAGTTCAATTTTGGGTCAAAGTTAAACAAGTCAAATTAGAAATAACTGACATAAAAATGGGTGAAAAATTTGATCAAAGTTAAATTGAAAAATTTGAATGCAGATTTTTAAAGAATCGAATCAGAAGTCTTTAGAGGTATGCCACTTTGCAATCGGCTTAAGCTTGGTAAAGTTATGGAACTCTAAGTCCAATTTTGAGTCACTCTTTTACAAGTCATCGGAAAATTAGAAATAACTCACATGAAAATGGGGCAAAAATTTGATCAACGTTAAATTGAAAAATTTGAATGCAGATTTTTAGAGAATCGAATCAGAAGTCTTTAGAGGTATGCGGCTTTGGAATCGGCTTAAGTTTGGTAAAGTTATGGACTCTCGAAGTTCAATTTTGGGTCAAAGTTAAACAAGTCATATTAGAAATAACTGACATAAAAATGGGTGAAAAATTTGATCAAAGTTAAATTGAAAAATTTGAATGCAGATTTTTAGAGAATCGAATCAGAAGTCTTTAGAGGTATGCCACTTTGGAATCGGCTTAAGTTTGATTAAGTTATGGACTCTCGAAGTTCAATTTTGGGTCAAAGTTAAACAAGTCAAATTAGAAATAACTGACATGAAAATGGGTGAAAAATTTGATCAACGTTAAATTGAAAAATTTGAATGCAGATTTTTAGAGAATCGAATCAGAAGTCTTTAGAGGTATGCCACTTTGGAATCGGCTTAAGTTTGGTAAAGTTATGGACTCTCTAAGTCCAATTTTAAGTCACTCTGTTACAAGTCCTCGGAAATCTAGAAATAACTGACATGAAAATGGGTCAAAAAATTAATCGACGTTAAATTGAAAAATTTGAATGCAGATTTTTAGAGAATCGAATCAGAAGTCTTAAGAGGTATGCCACTTTGCAATCGGCTTAAGTTTGGTTAAGTTATGGACTCTCTAAGTCCTATTTTGGGACAACGTTAAACAAGTCAAATTAGAAATAACTGACATGAAAATGGGTGAAAAATTTGATCAAAGTTAAATTGAAAAATTTGAATGCAGATTTTTAGAGAATCGAATCAGAAGTCTTTAGAGGTATGCCACTTTGGAATCGGCTTAAGTTTGGTAAAGTTATGGACTCTCTAAGTTCAATTTTAAGTCACTCTGTTACAAGTCCTCGGAAATCTAGAAATAACTGACATGAAAATGGGTCAAAAAATTAATCGACGTTAAATTGAAAAATTTGAATGCAGATTTTTAGAGAATCGAATCAGAAGTCTTTAGAGGTATGCGGCTTTGGAATCGGCTTAAGTTTGGTAAAGTTATGGACTCTCGAAGTTCAATTTTGGGTCAAAGTTAAACAAGTCAAATTAGAAATAACTGACATAAAAATGGGTGAAAAATTTGATCAAAGTTAAATTGAAAAATTTGAATGCAGATTTTTAAAGAATCGAATCAGAAGTCTTTAGAGGTATGCCACTTTGCAATCGGCTTAAGCTTGGTAAAGTTATGGAACTCTAAGTCCAATTTTGAGTCACTCTTTTACAAGTCATCGGAAAATTAGAAATAACTCACATGAAAATGGGTCAAAAATTTGATCAACGTTAAATTGAAAAATTTGAATGCAGATTTTTAGAGAATCGAATCAGAAGTCTTAAGAGGTATGCGGCTTTGGAATCGGCTTAAGTTTGGTAAAGTTATGTACTCTCGAAGTTCAATTTTGGGTCAAAGTTAAACAAGTCAAATTAGAAATAACTGACATAAAAATGGGTGAAAAATTTGATCAAAGTTAAATTGAAAAATTTGAATGCAGATTTTTAGAGAATCGAATCAGAAGTCTTTAGAGGTATGCCACTTTGGAATCGGCTTAAGTTTGGTTAAGTTATGGAACTCTAAGTCCAATTTTGAGTCACTCTGTTACAAGTCCTCGGAAAACTAGAAATAACTGACATGAAAATGGGTCAAAAATTTGATCAACGTTAAATTGAAAAATTTGAATGCAGATTTTTAGAGAATCGAATCAGAAGTCTTTAGAGGTATGCGGCTTTGGAATCGGCTTAAGTTTGGTAAAGTTATGGACTCTCGAAGTTCAATTTTGGGTCAAAGTTAAACAAGTCAAATTAGAAATAACTGACATAAAAATGGGTGAAAAATTTGATCAAAGTTAAATTGAAAAATTTGAATGCAGATTTTTAGAGAATCGAATCAGAAGTCTTTAGAGGTATGCCACTTTGGAATCGGCTTAAGTTTGGTAAAGTTATGGACTCTCTAAGTCCAATTTTAAGTCACTCTGTTACAAGTCCTCGGAAATCTAGAAATAACTGACATGAAAATGGGTCAAAAAATTAATCGACGTTAAATTGAAAAATTTGAATGCAGATTTTTAGAGAATCGAATCAGAAGTCTTAAGAGGTATGCCACTTTGCAATCGGCTTAAGTTTGGTTAAGTTATGGACTCTCTAAGTCCTATTTTGGGACAACGTTAAACAAGTCAAATTAGAAATAACTGACATGAAAATGGGTGAAAAATTTGATCAAAGTTAAATTGAAAAATTTGAATGCAGATTTTTAGAGAATCGAATCAGAAGTCTTTAGAGGTATGCCACTTTGGAATCGGCTTACGTTTGGTAAAGTTATGGACTCTCTAAGTCCAATTTTGAGTCACTCTGTTACAAGTCCTCGGAAAACTAGAAATAACTGACATGAAAATGGGTCAAAAATTTGATCAACGTTAAATTGAAACATTTGAATGCAGATTTTTAGAGAATCGAATCAGAAGTCTTTAGAGGTATGCGGCTTTGGAATCGGCTTAAGTTTGGTAAAGTTATGGACTCTCGAAGTTCAATTTTGGGTCAAAGTTAAACAAGTCAAATTAGAAATAACTGACATAAAAATGGGTGAAAAATTTGATCAAAGTTAAATTGAAAAATTTGAATGCAGATTTTTAAAGAATCGAATCAGAAGTCTTTAGAGGTATGCCACTTTGCAATCGGCTTAAGCTTGGTAAAGTTATGAAACTCTAAGTCCAATTTTGAGTCACTCTTTTACAAGTCATCGGAAAATTAGAAATAACTCACATGAAAATGGGGCAAAAATTTGATCAACGTTAAATTGAAAAATTTGAATGCAGATTTTTAGAGAATCGAATCAGAAGTCTTTAGAGGTATGCGGCTTTGGAATCGGCTTAAGTTTGGTAAAGTTATGGACTCTCGAAGTTCAATTTTGGGTCAAAGTTAAACAAGTCATATTAGAAATAACTGACATAAAAATGGGTGAAAAATTTGATCAAAGTTAAATTGAAAAATTTGAATGCAGATTTTTAGAGAATCGAATCAGAAGTCTTTAGAGGTATGCCACTTTGGAATCGGCTTAAGTTTGATTAAGTTATGGACTCTCGAAGTTCAATTTTGGGTCAAAGTTAAACAAGTCAAATTAGAAATAACTGACATGAAAATGGGTGAAAAATTTGATCAACGTTAAATTGAAAAATTTGAATGCAGATTTTTAGAGAATCGAATCAGAAGTCTTTAGAGGTATGCCACTTTGGAATCGGCTTAAGTTTGGTAAAGTTATGGACTCTCTAAGTACAATTTTAAGTCACTCTGTTACAAGTCCTCGGAAATCTAGAAATAACTGACATGAAAATGGGTCAAAAAATTAATCGACGTTAAATTGAAAAATTTGAATGCAGATTTTTAGAGAATCGAATCAGAAGTCTTAAGAGGTATGCCACTTTGCAATCGGCTTAAGTTTGGTTAAGTTATGGACTCTCTAAGTCCTATTTTGGGACAACGTTAAACAAGTCAAATTAGAAATAACTGACATGAAAATGGGTGAAAAATTTGATCAAAGTTAAATTGAAAAATTTGAATGCAGATTTTTAGAGAATCGAATCAGAAGTCTTTAGAGGTATGCGGCTTTGGAATCGGCTTAAGTTTGGTAAAGTTATGGACTCTCGAAGTTCAATTTTGGGTCAAAGTTAAACAAGTCAAATTAGAAATAACTGACATAAAAATGGGTGAAAAATTTGATCAAAGTTAAATTGAAAAATTTGAATGCAGATTTTTAAAGAATCGAATCAGAAGTCTTTAGAGGTATGCCACTTTGCAATCGGCTTAAGCTTGGTAAAGTTATGGAACTCTAAGTCCAATTTTGAGTCACTCTTTTACAAGTCATCGGAAAATTAGAAATAACTCACATGAAAATGGGGCAAAAATTTGATCAACGTTAAATTGAAAAATTTGAATGCAGATTTTTAGAGAATCGAATCAGAAGTCTTTAGAGGTATGCGGCTTTGGAATTGGCTTAAGTTTGGTAAAGTTATGGACTCTCGAAGTTCAATTTTGGGTCAAAGTTAAACAAGTCATATTAGAAATAACTGACATAAAAATGGGTGAAAAATTTGATCAAAGTTAAATTGAAAAATTTGAATGCAGATTTTTAGAGAATCGAATCAGAAGTCTTTAGAGGTATGCCACTTTGGAATCGGCTTAAGTTTGATTAAGTTATGGACTCTCGAAGTTCAATTTTGGGTCAAAGTTAAACAAGTCAAATTAGAAATAACTGACATGAAAATGGGTGAAAAATTTGATCAAAGTTAAATTGAAAAATTTGAATGCAGATTTTTACAGAATCGAATCAGAAGTCTTTAGAGGTATGCCACTTTGGAATCGGCTTAAGTTTGGTAAAGTTATGGACTCTCTAAGTCCAATTTTAAGTCACTCTGTTACAAGTCCTCGGAAATCTAGAAATAACTGACATGAAAATGGGTCAAAAAATTAATCGACGTTAAATTGAACAAGAAAGGAAAGCAAACTTCGGGCGGAGCCGAAGTTGATATACCCTTGCAGAATATTCTGTAAATTATATTCTCCAAAATTATTTATATGATGCATTCTTAATACTCATAAAAAATCCCAACTTCCCAACTTTAAAAACACCAAAGTTATGGCATTTCCAATCGTTCAGTTATATGGCGGCTATAGGATATAGTCGCCCGATCCTTATGAAATTTAATAGTTCAGACTGATTGGCCAAAAATAAAACCCATAGAAAATTACAACTTCCTAACTTCAAAAACACCAAAGTTATGGCATTTCCGATCGTTCAGTTATATGACAGCTATACGATATAGTGGCCCGATCCGGCTCGTTCCGGCTTATATACTACCTGCAATAGAAAGACAACTTTTGGGAAAGTTTCAAGCAGATAGCCTTAAAACTGAGGGACTAGTTTGCGTAGAAACGGACGGACGGACAGACGGACGGACAGACGGACAGACGGACAGACGGACATGGCTAGATCGACTCTCCTGGTGATGCTGATCAAAAATATATATACTTTATAGGGTCGGAAATGTCTCCTTCACTGCGTTGCAAACTTTTGACTGAAATTATAATACCCTCTGCAAGGGTATAAAAATTTGAATGCAGATTTTTAGAGAATCGAATCAGAAGTCTTTAGAGGTATGCCACTTTGCAATCGGCTTAAGTTTGGTTAAGTTATGGACTCTCTAAGTCCTATTTTGGGACAACGTTAAACAAGTCAAATTAGAAATAACTCACATGAAAATGGGTCAAAAAATTAATCGACGTTAAATTGAAAAATTTGAATGCAGATTTTTAGAGAATCAAATCAGAAGTCTTTAGAGGTATGCCACTTTGGAATCGGCTTAAGTTTGACTAAGTTATGGACTCTCGAAGTTCAATTTTGGGTCAAAGTTAAACAAGTCAAATTAGAAATAACTGACATGAAAATGGGTGAAAAATTTGATCAAAGTTAAATTGAAAAATTTGAATGCAGATTTTTAGAGAATCGAATCAGAAGTCTTAAGAGGTATGCGGCTTTGGAATCGGCTTAAGTTTGGTAAAGTTATGGACTCTCTAAGTCCAATTTTAAGTCACTCTGTTACAAGTCCTCGGAAATCTAGAAATAACTGACATGAAAATGGGTCAAAAAATTTTTCGACGTTAAATTGAAAAATTTGAATGCAGATTTTTAGAGAATCGAATCAGAAGTCTTTAGAGGTATGCCACTTTGCAATCGGCTTAAGTTTGGTTAAGTTATGGACTCTCTAAGTCCTATTTTGGGACAACGTTAAACAAGTCAAATTAGAAATAACTGACATGAAAATGGGTGAAAAATTTGATCAAAGTTAAATTGAAAAATTTTAATGCAGATTTTTAGAGAATCGAATCAGAAGTCTTTAGAGGTATGCCACTTTGGAATCGGCTTAAGTTTGGTAAAGTTATGGACTCTCTAAGTTCAATTTTAAGTCACTCTGTTACAAGTCCTCGGAAATCTAGAAATAACTGACATGAAAATGGGTCAAAAAAATTAATCGACGTTAAATTGAAAAATTTGAATGCAGATTTTTAGAGAATCGAATCAGAAGTCTTTAGAGGTATGCCACTTTGGAATCGGCTTAAGTTTGGTAAAGTTATGGACTCTCATAGTTCAATTTTGGGTCAAAGTTAAACAAGTCAAATTAGAAATAACTGACATAAAAATGGGTGAAAAATTTGATCAAAGTTAAATTGAAAAATTTGAATGCAGATTTTTAGAGAATCGAATCAGAAGTCTTTAGAGGTATGCCACTTTGCAATCGGCTTAAGCTTGGTAAAGTTATGGAACTCTAAGTCCAATTTTGAGTCACTCTGATACAATTCCTCGGAAAAATAGAAATAACTGACATGAAAATGGGTCAAAAATTTGATCAACGTAAAATTGAAAAATTTGAATGCAGATTTTTAGAGAATCGAATCAGAAGTCTTTAGAGGTATGCGGCTTTGGAATCGGCTTAAGTTTGGTAAAGTTATGGACTCTCGAAGTTCAATTTTGGGTCAAAGTTAAACAAGTCATATTAGAAATAACTGACATAAAAATGGGTGAAAAATTTGATCAAAGTTAAATTGAAAAATTTGAATGCAGATTTTTAGAGAATCGAATCAGAAGTCTTTAGAGGTATGCCACTTTGGAATCGGCTTAAGTTTGATTAAGTTATGGACTCTCGAAGTTCAATTTTGGGTCAAAGTTAAACAAGTCAAATTAGAAATAACTGACATGAAAATGGGTGAAAAATTTGATCAAAGTTAAATTGAAAAATTTGAATGCAGATTTTTACAGAATCGAATCAGAAGTCTTTAGAGGTATGCCACTTTGGAATCGGCTTAAGTTTGGTAAAGTTATGGACTCTCTAAGTCCAATTTTAAGTCACTCTGTTACAAGTCCTCGGAAATCTAGAAATAACTGACATGAAAATGGGTCAAAAAATTAATCGACGTTAAATTGAACAAGAAAGGAAAGCAAACTTCGGGCGGAGCCGAAGTTGATATACCCTTGCAGAATATTCTGTAAATTATATTCTCCAAAATTATTTATATGATGCATTCTTAATACTCATAAAAAATCCCAACTTCCCAACTTTAAAAACACCAAAGTTATGGCATTTCCAATCGTTCAGTTATATGGCGGCTATAGGATATAGTCGCCCGATCCTTATGAAATTTGATAGTTCAGACTGATTGGCCAAAAATAAAACCCATAGAAAATTACAACTTCCTAACTTCAAAAACACCAAAGTAATGGCATTTCCGATCGTTCAGTTATATGACAGCTATACGATATAGTGGCCCGATCCGGCTCGTTCCGGCTTATATACTACCTGCAATAGAAAGACAACTTTTGGGAAAGTTTCAAGCAGATAGCTTTAAAACTGAGGGACTAGTTTGCGTAGAAACGGACGGACGGACAGACGGACGGACAGACGGACATGGCTAGATCGACTCTCCTGGTGATGCTGATCAAAAATATATATACTTTATAGGGTCGGAAATGTCTCCTTCACTGCGTTGCAAACTTTTGACTGAAATTATAATACCCTCTGCAAGGGTATAAAAATTTGAATGCAGATTTTTAGAGAATCGAATCAGAAGTCTTTAGAGGTATGCCACTTTGCAATCGGCTTAAGTTTGGTTAAGTTATGGACTCTCTAAGTCCTATTTTGGGACAACGTTAAACAAGTCAAATTAGAAATAACTCACATGAAAATGGGTCAAAAAATTAATCGACGTTAAATTGAAAAATTTGAATGCAGATTTTTAGAGAATCAAATCAGAAGTCTTTAGAGGTATGCCACTTTGGAATCGGCTTAAGTTTGACTAAGTTATGGACTCTCGAAGTTCAATTTTGGGTCAAAGTTAAACAAGTCAAATTAGAAATAACTGACATGAAAATGGGTGAAAAATTTGATCAAAGTTAAATTGAAAAATTTGAATGCAGATTTTTAGAGAATCGAATCAGAAGTCTTAAGAGGTATGCGGCTTTGGAATCGGCTTAAGTTTGGTAAAGTTATGGACTCTCTAAGTCCAATTTTAAGTCACTCTGTTACAAGTCCTCGGAAATCTAGAAATAACTGACATGAAAATGGGTCAAAAAATTTTTCGACGTTAAATTGAAAAATTTGAATGCAGATTTTTAGAGAATCGAATCAGAAGTCTTTAGAGGTATGCCACTTTGCAATCGGCTTAAGTTTGGTTAAGTTATGGACTCTCTAAGTCCTATTTTGGGACAACGTTAAACAAGTCAAATTAGAAATAACTGACATGAAAATGGGTGAAAAATTTGATCAAAGTTAAATTGAAAAATTTTAATGCAGATTTTTAGAGAATCGAATCAGAAGTCTTTAGAGGTATGCCACTTTGGAATCGGCTTAAGTTTGGTAAAGTTATGGACTCTCTAAGTCCAATTTTTAGTCACTCTGTTACAAGTCCTCGGAAATCTAGAAATAACTGACATGAAAATGGGTCAAAAAATTAATCGACGTTAAATTGAAAAATTTGAATGCAGATTTTTAGAGAATCGAATCAGAAGTCTTTAGAGGTATGCCACTTTGGAATCGGCTTAAGTTTGGTAAAGTTATGGACTCTCATAGTTCAATTTTGGGTCAAAGTTAAACAAGTCAAATTAGAAATAACTGACATAAAAATGGGTGAAAAATTTGATCAAAGTTAAATTGAAAAATTTGAATGCAGATTTTTAGAGAATCGAATCAGAAGTCTTTAGAGGTATGCCACTTTGGAATCGGCTTAAGTTTGGTAAAGTTATGGACTCTCTAAGTCCAATTTTAAGTCACTCTGTTACAAGTCCTCGGAAATCTAGAAATAACTGACATGAAAATGGGTCAAAAAATTAATCGACGTTAAATTGAACAAGAAAGGAAAGCTAACTTCGGGCGGAGCCGAAGTTGATATACCCTTGCAGAATATTCTGTAAATTATATTCTCCAAAATTATTTATATGATGCATTCTTAATACTCATAAAAAATCCCAACTTCCCAACTTTAAAAACACTAAAGTTATGGCATTTCCAATCGTTCAGTTATATGGCAGCTACAAGATATAGTCGGCCGATCCTTATGAAATTTGGTAGGTCGGATTGATTGGCGAAAAATTAAACCCATAGATAATCCCAACTTTCTAACTTTACAAACACCAAAGTTATGGCATTTCCGATCAATCAGTTATATGGCGGCTATAGGATATAGTCGCCCGATCCTTATGAAATTTGATAGTTCAGACTGATTGGCCAAAAATAAAACCCATAGAAAATTACAACTTCCTAACTTCAAAAACACCAAAGTTATGGCATTTCCGATCGTTCAGTTATATGACAGCTATACGATATAGTGGCCCGATCCGGCTCGTTCCGACTTATATACTACCTGCAATAGAAAGACAACTTTTGGGAAAGTTTCAAGCAGATAGCTTTAAAACTGAGGGACTAGTTTGCGTAGAAACGGACGGACGGACAGACGGACGGACAGACGGACGGACAGATGGACAGACGGACATGGCTAGATCGACTCTCCTGGTGATGCTGATCAAAAATATATATACTTTATAGGGTCGGAAAATTCTCCTTCACTGCGTTGCAAACTTTTGACTGAAATTATAATACCCTCTGCAAGGGTATAAAAATTTGAATGCAGATTTTTAGAGAATCGAATCAGAAGTCTTTAGAGGTATGCCACTTTGCAATCGGCTTAAGTTTGGTTAAGTTATGGACTCTCTAAGTCCTATTTTGGGACAACGTTAAACAAGTCAAATTAGAAATAACTCACATGAAAATGGGTCAAAAAATTAATCGACGTTAAATTGAAAAATTTGAATGCAGATTTTTAGAGAATCGAATCAGAAGTCTTTAGAGGTATGCCACTTTGGAATCGGCTTAAGTTTGACTAAGTTATGGACTCTCGAAGTTCAATTTTGGGTCAAAGTTAAACAAGTCAAATTAGAAATAACTGACATGAAAATGGGTGAAAAATTTGATCAAAGTTAAATTGAAAAATTTGAATGCAGATTTTTAGAGGTATGCCCCTTTGGAATCGGGTTAAGTTTGGTAAAGTTATGGACTCTCGAAGTTCAATTTTGGGTCAAAGTTAAACAAGTCAAATTAGAAATAACTGACATGAAAATGGGTGAAAAATTTTATCAAAGTTAAATTGAAAAATTTGAATGCAGATTTTTAGAGAATCGAATCAGAAGTCTTTAGAGGTATGCCACTTTGGAATCGGCTTAAGTTTGGTTAAGTTATGGACTCTCTAAGTTCAATTTTGGGTCAAAGTTAAACAAGTCAAATTAGAAATAACTGACATGAAAATGGGTGAAAAATTTTATCAAAGTTAAATTGAAAAATTTGAATGCAGATTTTTAGAGAATCGAATCAGAAGTCTTTAGAGGTATGCCACTTTGGAATCGGCTTAAGTTTGGTTAAGTTATGGACTCTCTAAGTCCTATTTTGGGACAACGTTAAACAAGTCAAATTAGAAATAACTCACATGAAAATGGGTGAAAAATTTGATCAAAGTTAAATTGAAAAATTTGAATGCAGATTTTTAGAGAATCGAATCAGAAGTCTTTAGAGGTATGCCACTTTGCAATCGGCTTAAGCTTGGTAAAGTTATGGAACTCTAAGTCCAATTTTGAGTCACTCTGATACAATTCCTCGGAAAAATAGAAATAACTGACATGAAAATGGGTCAAAAATTTGATCAACGTTAAATTGAAAAATTTGAATGCAGATTTTTAGAGAATCGAATCAGAACTCTTTAGAGGTATGCCACTTTGGAATCGGCTTAAGTTTGATTAAGTTATGGACTCTCGAAGTTCAATTTTGGGTCAAAGTTAAACAAGTCAAATTAGAAATAACTGACATGAAAATGGGTGAAAAATTTGATCAAAGTTAAATTGAAAAATTTGAATGCAGATTTTTAGAGAATCGAATCAGAAGTCTTTAGAGGTATGCCACTTTGGAATCGGCTTAAGTTTGGTAAAGTTATGGACTCTCTAAGTCCAATTTTAAGTCACTCTGTTACAAGTCCTCGGAAATCTAGAAATAACTGACATGAAAATGGGTCAAAAATTTGATCAACGTTAAATTGAAAAATTTGAATGCAGATTTTTAGAGAATCGAATCAGAAGTCTTTAGAGGTATGCCACTTTGCAATCGGCTTAAGTTTGGTTAAGTTATGGACTCTCTAAGTCCTATTTTGGGACAACGTTAAACAAGTCAAATTAGAAATAACTGACATGAAAATGGGTGAAAAATTTGATCAAAGTAAAATTGAAAAATTTGAATGCAGATTTTTAGAGAATCGAATCAGAAGTCTTTAGAGGTAAGCCACTTTGGAATCGACTTAAGTTTGGTAAAGTTATGGACTCTCTAAGTCCAATTTTGAGTCACTCTGTTACAAGTGCTCGGAAAACTAGAAATAACTGACATGAAAATGGGTCAAAAATTTGATCAACGTTAAATTGAAAAATTTGAATCCAGATTTTTAGAGAATCGAATCAGAAGTCTTTAGAGGTATGCCACTTTGGAATCGGCTTAAGTTTGATTAAGTTATGGACTCTCGAAGTTCAATTTTGGGTCAAAGTTAAACAAGTCAAATTAGAAATAACTGACATAAAAATGGGTGAAAAATTTGATCAAAGTTAAATTGAAAAATTTGCATGCAGATTTTTAGAGAATCGAATCAGAAGTCTTTAGAGGTATGCCACTTTGGAATCGGCTTAAGTTTGGTAAAGTTATGGACTCTCTAAGTTCAATTTTAAGTCACTCTGTTACAAGTCCTCGGAAATCTAGAAATAACTGACATGAAAATGGGTCAAAAAATTAATCGACGTTAAATTGAAAAATTTGAATGCAGATTTTTAGAGAATCGAATCAGAAGTCTTTAGAGGTATGCCACTTTGCAATCGGCTTAAGTTTGGTTAAGTTATGGACTCTCTAAGTCCTATTTTGGGACAACGTTAAACAAGTCAAATTAGAAATAACTGACATGAAAATGGGTGAAAAATTTGATCAAAGTTAAATTGAAAAATTTGAATGCAGATTTTTAGAGGTATGCCCCTTTGGAATCGGGTTAAGTTTGGTAAAGTTATGGACTCTCGAAGTTCAATTTTGGGTCAAAGTTAAACAAGTCAAATTAGAAATAACTGACATGAAAATGGGTGAAAAATTTTATCAAAGTTAAATTGAAAAATTTGAATGCAGATTTTTAGAGAATCGAATCAGAAGTCTTTAGAGGTATGCCACTTTGGAATCGGCTTAAGTTTGGTTAAGTTATGGACTCTCTAAGTTCAATTTTGGGTCAAAGTTAAACAAGTCAAATTAGAAATAACTGACATGAAAATGGGTGAAAAATTTTATCAAAGTTAAATTGAAAAATTTGAATGCAGATTTTTAGAGAATCGAATCAGAAGTCTTTAGAGGTATGCCACTTTGGAATCGGCTTAAGTTTGGTTAAGTTATGGACTCTCTAAGTCCTATTTTGGGACAACGTTAAACAAGTCAAATTAGAAATAACTCACATGAAAATGGGTGAAAAATTTGATCAAAGTTAAATTGAAAAATTTGAATGCAGATTTTTAGAGAATCGAATCAGAAGTCTTTAGAGGTATGCCACTTTGCAATCGGCTTAAGCTTGGTAAAGTTATGGAACTCTAAGTCCAATTTTGAGGCATTTCCGATCAATCAGTTATATGGCGGCTATAGGATATAGTCGCCCGATCCTTATGAAATTTGATAGTTCAGACTGATTGGCCAAAAATAAAACCCATAGAAAATTACAACTTCCTAACTTCAAAAACACCAAAGTTATGGCATTTCCGATCGTTCAGTTATATGACAGCTATACGATATAGTGGCCCGATCCGGCTCGTTCCGACTTATATACTACCTGCAATAGAAAGACAACTTTTGGGAAAGTTTCAAGCAGATAGCTTTAAAACTGAGGGACTAGTTTGCGTAGAAACGGACGGACGGACAGACGGACGGACAGACGGACGGACAGATGGACAGACGGACATGGCTAGATCGACTCTCCTGGTGATGCTGATCAAAAATATATATACTTTATAGGGTCGGAAAATTCTCCTTCACTGCGTTGCAAACTTTTGACTGAAATTATAATACCCTCTGCAAGGGTATAAAAATTTGAATGCAGATTTTTAGAGAATCGAATCAGAAGTCTTTAGAGGTATGCCACTTTGCAATCGGCTTAAGTTTGGTTAAGTTATGGACTCTCTAAGTCCTATTTTGGGACAACGTTAAACAAGTCAAATTAGAAATAACTCACATGAAAATGGGTCAAAAAATTAATCGACGTTAAATTGAAAAATTTGAATGCAGATTTTTAGAGAATCGAATCAGAAGTCTTTAGAGGTATGCCACTTTGGAATCGGCTTAAGTTTGACTAAGTTATGGACTCTCGAAGTTCAATTTTGGGTCAAAGTTAAACAAGTCAAATTAGAAATAACTGACATGAAAATGGGTGAAAAATTTGATCAAAGTTAAATTGAAAAATTTGAATGCAGATTTTTAGAGGTATGCCCCTTTGGAATCGGGTTAAGTTTGGTAAAGTTATGGACTCTCGAAGTTCAATTTTGGGTCAAAGTTAAACAAGTCAAATTAGAAATAACTGACATGAAAATGGGTGAAAAATTTTATCAAAGTTAAATTGAAAAATTTGAATGCAGATTTTTAGAGAATCGAATCAGAAGTCTTTAGAGGTATGCCACTTTGGAATCGGCTTAAGTTTGGTTAAGTTATGGACTCTCTAAGTTCAATTTTGGGTCAAAGTTAAACAAGTCAAATTAGAAATAACTGACATGAAAATGGGTGAAAAATTTTATCAAAGTTAAATTGAAAAATTTGAATGCAGATTTTTAGAGAATCGAATCAGAAGTCTTTAGAGGTATGCCACTTTGGAATCGGCTTAAGTTTGGTTAAGTTATGGACTCTCTAAGTCCTATTTTGGGACAACGTTAAACAAGTCAAATTAGAAATAACTCACATGAAAATGGGTGAAAAATTTGATCAAAGTTAAATTGAAAAATTTGAATGCAGATTTTTAGAGAATCGAATCAGAAGTCTTTAGAGGTATGCCACTTTGCAATCGGCTTAAGCTTGGTAAAGTTATGGAACTCTAAGTCCAATTTTGAGTCACTCTGATACAATTCCTCGGAAAAATAGAAATAACTGACATGAAAATGGGTCAAAAATTTGATCAACGTTAAATTGAAAAATTTGAATGCAGATTTTTAGAGAATCGAATCAGAACTCTTTAGAGGTATGCCACTTTGGAATCGGCTTAAGTTTGATTAAGTTATGGACTCTCGAAGTTCAATTTTGGGTCAAAGTTAAACAAGTCAAATTAGAAATAACTCACATGAAAATGGGTGAAAAATTTGATCAAAGTTAAATTGAAAAATTTGAATGCAGATTTTTAGAGAATCGAATCAGAAGTCTTTAGAGGTATGCCACTTTGCAATCGGCTTAAGCTTGGTAAAGTTATGGAACTCTAAGTCCAATTTTGAGTCACTCTGATACAATTCCTCGGAAAAATAGAAATAACTGACATGAAAATGGGTCAAAAATTTGATCAACGTTAAATTGAAAAATTTGAATGCAGATTTTTAGAGAATCGAATCAGAAGTCTTTAGAGGTATGCCACTTTGGAATCGGCTTAAGTTTGGTAAAGTTATGGACTCTCTAAGTCCAATTTTAAGTCACTCTGTTACAAGTCCTCGGAAATCTAGAAATAACTGACATGAAAATGGGTCAAAAAATTTTCGACGTTAAATTGAAAAATTTGAATGCAGATTTTTAGAGAATCGAATCAGAAGTCTTTAGAGGTATGCCACTTTGCAATCGGCTTAAGTTTGGTTAAGTTATGGACTCTCTAAGTCCTATTTTGGGACAACGTTAAACAAGTCAAATTAGAAATAACTGACATGAAAATGGGTGAAAAATTTGATCAAAGTAAAATTGAAAAATTTGAATGCAGATTTTTAGAGAATCGAATCAGAAGTCTTTAGAGGTAAGCCACTTTGGAATCGACTTAAGTTTGGTAAAGTTATGGACTCTCTAAGTCCAATTTTGAGTCACTCTGTTACAAGTGCTCGGAAAACTAGAAATAACTGACATAAAAATGGGTCAAAAATTTGATCAACGTTAAATTGAAAAATTTGAATCCAGATTTTTAGAGAATCGAATCAGAAGTCTTTAGAGGTATGCCACTTTGGAATCGGCTTAAGTTTGATTAAGTTATGGACTCTCGAAGTTCAATTTTGGGTCAAAGTTAAACAAGTCAAATTAGAAATAACTGACATAAAAATGGGTGAAAAATTTGATCAAAGTTAAATTGAAAAGTTTGCATGCAGATTTTTAGAGAATCGAATCAGAAGTCTTTAGAGGTATGCCACTTTGGAATCGGCTTAAGTTTGGTAAAGTTATGGACTCTCTAAGTTCAATTTTAAGTCACTCTGTTACAAGTCCTCGGAAATCTAGAAATAACTGACATGAAAATGGGTCAAAAAATTAATCGACGTTAAATTGAAAAATTTGAATGCAGATTTTTAGAGAATCGAATCAGAAGTCTTTAGAGGTATGCCACTTTGCAATCGGCTTAAGTTTGGTTAAGTTATGGACTCTCTAAGTCCAATTTTGGGTCAAAGTTAAACAAGTCAAATTAGAAATAACTGACATGAAAATGGGTGAAAAATTTGATCAAAGTTAAATTGAAAAATTTTAATGCAGATTTTTAGAGAATCGAATCAGAAGTCTTTAGAGGTATGCCACTTTGGAATCGGCTTAAGTTTGGTAAAGTTATGGACTCTCTAAGTTCAATTTTAAGTCACTCTGTTACAAGTCCTCGGAAATCTAGAAATAACTGACATGAAAATGGGTCAAAAAATTAATCGACGTTAAATTGAAAAATTTGAATGCAGATTTTTAGAGAATCGAATCAGAAGTCTTTAGAGGTATGCCACTTTGCAATCGGCTTAAGCTTGGTAAAGTTATGGAACTGTAAGTCCAATTTTGAGTCACTCTGATACAATTCCTCGGAAAAATAGAAATAACTGACATGAAAATGGGTCAAAAATTTTATTAACGTTAAATTGAAAATTTTGAATGCAGATTTTTAGAGAATCGAATCAGAACTCTTTAGAGGTATGCCACTTTGGAATCGGCTTAAGTTTGATTAAGTTATGGACTCTCGAAGTTCAATTTTGGGTCAAAGTTAAACAAGTCAAATTAGAAATAACTGACATGAAAATGGGTGAAAAATTTGATCAAAGTTAAATTGAAAAATTTGAATGCAGATTTTTAGAGAATCGAATCAGAAGTCTTTAGAGGTATGCCACTTTGGAATCGGCTTAAGTTTGGTAAAGTTATGGACTCTCTAAGTCCAATTTTAAGTCACTCTGTTACAAGTCCTCGGAAATCTAGAAATAACTGACATGAAAATGGGTCAAAAAATTTTCGACGTTAAATTGAAAAATTTGAATGCAGATTTTTAGAGAATCGAATCAGAAGTCTTTAGAGGTATGCCACTTTGCAATCGGCTTAAGTTTGGTTAAGTTATGGACTCTCTAAGTCCAATTTTGAGTCACTCTGTTACAAGTCCTCGGAAAACTAGAAATAACTGACATGAAAATGGGTCAAAAATTTGATCAACGTTAAATTGAAAAATTTGAATCCAGATTTTTAGAGAATCGAATCAGAAGTCTTTAGAGGTATGCCACTTTGGAATCGGCTTAAGTTTGATTAAGTTATGGACTCTCGAAGTTCAATTTTGGGTCAAAGTTAAACAAGTCAAAATAGAAATAACTGACATGAAAATGGGTGAAAAATTTGATCAAAGTTAAATTGAAAAATTTGAATGCAGATTTTTAGAGAATCGAATCAGAAGTCTTTAGAGGTATGCCACTTTGCAATCGGCTTAAGCTTGGTAAAGTTATGGAACTCTAAGTCCAATTTTGAGTCACTCTGTTACAATTCCTCGGAAAACTAGAAATAACTGACATAAAAATGGGTGAAAAATTTGATCAAAGTTAAATTGAAAAATTTGAATGCAGATTTTTAGAGAATCGAATCAGAAGTCTTTAGAGGTATGCCACTTTGCAATCGGCTTAAGTTTGGTTAAGTTATGGACTCTCTAAGTCCTATTTTGGGACAACGTTAAACAAGTCAAATTAGAAATAACTGACATGAAAATGGGTGAAAAATTTGATCAAAGTTAAATTGAAAAATTTTAATGCAGATTTTTAGAGAATCGAATCAGAAGTCTTTAGAGGTATGCCACTTTGGAATCGGCTTAAGTTTGGTAAAGTTATGGACTCTCTAAGTTCAATTTTAAGTCACTCTGTTACAAGTCCTCGGAAATCTAGAAATAACTGACATGAAAATGGGTCAAAAAATTAATCGACGTTAAATTGAAAAATTTGAATGCAGATTTTTAGAGAATCGAATCAGAAGTCTTTAGAGGTATGCCACTTTGGAATCGGCTTAAGTTTGGTAAAGTTATGGACTCTCATAGTTCAATTTTGGGTCAAAGTTAAACAAGTCAAATTAGAAATAACTGACATAAAAATGGGTGAAAAATTTGATCAAAGTTAAATTGAAAAATTTGAATGCAGATTTTTAGAGAATCGAATCAGAAGTCTTTAGAGGTATGCCACTTTGCAATCGGCTTAAGCTTGGTAAAGTTATGGAACTGTAAGTCCAATTTTGAGTCACTCTGATACAATTCCTCGGAAAAATAGAAATAACTGACATGAAAATGGGTCAAAAATTTTATTAACGTTAAATTGAAAATTTTGAATGCAGATTTTTAGAGAATCGAATCAGAACTCTTTAGAGGTATGCCACTTTGGAATCGGCTTAAGTTTGATTAAGTTATGGACTCTCGAAGTTCAATTTTGGGTCAAAGTTAAACAAGTCAAATTAGAAATAACTGACATGAAAATGGGTGAAAAATTTGATCAAAGTTAAATTGAAAAATTTGAATGCAGATTTTTAGAGAATCGAATCAGAAGTCTTTAGAGGTATGCCACTTTGGAATCGGCTTAAGTTTGGTAAAGTTATGGACTCTCTAAGTCCAATTTTAAGTCACTCTGTTACAAGTCCTCGGAAATCTAGAAATAACTGACATGAAAATGGGTCAAAAAATTTTCGACGTTAAATTGAAAAATTTGAATGCAGATTTTTAGAGAATCGAATCAGAAGTCTTTAGAGGTATGCCACTTTGCAATCGGCTTAAGTTTGGTTAAGTTATGGACTCTCTAAGTCCAATTTTGAGTCACTCTGTTACAAGTCCTCGGAAAACTAGAAATAACTGACATGAAAATGGGTCAAAAATTTGATCAACGTTAAATTGAAAAATTTGAATCCAGATTTTTAGAGAATCGAATCAGAAGTCTTTAGAGGTATGCCACTTTGGAATCGGCTTAAGTTTGATTAAGTTATGGACTCTCGAAGTTCAATTTTGGGTCAAAGTTAAACAAGTCAAAATAGAAATAACTGACATGAAAATGGGTGAAAAATTTGATCAAAGTTAAATTGAAAAATTTGAATGCAGATTTTTAGAGAATCGAATCAGAAGTCTTTAGAGGTATGCCACTTTGCAATCGGCTTAAGCTTGGTAAAGTTATGGAACTCTAAGTCCAATTTTGAGTCACTCTGTTACAATTCCTCGGAAAACTAGAAATAACTGACATAAAAATGGGTGAAAAATTTGATCAAAGTTAAATTGAAAAATTTGAATGCAGATTTTTAGAGAATCGAATCAGAAGTCTTTAGAGGTATGCCACTTTGGAATCGGCTTAAGTTTGGTAAAGTTATGGACTCTCTAAGTTCAATTTTAAGTCACTCTGTTACAAGTCCTCGGAAATCTAGAAATAACTGACATGAAAATGGGTCAAAAAATTAATCGACGTTAAATTGAAAAATTTGAATGCAGATTTTTAGAGAATCGAATCAGAAGTCTTTAGAGGTATGCCACTTTGCAATCGGCTTAAGTTTGGTTAAGTTATGGACTCTCTAAGTCCTATTTTGGGACAACGTTAAACAAGTCAAATTAGAAATAACTGACATGAAAATGGGTGAAAAATTTGATCAAAGTTAAATTGAAAAATTTTAATGCAGATTTTTAGAGAATCGAATCAGAAGTCTTTAGAGGTATGCCACTTTGGAATCGGCTTAAGTTTGGTAAAGTTATGGACTCTCTAAGTTCAATTTTAAGTCACTCTGTTACAAGTCCTCGGAAATCTAGAAATAACTGACATGAAAATGGGTCAAAAAATTAATCGACGTTAAATTGAAAAATTTGAATGCAGATTTTTAGAGAATCGAATCAGAAGTCTTTAGAGGTATGCCACTTTGGAATCGGCTTAAGTTTGGTAAAGTTATGGACTCTCATAGTTCAATTTTGGGTCAAAGTTAAACAAGTCAAATTCGAAATAACTGACATAAAAATGGGTGAAAAATTTGAATGCAGATTTTTAGAGAATCGAATCAGAAGTCTTTAGAGGTATGCCACTTTGCAATCGGCTTAAGCTTGGTAAAGTTATGGAACTCTAAGTCCAATTTTGAGTCACTCTGATACAATTCCTCGGAAAAATATAAATAACTGACATGAAAATGGGTCAAAAATTTTATTAACGTTAAATTGAAAATTTTGAATGCAGATTTTTAGAGAATCGAATCAGAACTCTTTAGAGGTATGCCACTTTGGAATCGGCTTAAGTTTGATTAAGTTATGGACTCTCGAAGTTCAATTTTGGGTCAAAGTTAAACAAGTCAAATTAGAAATAACTGACATGAAAATGGGTGAAAAATTTGATCAAAGTTAAATTGAAAAATTTGAATGCAGATTTTTAGAGAATCGAATCAGAAGTCTTTAGAGGTATGCCACTTTGGAATCGGCTTAAGTTTGGTAAAGTTATGGACTCTCTAAGTCCAATTTTAAGTCACTCTGTTACAAGTCCTCGGAAATCTAGAAATAACTGACATGAAAATGGGTCAAAAAATTTTCGACGTTAAATTGAAAAATTTGAATGCAGATTTTTAGAGAATCGAATCAGAAGTCTTTAGAGGTATGCCACTTTGCAATCGGCTTAAGTTTGGTTAAGTTATGGACTCTCTAAGTCCAATTTTGAGTCACTCTGTTACAAGTCCTCGGAAAACTAGAAATAACTGACATGAAAATGGGTCAAAAATTTGATCAACGTTAAATTGAAAAATTTGAATGCAGATTTTTAGAGAATCGAATCAGAATTCTTTAGAGGTATGCCACTTTGGAATCGGCTTAAGTTTGGTAAAGTTATGGACTCTCGAAGTTCAATTTTGGGTCAAAGTTAAACAAGTCAAAATAGAAATAACTGACATGAAAATGGGTGAAAAATTTGATCAAAGTTAAATTGAAAAATTTGAATGCAGATTTTTAGAGAATCGAATCAGAAGTCTTTAGAGGTATGCCACTTTGCAATCGGCTTAAGCTTGGTAAAGTTATGGAACTCTAAGTCCAATTTTGAGTCACTCTGTTACAATTCCTCGGAAAACTAGAAATAACTGACATGAAAATGGGTCCAAAATTTGATCAACGTTAAATTGAAAAATTTGAATGCAGATTTTTAGAGAATCGAATCAGAAGTCTTTAGAGGTATGCCACTTTGGAATCGGCTTAAGTTTGGTTAAGTTATGGAACTCTAAGTCCAATTTTGAGACGCTCTTTTACAAGTCATCGGAAAATTAGAAATAACTCACATGAAAATGGGTCAAAAAATTAATCGACGTTAAATTGAAAAATTTGAATGCAGATTTTTAGAGAATCGAATCAGAAGTCTTTAGAGGTATGCCACTTTGCAATCGGGTTAAGCTTGGTAAAGTTATGGACTCTCGAAGTTCAATTTTGGGTCAAAGTTAAACAAGTCAAATTAGAAATAACTGACATGAAAATGGGTCAAAAATTTGATCAACGTTAAATTGAAAAATTTGAATGCAGATTTTTAGAGAATCGAATCAGAAGTCTTTAGAGGTATGCCACTTTGGAATCGGCTTAAGTTTGATTAAGTTATGGACTCTCGAAGTTCAATTTTGGGTCAAAGTTAAACAAGTCAAATTAGAAATAACTGACATGAAAATGGGTCAAAAATTTGATCAACGTTAAATTGAAAAATTTGAATGCAGATTTTTAGAGAATCGAATCAGAAGTCTTTAGAGGTATGCCACTTTGGAATCGGCTTAAGTTTGATTAAGTTATGGACTCTCGAAGTTCAATTTTGGGTCAAAGTTAAACAAGTCAAATTAGAAATAACTGACATAAAAATGGGTGAAAAATTTGATCAACGTTAAATTGAAAAATTTGAATGCAGATTTTTAGAGAATCGAATCAGAAGTCTTTAGAGGTATGCCACTTTGGAATCGGCTTAAGTTTGGTTAAGTTATGGAACTCTAAGTCCAATTTTGAGACGCTCTTTTACAAGTCATCGGAAAATTAGAAATAACTCACATGAAAATGGGTCAAAAAATTAATCGACGTTAAATTGAAAAATTTGAATGCAGATTTTTAGAGAATCGAATCAGAAGTCTTTAGAGGTATGCCACTTTGCAATCGGCTTAAGCTTGGTAAAGTTATGGACTCTCGAAGTTCAATTTTGGGTCAAAGTTAAACAAGTCAAATTAGAAATAACTGACATGAAAATGGGTCAAAAATTTGATCAACGTTAAATTGAAAAATTTGAATGCAGATTTTTAGAGAATCGAATCAGAAGTCTTTAGAGGTATGCCACTTTGGAATCGGCTTAAGTTTGATTAAGTTATGGACTCTCGAAGTTCAATTTTGGGTCAAAGTTAAACAAGTCAAATTAGAAATAACTGACATGAAAATGGGTCAAAAATTTGATCAACGTTAAATTGAAAAATTTGAATGCAGATTTTTAGAGAATCGAATCAGAAGTCTTTAGAGGTATGCAACTTTGCAATCGGCTTAAGTTTGGTTAATTTATGGACTCTCTAAGTCCTATTTTGGGACAACGTTAAACAAGTCAAATTAGAAATAACTGACATGAAAATGGGTGAAAAATTTGATCAAAGTTAAATTGAACAAGAAAGGAAAGCTAACTTCGGGCGGAGCCGAAGTTGATATACCCTTGCAGAATACTCTGTAAATTATATTCTCCAAAATTATTCATATGATGCATTCTTAATACTCATAAAAAATCCCAACTTTCTAACTTTAAAAACACCAAAGTTATGGCATTTCCAATAGTTCAGTTATATGGCAGCTATAGGATATAGTCGGCCGATCCTTATGAAGTTTGGTAGGTCGGATTGATTGGCCAAAAATAAAACCCATAGAAAATCCCAATCCTTCCTAACTTAACAAACACCAAAGTTATGGCATTTCCGATCAATCAGTTATATGGCGGTGATGGTGAATAGATCACGCTAAAATGGTTTGTAAGACCACCTTCAAATTGGGTTGATAGAATATTAGTCAATTAGTTCACAATAGGAATATACGCTTTTATTTCACATGTTGACAGCTCGTGGTCAGGAAGAAGAGAGCGAGACCGATAACAAAGTGAGACCAGACCATCTCAAGAAAAGAATATCTTACATGCTATTAAATATACTAGATTATTATAATTATTAGTGAGGTTCCTCAACATCCCGGCCCACCCTGAAACTAAGTTTCTGAATTAGGCAGGATGGCAATTTTAGAAATGGGTCTAACAAGTTCTCCTGATGAAGTTCGCAGCTTTACGGCCCGTACCAGCCCGTCCTTGCCTGGGTAGACTTCAATTATGCGCGCCAAAGTCCAAGCGGCGGGGGGTGTGTTTGAATCCTTGATGATCGCCATATCCCCAGTAGCAATGTTCTTCCTTTCCGTATTCCACTTTGGGCGCTGTTGAAGTGTAGTGAGGTACTCCTGATGCCATCTCTTCCAAAAGCCTTGTAGCATTGCCTGTACATTTTGCCAGTAATCCAGTCGGTTAACTGCTATGTGGCCAAGATCGCCCTCTGGAACTGATGTATAAGGGCGTCCAATCAGCAGATGTGCGGGTGACAAGTAGGAAACCTCGATGTCTGACGTAGCGAAGAGAGGGCGTGAATTGACGACGGATTCAATTTGAGCCAGAAGGGTGTGCATTTGCTCAAATGTGAGGATAGAATTCCCGATGACACGACGCAGATGAAGCTTTACGGAGCGAACAGCTGATTCCCATTTTCCGCCCCAGTGGGGTGCGTGCGGTGGTATAAAACTCCATTTGATACCCTCACTGGCCAACGCTTGGGTTACTTGAGTGTTATGCTGCTGCGACAGGATGAGCTTATACATTTCGTCTAACACCTTCTTTGCTCCCACAAAGTTGCGACCGTTGTCGCTGAAGATGTGGGTACACTTGCCTCGACGGGAGATAAAACGACGAAGTGCAGCGAGAAATGTCTCCGTGCTGAGATCTGTAGCCAACTCCAAGTGGATTGCGGAGGTCACTAGGCAGACGAATAGACAAATGTATCCCTTTTCCTTTCGTGGATTCCGTCCCTTGTGCACCTTGAGTAGAAGCGGTCCGGCATAGTCGCACCCAGTATTTTCAAATGGGTATGCTTGACGTACCCGAACGGCTGGCAAGTCAGCCATGTATTGATCAGTTGTTTTGTGGCGTTGGCGAAAACATTTGAGACAAGCATGTGTAAGCTTGCGAATCATGTTGCGTGCGCCAACTATCCAATATTGTTGGCGAACGATGACGAAAAGTGCTGTTACACCTGGATGAAGATGTATCCTGTGCTCGTGTTCCAAAATTAGCAGAGAAATGCGATGATGTTTCGGCAGAATAATTGGATGCTTGACTTCCTCCGGTAGTAGCGAGTTTGAGAGGCGCCCACCTACACGAAGCAGGCCATTCTTGCAAACCATGGGTGAGAGTGTTCGAAGTGTTGACGAATTTGCAACAGCTTTTCCCCTTTGCAACAGGTGTAGATCGGATGAGAAGCTTCCTTGAGCGTGCCTTAGACAATAAATGCGGGCCTCGCTGATTTCCTCAAACGTGAGTGTGAGGTTTGACGGAATCCGTTTCTTCATTCTTCGATGCATAAACCGTAAAACATAAGCAGTGCAGCGAATCAGCTTGGTCCAGGAAGAAACTCGAAACGATAGACACTCAATCGGGGACGCTTCAGGTTCAGGTTCAACACGGCTGGATAGTGAAGAGGATTTCAGCCCGTCCATTATGGGCGTGTCCAAAATTGTTGTGGGATTGTTGCCACTACGCAGCTTTGAAGCAAGCAGATCGTTGAGGTGTAGCCAATGTGGTCCATTCCACCACAGCTCATAGCTCATGAGATTGGCTGCTAGCATTCCCCTCGATGCGCAATCGGCAGGGTTATCCTTTGAGCCAACGTGATGCCATGCGCTGCGTGGTATGACATCCAGGATCTCCGAAGTACGGTTGGCGATAAAGGTTTTCAGCTTCGATGGGGTGTGCGACAGCCACGAAAGGACAATCGTGGAATCGCACCAAGCATGCACAACTATATCCTTGTGATGCAAGCCTTCTTTAACAGCCCGGAGAAGGCGAGTGAGCAATAGTGCACCACAGAGTTCCAGCCGTGGAAGACTTTGTTGCTTTAGTGGCGCAACGCGTGTTTTAGCTGCCATAAGGGACACCAAGCAGGTGCCGTCCGCGTTGCTTACACGGCTGTAGACGACAGCGGAATATGCCTTTATAGATGCATCTAAAAATCCATGTAATTCGATTTTTTCCGATTCGTTGTGTACATAACGTGGAATCCTTAGGTTTGTTATGTAGTTGATATCGTCGCGACAGGTCTGCCACCACTCAGCCAGCTTCGGTGGGAGTTTGGAATCCCAGTCCAGGTCAAGTAGCCAGAGTTCTTGAAAAAGGATCTTGAACTGCACTACCACAGGCGCCAGAATACCTAAAGGATCAAAAATTCGTGAGACATCTGACAATACTTGCCGCTTAGTAGCATCTGGCTCCGTAGACAGTGAAGCTTTGTAGGACAGGACGTCGTCTTGGGGATTCCATAGCATTCCTAAAACTTTAACCGCACTGGTTATCTGGAGCTCGTCTTGCCGGGTGTGGCTGATGACGCTGCTGTTAGACACCCATTTGCCAAGCTCAAGCTTAGCCTTGGACATCAACTGGATGAGTTCGTCGCGGCAGCTAAGTAGTTCGTCTTCAGTTTCAGCGCCGGTGAGGACATCGTCTACGTAAAAGTCCTCAAGCACAATTTTTGAGGCTGTGGGAAACTCATCGTGGTGGTCTCGCGCTAGTTGTTCCAGTACAGCAAGAAACGGTGCACAGCTTGTTCCATAGGTGACTGTACAGAGTTGAAAGTGTTGAAGAGGATCTTTCGGAGCTTCTCTCCATACGATCCGTTGAAAGTTGCGGTGCTGAGGGGCAACCCAGATCTGGCGAAACATTTTAACTATGTCCGCCGAAAACACAAACTTGTGCATTCGAAAGCGAAGGCATACATGAAAAAGGTTGCGTTGTATGCTGGGTCCGATGTGTAAGGCGTCATTTAGAGCATGTCCGTTTACGTCTTCAAATGACCCGTCAAATACCACGCGCAGCTTCTTTCCTAGAACTGGGTGGTGTGGCATGTAAAATGTTTTGGCTGATGTGTTGCATTCTTCAGGGGCCAGCTTACGCATATGACCTAGGCTTAGATACTCGTTCATAAATTTTGAATATTGCTTGCGTAGCTCCAAATCACGCTGCAAGCGACGTTCCACAGCATAGAAGCGCGAGACAGCGCCCTGCAGGCTGTCTCCGAACTCTTGGCATTCGTGTTTAAAAGGCAATTCAACGATGTATTTGCCGTCTGGGTCTCGGGAATGTGTGGTCAGAAAGTGCTGCTCCACCTTTTCGTGCGAAGGGTCTCGTTGTGTATGCTCAGTGTTATCCTCGATCTCCCAAAAGCGTTGAAGAGAGGCGTTTATGTCAACAGTAGTCATGAGCGTGTTGGCGGTTGATGGATGCGGCATTGCAACGGAAGTGATTATCCATCCAAAGATTGAGCTGATGGCAATAATATTTCCAGCGGTGTCATATTTTTTATCACCTGACAAAACGGACCAAATTTGTTCGTTTCCCAGTAAAATGTCTACAGATGAAGATGTGTTAAACGAAGTATCAGCTAACTGGAGTCCATCGTAGATCCTTAAAGCTTTTTCGTCAATGTCGTCCCGCTGAAGTGATGATGTGATTTTGCCCAGCACATGGGCTGCGACAACAATCGTCTGGAGTGACACCATTGACTTGATATGCAGCGTTGCCAATCCTCTTGTAGTTTCGGCCTTGACGGAAGATATTCCGGAAACTAGTATTCTTGAGGGTGAACGTGCAAGCCCAAGTGCGTTGACGCATCGTTCAGAAACGTAGGATAGCTCAGAGCCGCTATCCAAAAGCACACGGCAAATTGTGTAAGTCCCTTTAGAGTTTTGGACATACACCAAAGCTGTGGGCAATGTGCTTCTTTTGAGTCCCGGTGACTGTGTTAATGAGCTGCTGTTTTGCGTCTGGGCGACCAAAGTTGAGCTACATCCAGAAGTTTGAGGACTGGCCTGTGCAGTGTCCGCAGGAGCAACTGTCATGGAATCCATGTTTTCAGGATGTACAAGAGAATGATGACGGCCATTGCAGTGCTTGCACGAATGTTTCGATTGACATTGTGAAGATCGGTGGCCAGGGCGTAGGCAATTGAAGCAAAGCGACTTTCCTTTCACAAAGGAGCGCCGATGTTCAGTGTTCAGATTTTGAAATTGAGAGCATCTATACAGCTGATGGTCAGCAGAGCCACACTTACCACAATTGCCACGGTTCACTGCAATAAGTGCGCGCTTCGCTTTGGCAGGCTTGTCCGTGTGGCTGCCAGGATCGAGTTTGATTGCCGATGTAGCTTGGCTTAATTCAAAATCCTCGCAACGATCATCAAGGAATCTAAACAAGTCGGCAACGGTTGGTGTCGCTGAGCCTCTGGTGTCCTCAATCCACTTCCTTCTAGAGTCGGGATCAATTTTAGCCAGTACAAGATGAATCACCCAGCAGTCACGGCTGGTCTCCCCAACTGCATCTAGGCCACGAATGATTTCATTGGCGCCATCAGTAAGTTTGCGTAGATTAGACACCTCGCCGTTGGGTGCAGCAGCCAGTGCCATGAAAGTGTCCAGTAAGGAGTTCACGATATGCCTTGGGCGATCATAGTGATCATTGAGGCGTTCCCATGCTGAATCATAAGCTGATTCCGTAATGGACATGTGACTGAGAAGATTGGCCGCTTCACCAACTATGAAAGACTTAAGGTAGTGAAACTTCTGAATCTTTCCCAGGTGGGTCTTGTTGTGGACGGTGCTCTCGTAAATGTCCTTAAAGGCTGGCCATTCCTTGTAGTCTCCACCAAAGGGTTTGATGTGGATTTTCGGCAACGGGTTTTCAGTTAAACAAACTGCAGCAGGCGGCGGCGTGGCCAAGGTAGATGCTCCGTTCTCAGAAAGTCGCTGCAAGAACTCACTTTGCTGTTGCAGCAATATGGCCATGTTGTGATCCGCTTGAGGTATGGCGCTTGGCTGAAGGTCGCTCTTTAACGACGCGAATAAGGTAAGCGCGCGCAGGTACTTCTCCTCATAGGCTTGGAAGTCTTCGGTAGGATCCTCGAAACCCTCCACATTATCGTACACGTGCATTTCGTCAGTGATCTCCTCAAGGCTTCTGAAGGCTTGATTTAGCCGGGCCAGCATGGCATCGACTCCGGAGTAAGTGCTCTGTGGAGGTGGATTCTCAATGTAATTGACCAAGCGAGTTACGGTCGCCTTTAGCCGACCACGTGCTTGGGTAAGGCGTTTAAGCGTCTGTTGCTCCATAGTGTGTAGATATACTTAAACAGTTTGTAGATGCGGAAGTATCCGGCTCGAAGGACCAGACAATGATGGTGAATAGATCACGCTAAAATGGTTTGTAAGACCACCTTCAAATTGGGTTGATAGAATATTAGTCAATTAGTTCACAATAGGAATATACGCTTTTATTTCACATGTTGACAGCTCGTGGTCAGGAAGAAGATAGAGAGACCGATAACAAAGTGAGACCAGACCATCTCAAGAAAAGAATATCTTACATGCTATTAAATATACTAGATTATTATAATTATTAGTGAGGTTCCTCAACAGGCGGCTATAGGATATAGTCGGCCGATCCTTATGAAGTTTGGTAGGTCGGATTGATTGGCCAAAAATAAAACCCATAGAAAATCCCAACTTCCTAACTTAACAAACACCAAAGTTATGGCATTTCCGATCAATCAGTTATATGGCGGCTATAGGATATAGTCGGCCGATCCTTATGAAATTTGGTAGGTCGGATTGATTGGCCAAATATAAAACCCATAGAAAATCCTAACTTCCTAACTTTACAAACACCAAAGTTATGGCACTTCCGATCAATAAGTTATATGGCAGCTATAAGATATAGTTGGCCGATCCTTATGAAATTTGGTAAGTCGGATTGATTGGTCAAATATAAAACCCGTAGAAAATTAAAACTTCCTAACTTTACAAACACCAAAGTTATGGCATTTCCGATCAATCAGTTATATGGCAGCTATAGGATATAGTCGGCCGATCCCGGCCGTTCCGACATATATACTGCGTGCAAAGGAAAGAAGGGTGTGTGCAAAGTTTCAATTCGATATCTTTAAAACTGAGAGACTAGTTCGCGTAGAAACAGACAGACGGATAGACAGACGGACAGACAGACGGACAGGCAGACGGACAGACAGACGGACAGACGGACAGACAGACGGACAGACAGACGGACAGACGGACATGGCTATATCAACTCAGGAGGTGATCCTGATCAAGAATATATATACTTTATAGGGTCGGAGATGTCTCCTTCACTGCGTTGCACACTTTTGACCAAAATTATAATACCCTCTGCAAGGGTATAAAAATTTGAATGCAGATTTTTAGAGAATCGAATCAGAAGTCTTTAGAGGTATGCCACTTTGGAATCGACTTAAGTTTGGTAAAGTTATGGACTCTCTAAGTCCAATTTTGAGTCACTCTGTTACAAGTCCTCGGAAACCTAGAAATAACTGACATGAAAATGGGTCAAAAATTTGATCAACGTTAAATTGAAAAATTTGAATGCAGATTTTTAGAGAATCGAATCAGAAGCCTTTAGAGGTATGCCACTTTGGAATCGGCTTAAGTTTGATTAAGTTATGGACTCTCGAAGTTCAATTTTGGGTCAAAGTTAAACAAGTCAAATTAGAAATAACTGACATGAAAATGGGTGAAAAATTTGATCAAAGTTAAATTGAAAAATTTGAATGCAGATTTTTAGAGAATCGAATCAGAAGTCTTTAGAGGTATGCCACTTTGCAATCGGCTTAAGCTTGGTAAAGTTATGGAACTCTAAGTCCAATTTTGAGTCACTCTGTTACAATTCCTCGGAAAACTAGAAATAACTGACATGAAAATGGGTCCAAAATTTGATCAACGTTAAATTGAAAAATTTGAATGCAGATTTTTAGAGAATCGAATCAGAAGTCTTTAGAGGTATGCGGCTTTGGAATCGGCTTAAGTTTGGTAAAGTTATGGACTCTCGAAGTTCAATTTTGGGTCAAAGTTAAACAAGTCAAATTAGAAATAACTGACATAAAAATGGGTGAAAAATTTGATCAAAGTTAAATTGAAAAATTTGAAGGCAGATTTTTAGAGAATCGAATCAGAAGTCTTTAGAGGTATGCCACTTTGCAATCGGCTTAAGCTTGGTAAAGTTATGGAACTCTAAGTCCAATTTTGAGTCAATCGGTTACAATTCCTCGGAAAAGTAGAAATAACTGACATGAAAATGAGTCAAAAATTTGATCAACGTTAAATTGAAAAATTTGAATGCAGATTTTTAGAGAATCGAATCAGAAGTCTTTAGAGGTATGCCACTTTGCAATCGGCTTAAGCTTGGTAAAGTTATGGAACTCTAAGTCCAATTTTGAGTCAATCTGTTACAATTCCTCGGAAAAGTAGAAATAACTGACATGAAAATGGGTGAAAAATTTGATCAAAGTTAAATTGAAAAATTTGAATACAGATTTTTAGAGAATCGAATCAGAAGTCTTTATAGGTATGCCACTTTGGAATCGACTTAAGTTTGGTAAAGTTATGGACTCTCTAAGTCCAATTTTGAGTCACTCTGTTACAAGTCCTCGGAAAACTAGAAATAACTGACATGAAAATGGGTCAAAAATTTGATCAACGTTAAATTGAAAAATTTGAATGCAGATTTTTACAGAATCGAATCAGAAGTCTTTAGAGGTATGCCACTTTGCAATCGGCTTAAGCTTGGTAAAGTTATGGACTCTCGAAGTTCAATTTTGGTTCAAAGTTAAACAAGTCAAATTAGAAATAACTGACATAAAAATGGGTGAAAAATTTGATCAAAGTTAAATTGAACAAGAGAGAACGCTATAGTCGGGTGCCCCGACTATCAGATACCCGTTACTCAGGTAAAGGGAGTGCGAGGGAGATGGAGATAGAAACTTTGATCACGCATAACTTTTTAACGAATGGTCCGATTTGAAAAATTTCTTCTACATTTCGATAGGTATTGATAAACACAATAAAACTGGATTTTTACTTTTCCGAAATATTTAAATTTTTAAAATCGTATATAAGCGATTGTGGGCGTTAAAGGGGGCGTGGCACCATTTTGAAACAAACTTGCGCTGCGTAGGAACTCCTAGAATCTGCATGCAAAATGCCAATCTTCTAGCTTTTATAGTTTCCGAGATCTCAGCGTTCATACGGACAGACAGACAGACGGACAGACAGACGGACAGACGGACAGACGGACATGGCTAGATCGACTCGGCTAGTGACCCTGATCAAGAATATATATACTTTATAGGGTCGGAAACGCTTCCTTCTACCTGTTACATACTTTTGCACGAATACAATATACCCTTTTACTCTACGAGTAACGGGTATAAAAATTTGAATGCAGATTTTTAGAGAATCGAATCAGAAGTCTTTAGAGGTATGCCACTTTGCAATCGGCTTAAGCTTGGTAAAGTTATGGAACTCTAAGTCCAATTTTGAGTCAATCTGTTACAATTCCTCGGAAAAGTAGAAATAACTGACATGAAAATGGGTGAAAAATTTGATCAAAGTTAAATTGAAAAATTTGAATGCAGATTTTTAGAGAATCGAATCAGAAGTCTTTAGAGGTATGCCACTTTGCAATCGGCTTAAGTTTGGTTAAGTTATGGACTCTCTAAGTCCTATTTTGGGACAACGTTAAACAAGTCAAATTAGAAATAATTGACATGAAAATGGGTGAAAAATTTGATCAACGTTAAATTGAAAAATTTGAATACAGATTTTTAGAGAATCGAATCAGAAGTTTTTATAGGTATGCCACTTTGGAATCGACTTAAGTTTGGTAAAGTTATGGACTCTCTAAGTCCAATTTTGAGTCACTCTGTTACAAGTCCTCGGAAAACTAGAAATAACTGACATGAAAATGGGTCAAAAATTTGATCAACGTTAAATTGAAAAATTTGAATACAGATTTTTAGAGAATCGAATCAGAAGTCTTTATAGGTATGCCACTTTGGAATCGGCTTAAGTTTGATTAAGTTATGGACTCTCGAAGTTCAATTTTGGGTCAAAGTTAAACAAGTCAAATTAGAAATAACTGACATGAAAATGGGTGAAAAATTTGATCAAAGTTAAATTGAAAAATTTGAATGCAGATTTTTAGAGAATCGAATCAGAAGTCTTTAGAGGTATGCCACTTTGCAATCGGCTTAAGCTTGGTAAAGTTATGGAACTCTAAGTCCAATTTTGAGTCACTCTGTTACAATTCCTCGGAAAACTAGAAATAACTGACATGAAAATGAGTCAAAAATTTGATCAACGTTAAATTGAAAAATTTGAATGCAGATTTTTAGAGAATCGAATCAGAAGTCTTTAGAGGTATGCGGCTTTGGAATCGGCTTAAGTTTGGTAAAGTTATGGACTCTCGAAGTTCAATTTTGGGTCAAAACTAAACAAGTCAAATTAAAAATAACTGACATGAAAATGGGTGAAAAATTTGATCAAAGTTAAATTGAAAAATTTGAATGCAGATTTTTAGAGAATCGAATCAGAAGTCTTTAGAGGTATGCCACTTTGCAATCGGCTTAAGCTTGGTAAAGTTATGGAACTCTAAGTCCAATTTTGAGTCAATCTGTTACAATTCCTCGGAAAAGTAGAAATAACTGACATGAAAATGGGTCAAAAATTTGATCAACGTTAAATTGAAAAATTTGAATGCAGATTTTTAGAGAATCGAATCAGAAGTCTTTAGAGGTATGCCACTTTGGAATCGGCTTAAGTTTGATTAAGTTATGGACTCTCGAAGTTCAATTTTGGGTCAAAGTTAAACAAGTCAAATTAGAAATAACTGACATGAAAATGGGTGAAAAATTTGATCAAAGTTAAATTGAAAAATTTGAATGCAGATTTTTAGAGAATCGAATCAGAAGTCTTTAGAGGTATGCCACTTTGCAATCGGCTTAAGCTTGGTAAAGTTATGGAACTCTAAGTCCAATTTTGAGTCACTCTGTTACAATTCCTCGGAAAACTAGAAATAACTGACATGAAAATGAGTCAAAAATTTGATCAACGTTAAATTGAAAAATTTGAATGCAGATTTTTAGAGAATCGAATCAGAAGTCTTTAGAGGTATGCGGCTTTGGAATCGGCTTAAGTTTGGTATAGTTATGGACTCTCGAAGTTCAATTTTGGGTCAAAACTAAACAAGTCAAATTAGAAATAACTGACATGAAAATGGGTGAAAAATTTGATCAAAGTTAAATTGAAAAATTTGAATGCAGATTTTTAGAGAATCGAATCAGAAGTCTTTAGAGGTATGCCACTTTGGAATCGACTTAAGTTTGGTAAAGTTATGGACGCTCTAAGTCCAATTTTGAGTCACTCTGTTACAAGTCCTCGGAAAACTAGAAATAACTGACATGAAAATGGGTCAAAAATTTGATCAACGTTAAATTGAAAAATTTGAATCCAGATTTTTAGAGAATCGAATCAGAAGTCTTTAGAGGTATGCCACTTTGTAATCGGCTTAAGTTTGATTAAGTTATGGACTCTCGAAGTTCAATTTTGGGTCAAAGTTAAACAAGTCAAATTAGAAATAACTGACATGAAAATGGGTGAAAAATTTGATCAAAGTTAAATTGAAAAATTTGAATGCAGATTTTTAGAGAATCGAATCAGAAGTCTTTAGAGGTATGCCACTTTGCAATCGGCTTAAGCTTGGTAAAGTTATGGAACTCTAAGTCCAATTTTGAGTCAATCTGTTACAATTCCTCGGAAAAGTAGAAATAACTGACATGAAAATGGGTCAAAAATTTGATCAACGTTAAATTGAAAAATTTGAATCCAGATTTTTAGAGAATCGAATCAGAAGTCTTTAGAGGTAGGCCACTTTGGAATCGGCTTAAGTTTGATTAAGTTATGGACTCTCGAAGTTCAATTTTGGGTCAAAGTTAAACAAGTCAAATTAGAAATAACTGACATGAAAATGGGTGAAAAATTTGATCAAAGTTAAATTGAAAAATTTGAATACAGATTTTTAGAGAATCGAATCAGAAGTCTTTATAGGTATGCCACTTTGGAATCGACTTAAGTTTGGTAAAGTTATGGACTCTCTAAGTCTAATTTTGAGTCACTCTGTTACAAGTCCTCGGAAAACTAGAAATAACTGACATGAAAATGGGTCAAAAATTTGATCAACGTTAAATTGAAAAATTTGAATCCAGATTTTTAGAGAATCGAATCAGAAGTCTTTAGAGGTAGGCCACTTTGGAATCGGCTTAAGTTTGATTAAGTTATGGACTCTCGAAGTTCAATTTTGGGTCAAAGTTAAACAAGTCAAATTAGAAATAACTGACATGAAAATGGGTGAAAAATTTGATCAAAGTTAAATTGAAAAATTTGAATGCAGATTTTTAGAGAATCGAATCAGAAGTCTTTAGAGGTATGCCACTTTGCAATCGGCTTAAGCTTGGTAAAGTTATGGAACTCTAAGTCCAATTTTGAGTCACTCTGTTACAAGTCCTCGGAAATCTAGAAATAACTGACATGAAAATGGGTCAAAAAATTAATCGACGTTAAATTGAAAAATTTGAATGCAGATTTTTAGAGAATCGAATCAGAAGTCTTTAGAGGTATGCCACTTTGGAATCGGCTTAAGTTTGGTAAAGTTATGGACTCTCGAAGTTCAATTTTGGGTCAAAGTTAAACAAGTCAAATTAGAAATAACTGACATAAAAATGGGTGAAAAATTTGATCAAAGTTAAATTGAAAAATTTGAATGCAGATTTTTAGAGAATCGAATCAGAAGTCTTTAGAGGTATGCCACTTTGCAATCGGCTTAAGCTTGGTAAAGTTATGGAACTCTAAGTCCAATTTTGAGTCAATCTGTTACAATTCCTCGGAAAAGTAGAAATAACTGACATGAAAATGGGTGAAAAATTTGATCAAAGTTAAATTGAAAAATTTGAATGCAGATTTTTAGAGAATCGAATCAGAAGTCTTTAGAGGTATGCCACTTTGCAATCGGCTTAAGTTTGGTTAAGTTATGGACTCTCTAAGTCCTATTTTGGGACAACGTTAAACAAGTCAAATTAGAAATAATTGACATGAAAATGGGTGAAAAATTTGATCAAAGTTAAATTGAAAAATTTGAATACAGATTTTTAGAGAATCGAATCAGAAGTTTTTATAGGTATGCCACTTTGGAATCGACTTAAGTTTGGTAAAGTTATGGACTCTCTAAGTCCAATTTTGAGTCACTTTGTTACAAGTCCTCGGAAAACTAGAAATAACTGACATGAAAATGGGTCAAAAATTTTATCAACGTTAAATTGAAAAATTTGAATACAGATTTTTAGAGAATCGAATCAGAAGTCTTTATAGGTATGCCACTTTGGAATCGGCTTAAGTTTGATTAAGTTATGGACTCTCGAAGTTCAATTTTGGGTCAAAGTTAAACAAGTCAAATTAGAAATAACTGACATGAAAATGGGTGAAAAATTTGATCAAAGTTAAATTGAAAAATTTGAATGCAGATTTTTAGAGAATCGAATCAGAAGTCTTTAGAGGTATGCCACTTTGCAATCGGCTTAAGCTTGGTAAAGTTATGGAACTCTAAGTCCAATTTTGAGTCACTCTGTTACAATTCCTCGGAAAACTAGAAATAACTGACATGAAAATGAGTCAAAAATTTGATCAACGTTAAATTGAAAAATTTGAATGCAGATTTTTAGAGAATCGAATCAGAAGTCTTTAGAGGTATGCGGCTTTGGAATCGGCTTAAGTTTGGTAAAGTTATGGACTCTCGAAGTTCAATTTTGGGTCAAAACTAAACAAGTCAAATTAGAAATAACTGACATGAAAATGGGTCAAAAATTTGATCAAAGTTAAATTGAAAAATTTGAATGCAGATTTTTAGAGAATCGAATCAGAAGTCTTTAGAGGTATGCCACTTTGCAATCGGCTTAAGCTTGGTAAAGTTATGGACTCTCGAAGTTCAATTTTGGGTCAAAGTTAAACAAGTCAAATTAGAAATAACTGACATGAAAATGGGTCAAAAATTTTATCAACGTTAAATTGAAAAATTTGAATACAGATTTTTAGAGAATCGAATCAGAAGTCTTTATAGGTATGCCACTTTGGAATCGGCTTAAGTTTGATTAAGTTATGGACTCTCGAAGTTCAATTTTGGGTCAAAGTTAAACAAGTCAAATTAGAAATAACTGACATGAAAATGGGTGAAAAATTTGATCAAAGTTAAATTGAAAAATTTGAATGCAGATTTTTAGAGAATCGAATCAGAAGTCTTTAGAGGTATGCCACTTTGCAATCGGCTTAAGCTTGGTAAAGTTATGGAACTCTAAGTCCAATTTTGAGTCACTCTGTTACAATTCCTCGGAAAACTAGAAATAACTGACATGAAAATGGGTCAAAAATTTGATCAACGTTAAATTGAAAAATTTGAATGCAGATTTTTAGAGAATCGAATCAGAAGTCTTTAGAGGTATGCCACTTTGGAATCGGCTTAAGTTTGATTAAGTTATGGACTCTCGAAGTTCAATTTTGGGTCAAAGTTAAACAAGTCAAATTAGAAATAACTGACATGAAAATGGGTGAAAAATTTGATCAAAGTTAAATTGAAAAATTTGAATGCAGATTTTTAGAGAATCGAATCAGAAGTCTTTAGAGGAATGCCACTTTGGAATCGGCTTAAGTTTGGTAAAGTTATGGACTCTCTAAGTCCAATTTTAAGTCACTCTGTTACAAGTCCTCGGAAATCTAGAAATAACTGACATGAAAATGGGTCAAAATATTATTCGACGTTAAATTGAAAAATTTGAATGCAGATTTTTAGAGAATCGAATCAGAAGTCTTTAGAGGTATGCCACTTTGCAATCGGCTTAAGTTTGGTTAAGTTATGGACTCTCTAAGTCCTATTTTGGGACAACGTTAAACAAGTCAAATTAGAAATAACTGACATAAAAATGGGTGAAAAATTTGATCAAAGTTAAATTGAAAAATTTGAATGCAGATTTTTAGAGAATCGAATCAGAAGTCTTTAGAGGTATGCCACTTTGCCATCGGCTTAAGCTTGATAAAGTTATGGAACTCTAAGTCCAATTTTGAGTCACTCTGTTAAAATTCCTCGGAAAACTAGAAATAACTGACATGAAAATGGGTCAAAAATTTGATCAACGTTAAATTGAAAAATTTGAATGCAGATTTTTAGAGAATCGAATCAGAAGTCTTTAGAGGTATGCCACTTTGGAATCGGCTTAAGTTTGATTAAGTTATGGACTCTCGAAGTTCAATTTTGGGTCAAAGTTAAACAAGTCAAATTAGAAATAACTGACATGAAAATGGGTCAAAAATTTGATCAACGTTAAATTGAAAAATTTGAATGCAGATTTTTAGAGAATCGAATCAGAAGTCTTTAGAGGTATGCCACTTTGGAATCGGCTTAAGTTTGGTAAAGTTATGGACTCTCTAAGTCCAATTTTAAGTCCCTCTGTTACAAGTCCTCGGAAATCTAGAAATAACTGACATGAAAATGGGTCAAAAAATTAATCGACGTTAAATTGAAAAATTTGAATGCAGATTTTTAGAGAATCGAATCAGAAGTCTTTAGAGGTATGCCACTTTGCAATCGGCTTAAGTTTGGTTAAGTTATGGACTCTCTAAGTCTTATTTTGGGACAACGTTAAACAAGTCAAATTAGAAATAACTGACATGAAAATGGGTGAAAAATTTGATCAAAGTTAAATTGAAAAATTTGAATGCAGATTTTTAGAGAATTGAATCAGAAGTCTTTAGAGGTATGCCACTTTGGAATCGGCTTAAGTTTGGTAAAGTTATGCACTCTCTAAGTCCAATTTTGAGTCACTCTGTTACAAGTCCTCGGAAAACTAGAAATAACTGACATGAAAATGGGTCAAAATTTGATCAAAATTTGATCTAAGTCCAATTTTGAGTCGCTCTTTTACAAGTCATCGGAAAATTAGAAATAACTCACATGAAAATGGGTCAAAAAATTAATCGACGTTAAATTGAAAAATTTGAATGCAGATTTTTAGAGAATCGAATCAGAAGTCTTTAGAGGTATGCCACTTTGCAATCGGCTTAAGCTTGGTAAAGTTATGGACTCTCGAAGTTCAATTTTGGGTCAAAGTTAAACAAGTCAAATTAGAAATAACTGACATGAAAATGGGTAAAAATTTGATCAACGTTAAATTGAAAAATTTGAATGCAGATTTTTAGAGAATCGAATCAGAAGTCTTTAGAGGTATGCCACTTTGGAATCGACTTAAGTTTGTTAAAGTTATGGACTCTCTAAGTCCAATTTTGAGTCACTCTGTTACAAGTCCTCGGAAAACTAGAAATAACTGACATGAAAATGGGTCAAAAATTTGATCAACGTTAAATTGAACAAGAGAGAACGCTATAGTCGGGTGCCCCGACTATCAGATACCCGTTACTCAGGTAAAGGGAGTGCAAGAGAGATGGAGATAGAAACTTTGATCACGGATAACTTTTTAACGAATGGTCCGATTTGAAAAATTTCTTCCACATTTCGATAGGTATTGATAAACACAATAAAACTGCATTTTTACTTTTCCGAAATATTTAAATTTTTAAAATCGTATATAAGCGATTGTGTGCGTTAAAGGGGGCGTGGCACCTTTTTGAAACAAACTTGCGCTGCGTAGGAACTCCCAGAATCTGCATGCAAAATGCCAATCTTCTAGCTTTTATAGTTTCCGAGATCTCAGCGTTCATACGGACGGACAGACGGACAGACGGACATGGCTATATCGACTCGGCTAGTGATCCTGATCAAGAATATATATACTTTATAGGGTCGGAAACGCTTCCTTCTAGCTGTTACATACTTTTGCACGAATACAATATACCCTTTTACTCTACGAGTAACGGGTATAAAAATTTGAATGCAGATTTTTAGAGAATCGAATCAGAAGTCTTTAGAGGTATGCCACTTTGGAATCGGCTTAAGTTTGATTAAGTTATGGACTCTCGAAGTTCAATTTTGGGTCAAAGTTAAACAAGTCAAATTAGAAATAACTGACATGAAAATGGGTGAAAAATTTGAGCAAAGTTAAATTGAAAAATTTGAATGCAGATTTTTAGAGAATCGAATCAGAAGTCTTTAGAGGTATGCCACTTTGGAATCGGCTTAAGTTTGGTAAAGTTATGGACTCTCTAAGTCCAATTTTAAGTCACTCTGTTACAAGTCCTCGGAAATCTAGAAATAACTGACATGAAAATGGGTCAAAAAATTAATCGACGTTAAATTGAAAAATTTGAATGCAGATTTTTAGAGAATCGAATCAGAAGTCTTTAGAGGTATGCCACTTTGCAATCGGCTTAAGTTTGGTTAAGTTATGGACTCTCTAAGTCTTATTTTGGGACAACGTTAAACAAGTCAAATAGAAATAACTGACATGAAAATGGGTGAAAAATTTGATCAAAGTTAAATTGAAAAATTTGAATGCAGATTTTTAGAGAATTGAATCAGAAGTCTTTAGAGGTATGCCACTTTGGAATCGGCTTAAGTTTGGTAAAGTTATGCACTCTCTAAGTCCAATTTTGAGTCACTCTGTTACAAGTCCTCGGAAAACTAGAAATAACTGACATGAAAATGGGTCAAAAATTTGATCAAAGTTAAATTGAAAAATTTGAATGCAGATTTTTAGAGAATCGAATCAGAAGTCTTTAGAGGTATGCCACTTTGGAATCGGCTTAAGTTTGGTAAAGTTATGGACTCTCTAAGTCCAATTTTAAGTCACTCTGTTACAAGTCCTCGGAAATCTTGAAATAACTGACATGAAAATGGGTCAAAAAATTAATCGACGTTAAATTGAAAAATTTGAATGCAGATTTTTAGAGAATCGAATCAGAAGTCTTTAGAGGTATGCCACTTTGCAATCGGCTTAAGTTTGGTTAAGTTATGGACTCTCTAAGTCCTATTTTGGGACAACGTTAAACAAGTCAAATTAGAAATAACTGACATGAAAATGGGTCAAAAATTTGATCAACGTTAAATTGAAAAATTTGAATGCAGATTTTTAGAGAATCGAATCAGAAGTCTTTAGAGGTATGCCACTTTGCAATCGGCTTAAGCTTGGTAAAGTTATGGAACTCTAAGTCCAATTTTGAGTCACTCTGTTACAATTCCTCGGAAAAGTAGAAATAACTGACATGAAAATGGGTCAAAAATTTGATCAACGTTAAATTGAAAAATTTGAATGCAGATTTTTAGAGAATCGAATCAGAAGTCTTTAGAGGTATGCGGCTTTGGAATCGGCTTAAGTTTGGTAAAGTTATGGACTCTCGAAGTTTAATTTTGGGTCAAAGTTAAACAAGTCAAATTAGAAATAACTGACATAAAAATGGGTGAAAAATTTGATCAAAGTTAAATTGAAAAATTTGAATGCAGATTTTTAGAGAATCGAATCAGAAGTCTTTAGAGGTATGCCACTTTGTAATCGGCTTGAGTTTGGTTAAGTTATGGAACTCCAAGTCCAATTTTGAGTCGCTCTTTTACAAGTCATCGGAAAATTAGAAATAACTCACATGAAAATGGGTCAAAAAATTAATCGACGTTAAATTGAAAAATTTGAATGCAGATTTTTAGAGAATCGAATCAGAAGTCTTTAGAGGTATGCCACTTTGCAATCGGCTTAAGTTTGGTTAAGTTATGGACTCTCTAAGTCTTATTTTGGGACAACGTTAAACAAGTCAAATAGAAATAACTGACATGAAAATGGGTGAAAAATTTGATCAAAGTTAAATTGAAAAATTTAAATGCAGATTTTTAGAGAATTGAATCAGAAGTCTTTAGAGGTATGCCACTTTGGAATCGGCTTAAGTTTGGTAAAGTTATGCACTCTCTAAGTCCAATTTTGAGTCACTCTGTTACAAGTCCTCGGAAAACTAGAAATAACTGACATGAAAATGGGTCAAAAATTTGATCAAAGTTAAATTGAAAAATTTGAATGCAGATTTTTAGAGAATCGAATCAGAAGTCTTTAGAGGTATGCCACTTTGGAATCGGCTTAAGTTTGGTAAAGTTATGGACTCTCGAAGTTTAATTTTGAGTCACTCTGTTACAAGTCCTCGGAAAACTAGAAATAACTGACATGAAAATGGGTCAAAAATTTGATCAAAGTTAAATTGAAAAATTTGAATGCAGATTTTTAGAGAATCGAATCAGAAGTCTTTAGAGGTATGCCACTTTGGAATCGGCTTAAGTTTGGTAAAGTTATGGACTCTCTAAGTCCAATTTTAAGTCACTCTGTTACAAGTCCTCGGAAATCTTGAAATAACTGACATGAAAATGGGTCAAAAAATTAATCGACGTTAAATTGAAAAATTTGAATGCAGATTTTTAGAGAATCGAATCAGAAGTCTTTAGAGGTATGCCACTTTGCAATCGGCTTAAGTTTGGTTAAGTTATGGACTCTCTAAGTCCTATTTTGGGACAACGTTAAACAAGTCAAATTAGAAATAACTGACATGAAAATGGGTCAAAAATTTGATCAACGTTAAATTGAAAAATTTGAATGCAGATTTTTAGAGAATCGAATCAGAAGTCTTTAGAGGTATGCCACTTTGCAATCGGCTTAAGCTTGGTAAAGTTATGGAACTCTAAGTCCAATTTTGAGTCACTCTGTTACAATTCCTCGGAAAAGTAGAAATAACTGACATGAAAATGGGTCAAAAATTTGATCAACGTTAAATTGAAAAATTTGAATGCAGATTTTTAGAGAATCGAATCAGAAGTCTTTAGAGGTATGCGGCTTTGGAATCGGCTTAAGTTTGGTAAAGTTATGGACTCTCGAAGTTTAATTTTGGGTCAAAGTTAAACAAGTCAAATTAGAAATAACTGACATAAAAATGGGTGAAAAATTTGATCAAAGTTAAATTGAAAAATTTGAATGCAGATTTTTAGAGAATCGAATCAGAAGTCTTTAGAGGTATGCCACTTTGTAATCGGCTTGAGTTTGGTTAAGTTATGGAACTCTAAGTCCAATTTTGAGTCGCTCTTTTACAAGTCATCGGAAAATTAGAAATAACTCACATGAAAATGGGTCAAAAAATTAATCGACGTTAAATTGAAAAATTTGAATGCAGATTTTTAGAGAATCGAATCAGAAGTCTTTAGAGGTATGCCACTTTGCAATCGGCTTAAGTTTGGTTAAGTTATGGACTCTCTAAGTCTTATTTTGGGACAACGTTAAACAAGTCAAATAGAAATAACTGACATGAAAATGGGTGAAAAATTTGATCAAAGTTAAATTGAAAAATTTAAATGCAGATTTTTAGAGAATTGAATCAGAAGTCTTTAGAGGTATGCCACTTTGGAATCGGCTTAAGTTTGGTAAAGTTATGCACTCTCTAAGTCCAATTTTGAGTCACTCTGTTCCAAGTCCTCGGAAAACTAGAAATAACTGACATGAAAATGGGTCAAAAATTTTATCAACGTTAAATTGAAAAATTTGAATACAGATTTTTAGAGACTCGAATCAGAAGTCTTTATAGGTATGCCACTTTGGAATCGGCTTAAGTTTGATTAAGTTATGGACTCTCGAAGTTCAATTTTGGGTCAAAGTTAAACAAGTCAAATTAGAAATAACTGACATGAAAATGGGTGAAAAATTTGATCAAAGTTAAATTGAAAAATTTGAATGCAGATTTTTAGAGAATCGAATCAGAAGTCTTTAGAGGTATGCCACTTTGCAATCGGCTTAAGCTTGGTAAAGTTATGGAACTCTAAGTCCAATTTTGAGTCACTCTGTTACAATTCCTCGGAAAACTAGAAATAACTGACATGAAAATGGGTCAAAAATTTGATCAACGTTAAATTGAAAAATTTGAATGCAGATTTTTAGAGAATCGAATCAGAAGTCTTTAGAGGTATGCGGCTTTGGAATCGGCTTAAGTTTGGTAAAGTTATGGACTCTCGAAGTTCAATTTTGGGTCAAAACTAAACAAGTCAAATTAGAAATAACTGACATGAAAATGGGTCAAAAATTTGATCAAAGTTAAATTGAAAAATTTGAATGCAGATTTTTAGAGAATCGAATCAGAAGTCTTTAGAGGTATGCCACTTTGCAATCGGCTTAAGCTTGGTAAAGTTATGGACTCTCGAAGTTCAATTTTGGGTCAAAGTTAAACAAGTCAAATTAGAAATAACTGACATGAAAATGGGTCAAAAATTTTATCAACGTTAAATTGAAAAATTTGAATACAGATTTTTAGAGAATCGAATCAGAAGTCTTTATAGGTATGCCACTTTGGAATCGGCTTAAGTTTGATTAAGTTATGGACTCTCGAAGTTCAATTTTGGGTCAAAGTTAAACAAGTCAAATTAGAAATAACTGACATGAAAATGGGTGAAAAATTTGATCAAAGTTAAATTGAAAAATTTGAATGCAGATTTTTAGAGAATCGAATCAGAAGTCTTTAGAGGTATGCCACTTTGGAATCGGCTTAAGTTTGATTAAGTTATGGACTCTCGAAGTTCAATTTTGGGTCAAAGTTAAACAAGTCAAATTAGAAATAACTGACATGAAAATGGGTGAAAAATTTGATCAAAGTTAAATTGAAAAATTTGAATGCAGATTTTTAGAGAATCGAATCAGAAGTCTTTAGAGGAATGCCACTTTGGAATCGGCTTAAGTTTGGTAAAGTTATGGACTCTCTAAGTCCAATTTTAAGTCACTCTGTTACAAGTCCTCGGAAATCTAGAAATAACTGACATGAAAATGGGTCAAAATATTATTCGACGTTAAATTGAAAAATTTGAATGCAGATTTTTAGAGAATCGAATCAGAAGTCTTTAGAGGTATGCCACTTTGCAATCGGCTTAAGTTTGGTTAAGTTATGGACTCTCTAAGTCCTATTTTGGGACAACGTTAAACAAGTCAAATTAGAAATAACTGACATAAAAATGGGTGAAAAATTTGATCAAAGTTAAATTGAAAAATTTGAATGCAGATTTTTAGAGAATCGAATCAGAAGTCTTTAGAGGTATGCCACTTTGCCATCGGCTTAAGCTTGATAAAGTTATGGAACTCTAAGTCCAATTTTGAGTCACTCTGTTAAAATTCCTCGGAAAACTAGAAATAACTGACATGAAAATGGGTCAAAAATTTGATCAACGTTAAATTGAAAAATTTGAATGCAGATTTTTAGAGAATCGAATCAGAAGTCTTTAGAGGTATGCCACTTTGGAATCGGCTTAAGTTTGATTAAGTTATGGACTCTCGAAGTTCAATTTTGGGTCAAAGTTAAACAAGTCAAATTAGAAATAACTGACATGAAAATGGGTCAAAAATTTGATCAACGTTAAATTGAAAAATTTGAATGCAGATTTTTAGAGAATCGAATCAGAAGTCTTTAGAGGTATGCCACTTTGGAATCGGCTTAAGTTTGGTAAAGTTATGGACTCTCTAAGTCCAATTTTAAGTCCCTCTGTTACAAGTCCTCGGAAATCTAGAAATAACTGACATGAAAATGGGTCAAAAAATTAATCGACGTTAAATTGAAAAATTTGAATGCAGATTTTTAGAGAATCGAATCAGAAGTCTTTAGAGGTATGCCACTTTGCAATCGGCTTAAGTTTGGTTAAGTTATGGACTCTCTAAGTCTTATTTTGGGACAACGTTAAACAAGTCAAATTAGAAATAACTGACATGAAAATGGGTGAAAAATTTGATCAAAGTTAAATTGAAAAATTTGAATGCAGATTTTTAGAGAATTGAATCAGAAGTCTTTAGAGGTATGCCACTTTGGAATCGGCTTAAGTTTGGTAAAGTTATGCACTCTCTAAGTCCAATTTTGAGTCACTCTGTTACAAGTCCTCGGAAAACTAGAAATAACTGACATGAAAATGGGTCAAAAATTTGATCAAAATTTGATCTAAGTCCAATTTTGAGTCGCTCTTTTACAAGTCATCGGAAAATTAGAAATAACTCACATGAAAATGGGTCAAAAAATTAATCGACGTTAAATTGAAAAATTTGAATGCAGATTTTTAGAGAATCGAATCAGAAGTCTTTAGAGGTATGCCACTTTGCAATCGGCTTAAGCTTGGTAAAGTTATGGACTCTCGAAGTTCAATTTTGGGTCAAAGTTAAACAAGTCAAATTAGAAATAACTGACATGAAAATGGGTAAAAATTTGATCAACGTTAAATTGAAAAATTTGAATGCAGATTTTTAGAGAATCGAATCAGAAGTCTTTAGAGGTATGCCACTTTGGAATCGACTTAAGTTTGTTAAAGTTATGGACTCTCTAAGTCCAATTTTGAGTCACTCTGTTACAAGTCCTCGGAAAACTAGAAATAACTGACATGAAAATGGGTCAAAAATTTGATCAACGTTAAATTGAACAAGAGAGAACGCTATAGTCGGGTGCCCCGACTATCAGATACCCGTTACTCAGGTAAAGGGAGTGCAAGAGAGATGGAGATAGAAACTTTGATCACGGATAACTTTTTAACGAATGGTCCGATTTGAAAAATTTCTTCCACATTTCGATAGGTATTGATAAACACAATAAAACTGCATTTTTACTTTTCCGAAATATTTAAATTTTTAAAATCGTATATAAGCGATTGTGGGCGTTAAAGGGGGCGTGGCACCTTTTTGAAACAAACTTGCGCTGCGTAGGAACTCCCAGAATCTGCATGCAAAATGCCAATCTTCTAGCTTTTATAGTTTCCGAGATCTCAGCGTTCATACGGACGGACAGACGGACAGACGGACATGGCTATATCGACTCGGCTAGTGATCCTGATCAAGAATATATATACTTTATAGGGTCGGAAACGCTTCCTTCTAGCTGTTACATACTTTTGCACGAATACAATATACCCTTTTTACTCTACGAGTAACGGGTATAAAAATTTGAATGCAGATTTTTAGAGAATCGAATCAGAAGTCTTTAGAGGTATGCCACTTTGGAATCGGCTTAAGTTTGATTAAGTTATGGACTCTCGAAGTTCAATTTTGGGTCAAAGTTAAACAAGTCAAATTAGAAATAACTGACATGAAAATGGGTGAAAAATTTGAGCAAAGTTAAATTGAAAAATTTGAATGCAGATTTTTAGAGAATCGAATCAGAAGTCTTTAGAGGTATGCCACTTTGGAATCGGCTTAAGTTTGGTAAAGTTATGGACTCTCTAAGTCCAATTTTAAGTCACTCTGTTACAAGTCCTCGGAAATCTAGAAATAACTGACATGAAAATGGGTCAAAAAATTAATCGACGTTAAATTGAAAAATTTGAATGCAGATTTTTAGAGAATCGAATCAGAAGTCTTTAGAGGTATGCCACTTTGCAATCGGCTTAAGTTTGGTTAAGTTATGGACTCTCTAAGTCTTATTTTGGGACAACGTTAAACAAGTCAAATAGAAATAACTGACATGAAAATGGGTGAAAAATTTGATCAAAGTTAAATTGAAAAATTTGAATGCAGATTTTTAGAGAATTGAATCAGAAGTCTTTAGAGGTATGCCACTTTGGAATCGGCTTAAGTTTGGTAAAGTTATGCACTCTCTAAGTCCAATTTTGAGTCACTCTGTTACAAGTCCTCGGAAAACTAGAAATAACTGACATGAAAATGGGTCAAAAATTTGATCAAAGTTAAATTGAAAAATTTGAATGCAGATTTTTAGAGAATCGAATCAGAAGTCTTTAGAGGTATGCCACTTTGGAATCGGCTTAAGTTTGGTAAAGTTATGGACTCTCTAAGTCCAATTTTAAGTCACTCTGTTACAAGTCCTCGGAAATCTTGAAATAACTGACATGAAAATGGGTCAAAAAATTAATCGACGTTAAATTGAAAAATTTGAATGCAGATTTTTAGAGAATCGAATCAGAAGTCTTTAGAGGTATGCCACTTTGCAATCGGCTTAAGTTTGGTTAAGTTATGGACTCTCTAAGTCCTATTTTGGGACAACGTTAAACAAGTCAAATTAGAAATAACTGACATGAAAATGGGTCAAAAATTTGATCAACGTTAAATTGAAAAATTTGAATGCAGATTTTTAGAGAATCGAATCAGAAGTCTTTAGAGGTATGCCACTTTGCAATCGGCTTAAGCTTGGTAAAGTTATGGAACTCTAAGTCCAATTTTGAGTCACTCTGTTACAATTCCTCGGAAAAGTAGAAATAACTGACATGAAAATGGGTCAAAAATTTGATCAACGTTAAATTGAAAAATTTGAATGCAGATTTTTAGAGAATCGAATCAGAAGTCTTTAGAGGTATGCGGCTTTGGAATCGGCTTAAGTTTGGTAAAGTTATGGACTCTCGAAGTTTAATTTTGGGTCAAAGTTAAACAAGTCAAATTAGAAATAACTGACATAAAAATGGGTGAAAAATTTGATCAAAGTTAAATTGAAAAATTTGAATGCAGATTTTTAGAGAATCGAATCAGAAGTCTTTAGAGGTATGCCACTTTGTAATCGGCTTGAGTTTGGTTAAGTTATGGAACTCCAAGTCCAATTTTGAGTCGCTCTTTTACAAGTCATCGGAAAATTAGAAATAACTCACATGAAAATGGGTCAAAAAATTAATCGACGTTAAATTGAAAAATTTGAATGCAGATTTTTAGAGAATCGAATCAGAAGTCTTTAGAGGTATGCCACTTTGCAATCGGCTTAAGTTTGGTTAAGTTATGGACTCTCTAAGTCTTATTTTGGGACAACGTTAAACAAGTCAAATAGAAATAACTGACATGAAAATGGGTGAAAAATTTGATCAAAGTTAAATTGAAAAATTTAAATGCAGATTTTTAGAGAATTGAATCAGAAGTCTTTAGAGGTATGCCACTTTGGAATCGGCTTAAGTTTGGTAAAGTTATGCACTCTCTAAGTCCAATTTTGAGTCACTCTGTTACAAGTCCTCGGAAAACTAGAAATAACTGACATGAAAATGGGTCAAAAATTTGATCAAAGTTAAATTGAAAAATTTGAATGCAGATTTTTAGAGAATCGAATCAGAAGTCTTTAGAGGTATGCCACTTTGGAATCGGCTTAAGTTTGGTAAAGTTATGGACTCTCTAAGTCCAATTTTAAGTCACTCTGTTACAAGTCCTCGGAAATCTTGAAATAACTGACATGAAAATGGGTCAAAAAATTAATCGACGTTAAATTGAAAAATTTGAATGCAGATTTTTAGAGAATCGAATCAGAAGTCTTTAGAGGTATGCCACTTTGCAATCGGCTTAAGTTTGGTTAAGTTATGGACTCTCTAAGTCCTATTTTGGGACAACGTTAAACAAGTCAAATTAGAAATAACTGACATGAAAATGGGTCAAAAATTTGATCAACGTTAAATTGAAAAATTTGAATGCAGATTTTTAGAGAATCGAATCAGAAGTCTTTAGAGGTATGCCACTTTGCAATCGGCTTAAGCTTGGTAAAGTTATGGAACTCTAAGTCCAATTTTGAGTCACTCTGTTACAATTCCTCGGAAAAGTAGAAATAACTGACATGAAAATGGGTCAAAATTTGATCAACGTTAAATTGAAAAATTTGAATGCAGATTTTTAGAGAATCGAATCAGAAGTCTTTAGAGGTATGCGGCTTTGGAATCGGCTTAAGTTTGGTAAAGTTATGGACTCTCGAAGTTTAATTTTGGGTCAAAGTTAAACAAGTCAAATTAGAAATAACTGACATAAAAATGGGTGAAAAATTTGATCAAAGTTAAATTGAAAAATTTGAATGCAGATTTTTAGAGAATCGAATCAGAAGTCTTTAGAGGTATGCCACTTTGTAATCGGCTTGAGTTTGGTTAAGTTATGGAACTCCAAGTCCAATTTTGAGTCGCTCTTTTACAAGTCATCGGAAAATTAGAAATAACTCACATGAAAATGGGTCAAAAAATTAATCGACGTTAAATTGAAAAATTTGAATGCAGATTTTTAGAGAATCGAATCAGAAGTCTTTAGAGGTATGCCACTTTGCAATCGGCTTAAGTTTGGTTAAGTTATGGACTCTCTAAGTCTTATTTTGGGACAACGTTAAACAAGTCAAATAGAAATAACTGACATGAAAATGGGTGAAAAATTTGATCAAAGTTAAATTGAAAAATTTAAATGCAGATTTTTAGAGAATTGAATCAGAAGTCTTTAGAGGTATGCCACTTTGGAATCGGCTTAAGTTTGGTAAAGTTATGCACTCTCTAAGTCCAATTTTGAGTCACTCTGTTCCAAGTCCTCGGAAAACTAGAAATAACTGACATGAAAATGGGTCAAAAATTTGATCAAAGTTAAATTGAAAAATTTGAATGCAGATTTTTAGAGAATCGAATCAGAAGTCTTTAGAGGTATGCCACTTTGGAATCGGCTTAAGTTTGGTAAAGTTATGGACTCTCGAAGTTTAATTTTGGGTCAAAGTTAAACAAGTCAAATTAGAAATAACTGACATAAAAATGGGTGAAAAATTTGATCAAAGTTAAATTGAAAAATTTGAATGCAGATTTTTAGAGAATCGAATCAGAAGTCTTTAGAGGTATGCCACTTTGCAATCGGCTTAAGTTTGGTTAAGTTATGGACTCTCTAAGTCCTATTTTGGGACAACGTTAAACAAGTCAAATTAGAAATAACTGACATGAAAATGGGTCAAAAATTTGATCAACGTTAAATTGAAAAATTTGAATGCAGATTTTTAGAGAATTGAATCAGAAGTCTTTAGAGGTATGCCACTTTGGAATCGGCTTAAGTTTGGTAAAGTTATGCACTCTCTAAGTCCAATTTTGAGTCACTCTGTTACAAGTCCTCGGAAAACTAGAAATAACTGACATGAAAATGGGTCAAAAATTTGATCAAAGTTAAATTGAAAAATTTGAATGCAGATTTTTAGAGAATCGAATCAGAAGTCTTTAGAGGTATGCCACTTTGGAATCGGCTTAAGTTTGGTAAAGTTATGGACTCTCTAAGTCCAATTTTAAGTCACTCTGTTACAAGTCCTCGGAAATCTTGAAATAACTGACATGAAAATGGGTCAAAAAATTAATCGACGTTAAATTGAAAAATTTGAATGCAGATTTTTAGAGAATCGAATCAGAAGTCTTTAGAGGTATGCCACTTTGCAATCGGCTTAAGTTTGGTTAAGTTATGGACTCTCTAAGTCCTATTTTGGGACAACGTTAAACAAGTCAAATTAGAAATAACTGACATGAAAATGGGTCAAAAATTTGATCAACGTTAAATTGAAAAATTTGAATGCAGATTTTTAGAGAATCGAATCAGAAGTCTTTAGAGGTATGCCACTTTGCAATCGGCTTAAGCTTGGTAAAGTTATGGAACTCTAAGTCCAATTTTGAGTCACTCTGTTACAATTCCTCGGAAAAGTAGAAATAACTGACATGAAAATGGGTCAAAAATTTGATCAACGTTAAATTGAAAAATTTGAATGCAGATTTTTAGAGAATCGAATCAGAAGTCTTTAGAGGTATGCGGCTTTGGAATCGGCTTAAGTTTGGTAAAGTTATGGACTCTCGAAGTTCAATTTTGGGTCAAAGTTAAACAAGTCAAATTAGAAATAACTGACATAAAAATGGGTGAAAAATTTGATCAAAGTTAAATTGAAAAATTTGAATGCAGATTTTTAGAGAATCGAATCAGAAGTCTTTAGAGGTATGCCACTTTGCAATCGGCTTAAGTTTGGTTAAGTTATGGACTCTCTAAGTCTTATTTTGGGACAACGTTAAACAAGTCAAATAGAAATAACTGACATGAAAATGGGTGAAAAATTTGATCAAAGTTAAATTGAAAAATTTGAATGCAGATTTTTAGAGAATTGAATCAGAAGTCTTTAGAGGTATGCCACTTTGGAATCGGCTTAAGTTTGGTAAAGTTATGCACTCTCTAAGTCCAATTTTGAGTCAATCTGTTACAAGTCCTCGGAAAACTAGAAATAACTGACATGAAAATGGGTCAAAAATTTGATCAAAGTTAAATTGAAAAATTTGAATGCAGATTTTTAGAGAATCGAATCAGAAGTCTTTAGAGGTATGCCACTTTGGAATCGGCTTAAGTTTGGTAAAGTTATGGACTCTCGAAGTTTAATTTTGGGTCAAAGTTAAACAAGTCAAATTAGAAATAACTGACATAAAAATGGGTGAAAAATTTGATCAAAGTTAAATTGAAAAATTTGAATGCAGATTTTTAGAGAATCGAATCAGAAGTCTTTAGAGGTATGCCACTTTGCAATCGGCTTAAGTTTGGTTAAGTTATGGACTCTCTAAGTCTTATTTTGGGACAACGTTAAACAAGTCAAATTAGAAATAACTGACATGAAAATGGGTCAAAAATTTGATCAACGTTAAATTGAAAAATTTGAATGCAGATTTTTAGAGAATCGAATCAGAAGTCTTTAGAGGTATGCCACTTTGCAATCGGCTTAAGCTTGGTAAAGTTATGGAACTCTAAGTCCAATTTTGAGTCACTCTGTTACAATTCCTCGGAAAAGTAGAAATAACTGACATGAAAATGGGTCAAAAATTTGATCAACGTTAAATTGAAAAATTTGAATGCAGATTTTTAGAGAATCGAATCAGAAGTCTTTAGAGGTATGCGGCTTTGGAATCGGCTTAAGTTTGGTAAAGTTATGGACTCTCGAAGTTTAATTTTGGGTCAAAGTTAAACAAGTCAAATTAGAAATAACTGACATAAAAATGGGTGAAAAATTTGATCAAAGTTAAATTGAAAAATTTGAATGCAGATTTTTAGAGAATCGAATCAGAAGTCTTTAGAGGTATGCCACTTTGTAATCGGCTTGAGTTTGGTTAAGTTATGGAACTCCAAGTCCAATTTTGAGTCGCTCTTTTACAAGTCATCGGAAAATTAGAAATAACTCACATGAAAATGGGTCAAAAAATTAATCGACGTTAAATTGAAAAATTTGAATGCAGATTTTTAGAGAATCGAATCAGAAGTCTTTAGAGGTATGCCACTTTGCAATCGGCTTAAGTTTGGTTAAGTTATGGACTCTCTAAGTCTTATTTTGGGACAACGTTAAACAAGTCAAATAGAAATAACTGACATGAAAATGGGTGAAAAATTTGATCAAAGTTAAATTGAAAAATTTGAATGCAGATTTTTAGAGAATTGAATCAGAAGTCTTTAGAGGTATGCCACTTTGGAATCGGCTTAAGTTTGGTAAAGTTATGCACTCTCTAAGTCCAATTTTGAGTCACTCTGTTCCAAGTCCTCGGAAAACTAGAAATAACTGACATGAAAATGGGTCAAAAATTTGATCAAAGTTAAATTGAAAAATTTGAATGCAGATTTTTAGAGAATCGAATCAGAAGTCTTTAGAGGTATGCCACTTTGGAATCGGCTTAAGTTTGGTAAAGTTATGGACTCTCGAAGTTTAATTTTGGGTCAAAGTTAAACAAGTCAAATTAGAAATAACTGACATAAAAATGGGTGAAAAATTTGATCAAAGTTAAATTGAAAAATTTGAATGCAGATTTTTAGAGAATCGAATCAGAAGTCTTTAGAGGTATGCCACATTGTAATCGGCTTAAGTTTGGTTAAGTTATGGAACTCCAAGTCCAATTTTGAGTCACTCTGTTACAAGTCCTCGGAAATCTTGAAATAACTGACATGAAAATGGGTCAAAAAATTAATCGACGTTAAATTGAAAAATTTGAATGCAGATTTTTAGAGAATCGAATCAGAAGTCTTTAGAGGTATGCCACTTTGCAATCGGCTTAAGTTTGGTTAAGTTATGGACTCTCTAAGTCCTATTTTGGGACAACGTTAAACAAGTCAAATTAGAAATAACTGACATGAAAATGGGTCAAAAATTTGATCAACGTTAAATTGAAAAATTTGAATGCAGATTTTTAGAGAATCGAATCAGAAGTCTTTTGAGGTATGCCACTTTGGAATCGGCTTACGTTTGGTAAAGTTATGGACTCTCTAAGTCCAATTTTGAGTCAATCTGTTACAAGTCCTCGGAAAACTAGAAATAACTGACATGAAAATGGGTCAAAAATTTGATCAACGTTAAATTGAAAAATTTGAATGCAGATTTTTAGAGAATCGAATCAGAAGTCTTTAGAGGTATGCCACTTTGCAATCGGCTTAAGTTTGGTTAAGTTATGGACTCTCTAAGTCCTATTTTGGGACAACGTTAAACAAGTCAAATTAGAAATAACTGACATGAAAATGGGTCAAAAATTTGATCAACGTTAAATTGAAAAATTTGAATGCAGATTTTTAGAGAATCGAATCAGAAGTCTTTAGAGGTATGCGGCTTTGGAATCGGCTTAAGTTTGGTAAAGTTATGGACTCTCGAAGTTTAATTTTGGGTCAAAGTTAAACAAGTCAAATTAGAAATAACTGACATAAAAATGGGTGAAAAATTTGATCAAAGTTAAATTGAAAAATTTGAATCCAGATTTTTAGAGAATCGAATCAGAAGTCTTTAGAGGTATGCCACTTTGTAATCGGCTTGAGTTTGGTTAAGTTATGGAACTCTAAGTCCAATTTTGAGTCGCTCTTTTACAAGTCATCGGAAAATTAGAAATAACTCACATGAAAATGGGTCAAAAAATTAATCGACGTTAAATTGAAAAATTTGAATGCAGATTTTTAGAGAATCGACTCAGAAGTCTTTAGAGGTATGCCACTTTGGAATCGGCTTAAGTTTGATTAAGTTATGGACTCTCGAAGTTCAATTTTGGGTCAAAGTTAAACAAGTCATATTAGAAATAACTGACATGAAAATGGGTCAAAAATTTGATCAACGTTAAATTGAAAAATTTGCATGCAGATTTTTAGAGAATCGAATCAGAAGTCTTTAGAGGTATGCCACTTTGGAATCGGCTTAAGTTTGATTAAGTTATGGACTCTCGAAGTTCAATTTTGGGTCAAAGTTAAACAAGTCAAATTAGAAATAACTGACATGAAAATGGGTGAAAAATTTGATCAAAGTTAAATTGAAAAATTTGAATGCAGATTTTTAGAGAATCGAATCAGAAGTCTTTAGAGGTATGCCACTTTGGAATCGGCTTAAGTTTGGTAAAGTTATGGACTCTCGAAGTTCAATTTTGGGTCAAAGTTAAATAAGTCAAATTAGAAATAACTGACATGAAAATGGGTGAAAAATTTGATCAAAGTTAAATTGAAAAATTTGAATGCAGATTTTTAGAGAATCGAATCAGAAGTCTTTAGAGGTATGCCACTTTGGAATCGGCTTAAGTTTGATTAAGTTATGGACTCTCGAAGTTCAATTTTGGGTCAAAGTTAAACAAGTCAAATTAGAAATAACTTCTTTTTTTTTTTTTAATATAACATATATTTTATTTATACGTTAATCACCCAATTAAATGGCTATAAAACGTAGGGACTAGAAAGACTAACAAACATAACATGGAAAAACATAACGGCAGCGATAAATATCAATATGTTTTTGACTTTAAAAATAATTGGAGATTTTGGTGACGATCACGATAATATTTTATTTATTGGGGAAGGACTCTCGTTCTATGCCGCCCTCCTATCCATAGGTCTGCTTGATGCCTTCTCTTTAGCCTTCTTCTAATCATAGGGGTTGCCAATGCTGCAGCTAGGTGGTTCGAGTGGGCTCGAATCCGTGCATTGTAGCGACTTGAGTGACGATTGATTTGTTCCCGCACGGTGGGGATGTGAAGGTCTTTTGTTATGTCTTCATTTCTCACATACCACGGCGCATTTACAATGGTTCGCAGTGCTCGGTTTTGCAGCCGTTGTACTCGCATGATGTTTGAGTCGGATGCCGTACCCCAAATTTGCATGCAATACGTCATGGAAGGGACTACTATTGCCTTGTAGATCAGAATTTTATTTCTGAGGCTCAGATAACTCGCTGCTCTAAGCATCCAATTAAGCTTCCTAAGCTTACTACGGCATGTTGCTGCTATTTTGACGGTGTGTTGCCTCCATGTGAGCCGCTTGTCGAGGATCAATCCAAGATATTGCGCCTGAGGGGATTGTGGGATGAGCGTGTCTTGGAATTTAACCCTAGGGAGGGTTTGATGCCTTAAGGAGAAGTTGCAATGTTGCGACTTATTTCCGTTTATACTTATATTCCACCTGCTCGTCCACTCGCTGTACAGGTCCAAGAAGCTCTGGATAATTCTGGACGCCTCGATTCGACACGGAGAGTTTGCGATGAAGGCTGTGTCGTCAGCATACGTTGCCAAGAGGGTACCCGGGTCTCTAGGATTTGGCAAGTCAGAGGTGTAAAGGGTGTACAGCACAGGACCCAAAACACTACCTTGTGGTACGCCAGCTCGTATGCATCGGATAAATGATCTTTCGCCTCTCACTTCAACCATAAAGCTTCTATCCAGCAGATATGTTTTAAGAAGGACACACACTCTATCGAAAGCTTCTTTTACGTCCAAGAATATAGCAGAGCTGTACTGTCTATTCTCGAAGGCATCCGGGGTTCCATGGTGATTCCTGAAGCCGAACTGGTGGTCTGGAATTGCATCCTGAACTCTTCTTACTGCCATCATTCTGCTAAGAATTATTCTCTCGAATATTTTAGAGAATGTGGGCAGCAAGCTTCTTGGTCGGTACGACGCAACAAGGTTCTCCGGCTTACCTGGCTTCGGTATCATCGATATCACAGCGCACTTCCATTGTGGAGGGGAAGTGGTGGATACGTATCATGGAGTTGAACAGGATGACTAAAAACAGAATGCCCTTTTTCGGAAGTGCCTTGGCAACCCTGGTGTCAATACCGTCAAATCCTGGAGCTTTGCTGAGGTGCAGCTTTTTTATTTGGTGACAAACTTCTTCCGGACTTATATGACGAATAGGCTCTGCTTCTGGGCAGGGAGCATTAAGAAATTGCAGTGTGTTTTCAACGTCATCACGCTTCGCAAAGTTAAATGGCTGAAAGCGATTCTCCAGTTCGTCAGCAAAAGCCAGAGAAATTTCGGAATCCGATCTGCACCAAGTGTTGTCAGTTCGCTTAATAGGTATTCTGCGAGGGGGCTGCCTTTTTATAACTCTTGCTGCTTTCCAGATGCTAAATCCATATGGTTTTGTAGGATTAGCATTACGTAGCAGATCAGCGAAGTAGTCATTTTTAGTTTTGTGCAACAACTTTTTGAGATCGTCCTCAGCGCGACGATATGCCCTTTTGTCGGCTGGATCCCTCGACCGCATGAATCTGCGACGCAAGGCTCTTTTCAACCTCACCAGATCCAGAACCTCAGGTTTTAAAAGGGCATGAGTTGGATTCGATGGGTTTATTGAACCTTGCCTACAGGTTGAGGAGTCAGCAGCGATGTGGATGTTTTGGACAAAATGCTCAGTCGCGTCGTCAATATCTTCAGGGGTGTTTAGGACCATGTTGAGGTTAACAAGCTGATTAACAGCTGCCTGGAACCGCGGAACGCTTGCGTTTTGAGGAAGGATGTGCATTTTCCGGGAAAGCTTGTGAGCAGCTGTTCTTAGTTCAATCACCAAGGGGATGTGGTCAGAACTTAGTTCCAAGCTTTCTGATATGGTGACAAGCTCAGAGCGAATACCTCCATATATGGCAAAGTCGATTGCTGATGGTGTACGTTGACTGTACGGGTAATGCGTGGGCCCTCCGGTTGCAAGGACTTGGATATTAGCACTATAAATACAGTCAGCCAATGCTCTTCCGCTGGCTGTGCAGTTTCGTGAGCCCCAAAGTCGATGGTGTGCATTCCAGTCTCCAGCAATAAGGAAATTGGGTCCTAGTTCCTCAAATAGTACTCTGAAGTCAACGGCGGTACGCAGAAAGTTAGGTGGGCAATAAATAGACGCAATGACAATTTCACCGTGGTCCGTTTTGACTTTAACTGCGACCCATTGAGCACTTTGATGTTCCATTGTTGCGAACTGGTGGTATTGGAGACAGGACTTTATAATAATAGCAGAGCCTCCACGATGGCGATCTGCCGGATGATTAGATTGGTGAATGTCATACCCCTGTAGCTTGTAATATGACCGAGAGGAGAAATGTGTTTCGCTGACCAACATGATGTCAATGTGATGCTTCCGCACGAAGAGCTCTAGCTCCAGCGCCTTGTTGGCCAGCCCGTCGGCGTTCCATACACCGATTTTGAGCCCAATTTGACTCATGGCTGTGTTGAATGAGCTGGGAGAAGGCCAGAGATTGCTTGGGCAGTTCCTGGCGCCATTTGTGATATAAGGCCTGTAATGAGAGTCATCATTGACATCATCATCTGGAACATCTTGTCGAGTTGAGCTACGAGGACTGACATCTTTTCATCGGATCGCATAAACATTTGCCTTGTCGCTGCCATTGACGATCATTTTGGACATTTCGGTGCTGTTGCGATGACTGTTGTTGTTGGTCCTGCTGTTGTTTGGGAGCTGGTTTTTGAGGTCGTTGGATGCTGCTGATGTTGATTGAGTCCGTTACTTTGCTTTGTCCACTGCTGTCGGCTAGCCTGTTGCGTTTGTTGTTGTACAGATCCCCTAGCGGCATTCGCGTATGAAATCGATGCCACAGCACCTCTTCCCTCAGTTGGTCGTACATTGGCTGGTTGTTGTGGGAGGCTACGATGGGTTGTAGCACCTCTACGACGACTTACTGTTTGCTGGTAAACAATACAGCCCTTGTAACTAGCTGTGTGACTACCTCCACAGTTTACGCATTTAACGGGGTGAATTTCTCGTTCGCATTCGTCAATCGCATGTTGTTGACCACATCGGACACAATTAAATTCCTTATGGCAATTGTTTTTTGTGTGATTAAAAGATGCAACGAAAACACTGTACGATATCGTCCTTTTTGTGAGGAAGTTCAACTTGAACTCGTTGACGACAGAGCATCTTAAGCTCATGAACTTCTTTGTTGTTCGCGGCTGGTTCTAACTCGACAAAAACAAGGTTAATAAAAGCGCACATTGTGTCCAAGCGAAGTCAGACTTTCCTTAATGTCCTCATCCGGGATGGTGTAATGTACACCTCGGATGACTATGCGGAAGGATCTTTCCTCTTTAAGCTGCCAGGTATGGCACCTTTTTATGGTGAGCGATTTAGTAATGGCTCTGTACGCATCGGAGTCTGCAGCGAGGATCGAAACTGAATTATCTGGGTGGCATTTGATGGAGTATTTTGTTGGGTGGACGATCTTATCAGTGGATCTGATAAGTCCGTTTAGGCTTTCGAAAATTTTGATTACAATTGGGGGTGGTTTTTGATTCCGTGAGGTTTCCTTGTTACCTGTGAGCTGGTCCGGATTACGATTGCCGCTGTTACTAGTGCTGGTGGTGTTGTTGTTGCCATTGTTGCTGCTACTGATGTTGTTGCTTATGATGTTGCTGTTTTCAATGATGTTGGTACTGTTCTCGTGGTTGTCATTGATGTTACTTGTGTTGGTAATATTGGCTCCATCGGAGCTGTTGTGGCTGACAACAAGAGAAGCGAGGGGGAGGTCATCTTCAGCGTCCATGTCTGACAGTTCCGAGAACCGATTAACAGATTCAGTTGGTTTTGGGCTTTTAGAACTCCTTTGAACTTTTCTGTTACCATCGGGAGACTTGGAGTCTAACCGGCGTTTGTTAGAGCTGGGACGTGGGGTCCACCAGTCCTCGTCGTCTGCTACAGTTTCATCGGATGAAAGGTCTTGAGGTTGTCGAGCGTTGGAAGAGGTGGAAGCATAGACAGAGCTAAAACGTTTTAATGAGGCGTTTAATGCGTTACTCATTTTCCTTTGGGCCTCAGCCACTGTTCCTGAGATGTTGAAGTCTGGTTCAGACATTATGGTAGTTAGTGACTGCTTGACACTGCTTTACCGACTTCCAGAACACTAAGCCCTTTTGTGTAGGTTCCAAAGAGGCGGTTGTGGTCCAGTGAGGAAGGCGCTCGCCCCACCGCCAGGTGAAACCCGGTTCGAGCCCCAGTCGAGGAAATATTTGAATTTGTTTTTTATTTTTTTAATAAAAATATAATTGATCTGTTGATCTCAGAGGGGTGATTTGCAACTACAACAAGCTGCAAATGTCTTTCTACCAGTTCCTACTTCACTTGTTTTCGCGAAAAGGCACAACCAACGGGACGTAAGATCACTGACACCGCGACTCCAGCCACTGAGCTCACAAAAACAGTAAGTTTTGCCACGAAAGTGGACTTGTCCATAGGCTCTGCACAAAGAATTTCGTAATAATGCAAAAACACGTCTGCACTCCACGAAAGCATGATCGAGACTTAGAAATAACTGACATGAAAATGGGTGAAAAATTTGATCAAAGTTAAATTAAAAAATTTTAATGCAGATTTTTAGAGAATCGAATCAGAAGTCTTTAGAGGTATGCCACTTAGGAATCGGCTTAAGTTTGGTAATGTTATGGACTCTCTAAGTCCAATTTTAAGTCCTCGGAAATCTAGAAATAACTGACATGAAAATGGGTCAAAAAATTAATCGACGTTAAATTGAAAAATTTGAATGCAGATTTTTAGAGAATCGAATCAGAAGTCTTTAGAGGTATGCCACTTTGCAATCGGCTTAAGTTTGGTTAAGTTATGGACTCTCTAAGTCTTATTTTGGGACAACGTTAAACAAGTCAAATTAGAAATAACTGACATGAAAATGGGTGAAAAATTTGATCAAAGTTAAATTGAACAAGAAAGGAAAGCTAACTTCGGGCGGAGCCGAAGTTGATATACCCTTGCAGAATACTCTGTAAATTATATTCTCCAAAATTATTCATATGATGCATTCTTAATACTCATAAAAAATCCGAACTTCCTAACTTTAACAACAACAAAGTTATGGCATTTCCATTCGTTCAGTTATATGGCAGCTATAGGATATAGTCGGCCGATCCTTATGAAATTTGATAGGTCGGATTGATTGGCCAAAAATAAAATCCATAGAAAATCCCAATTTCCTAACTTTACAAACACCAAAGTTATGGCATTTCCGATCAATCAGTTATATGGCAGCTATAGGATATAGTCGGCCGATCCTTATGAAATTTGGTAGGTCGGATTGATTGGCCAAAAATAAAATCCATAGAAAATCCCAACTTCCTAACTTAACAAACACCAAAGTTATGGCATTTCCGATCAATCAGTTATATGGCAGCTATAGGATATAGTCGGCCGATCCTTATGAAATTTGGTAGGTCGGATTGATTGGCCAAATATAAAACCCATAGAAAATCCCAACTTTCTAACTTTACAAACACCAAAGTTATGGCATTTCCGATCAATCAGTTATATGGCAGCTATAGGATATAGTCGGCCGATCCTTATGAAATTTGGTAGGTCGGATTGATTGGCCAAATATAAAACCCATAGAAAATCCCAACTTCCTAACTTTACAAACACGAAAGTTATGGCATTTCCGATCAATCAGTTATATGGCAGCTATAGGATATAGTCGGCCGATCCCGGCCGTTCCGACTTATATACTGCGTGCAAAGGAAAGAAGGGTGTGTGCAAAGTTTCAATCCGATAGCTTTAAAACTGAGAGACTAGTTTGCGTAGAAACAGACAGACGGACAGACGGACAGACCGACATGGCTATATCAACTCAGGAGGTGATCCTGATCAAGAATATATATACTTTATAGGGTCGGGGATGTCTCCTTCACTGCGTTGCACACTTTTGACCAAAATTATAATACCCTCTGCAAGGGTATAAAAATTTGGATGCAGATTTTTATAGAATTGAATCAGAAGTCTTTAGAGGTATGCCACTTTGGAATCGGCTTAAGTTTGGTAAAGTTATGCACTCTCTAAGTCCAATTTTGAGTCACTCTGTTACAAGTCCTCGGAAAATTAGAAATAACTGACATGAAAATGGGTCAAAAATTTGATCAAAGTTAAATTGAAAAATTTGAATGCAGATTTTTAGAGAATCGAATCAGAAGTCTTTAGAGGTATGCCACTTTGGAATCGGCTTAAGTTTGGTAAAGTTATGGACTCTCTAAGTCCAATTTTAAGTCACTCTGTTACAAGTCCTCGGAAATCTAGAAATAACTGACATGAAAATGGGTCAAAAAATTAATCGACGTTAAATTGAAAAATTTTAATGCAGATTTTTAGAGAATCGAATCAGAAGTCTTTAGAGGTATGCCACTTTGCAATCGGCTTAAGTTTGGTTAAGTTATGGACTCTCTAAGTCCTATTTTGGGACAACGTTAAACAAGTCAAATTAGAAATAACTCACATGAAAATGGGTCAAAAAATTAATCGACGTTAAATTGAAAAATTTGAATGCAGATTTTTAGAGAATCGAATCAGAAGTCTTTAGAGGTATGCCACTTTGCAATCGGCTTAAGCTTGGTAAAGTTATGGACTCTCGAAGTTCAATTTTGTGTCAAAGTTAAACAAGTCAAATTAGAAATAACTGACATGAAAATGGGTCAAAAATTTGATCAACGTTAAATTGAAAAATTTGAATGCAGATTTTTAGAGAATCGAATCAGAAGTCTTTAGAGGTATGCCACTTTGGAATGGGCTTAAGTTTGATTAAGTTATGGACTCTCGAAGTTCAATTTTGGGTCAAAGTTAAACAAGTCAAATTAGAAATAACTGACATGAAAATGGGTGAAAAATTTAATCAAAGTTAAATTGAAAAATTTGAATGCAGATTTTTAGAGAATCGAATCAGAAGTCTTTAGAGGTATGCCACTTTGGAATCGGCTTAAGTTTGGTAAAGTTATGGACTCTCTAAGTCCAATTTTAAGTCACTCTGTTACAAGTCCTCGGAAATCTAGAAATAACTGACATGAAAATGGGTCAAAAAATTAATCGACGTTAAATTGAAAAATTTGAATGCAGATTTTTCGAGAATCGAATCAGAAGTCTTTAGAGGTATGACACTTTGCAATCGGCTTAAGTTTGGTTAAGTTATGGACTCTCTAAGTCCAATTTTAAGTCACTCTGTTACAAGTCCTCGGATATCTAGAAATAACTGACATGAAAATGGGTCAAAAAATTAATCGACGTTAAATTGAAAAATTTGAATGCAGATTTTTAGAGAATCGAATCAGAAGTCTTTAGAGGTATGCCACTTTGCAATCGGCTTAAGTTTGGTTAAGTTATGCACTCTTTAATCCTATTTTGGGACAACGTTAAACAAGTCAAATTAGAAATAACTCACATGAAAATGGGTCAAAAAATTAATCGACGTTAAATTGAAAAATTTTAATGCAGATTTTTAGAGAATCGAATCAGAAGTCTTTAGAGGTATGCCACTTTGCAATCGGCTTAAGTTTGGTAAAGTTATGGACTCTCTAAGTCCTATTTTGGGACAACGTAAACAAGTCAAATTAGAAATAACTGACATGAAAATGGGTGAAAAATTTGATCAAAGTTAAATTGAACAAGAAAGGAAAGCTAACTTCGGGCGGAGCCGAAGTTGATATACCCTTGCAGAATACTCTGTAAATTATATTCTCCAAAATTATTCATATGATGCATTCTTAATACTCATAAAAAATCCGAACTTCCTAACTTTACAAACACCAAAGTTATGGCATTTCCGATCAATCAGTTATATGGCAGCTATAGGATATAGTCGGCCGATCCTTATGAAATTTGGTAGGTCGGATTGATTGGCCAAATATAAAACCCATAGAAAATCCCAACTTCCTAACTTTACAAACACGAAAGTTATGGCATTTCCGATCAATCAGTTATATGGCAGCTATAGGATATAGTCGGCCGATCCCGGCCGTTCCGACTTATATACTGCGTGCAAAGGAAAGAAGGGTGTGTGCAAAGTTTTAATCCGATAGCTTTAAAACTGAGAGACTAGTTTGCGTAGAAACAGACAGACGGACAGACGGACATGGCTATATCAACTCAGGAGGTGATCCTGATCAAGAATATATATACTTTATAGGGTCGGAGATGTCTCCTTCACTGCGTTGCACACTTTTGACCAAAATTATAATACCCTCTGCAAGGGTATAAAAATTTGAATGCAGATTTTTAGAGAATTGAATCAGAAGTCTTTAGAGGTATGCCACTTTGGAATCGGCTTAAGTTTGGTAAAGTTATGCACTCTCTAAGTCCAATTTTGAGTCACTCTGTTACAAGTCCTCGGAAAATTAGAAATAACTGACATGAAAATGGGTCAAAAATTTGATCAAAGTTAAATTGAAAAATTTGAATGCAGATTTTTAGAGAATCGAATCAGAAGTCTTTAGAGGTATGCCACTTTGGAATCGGCTTAAGTTTGGTAAAGTTATGGACTCTCTAAGTCCAATTTTAAGTCACTCTGTTACAAGTCCTCGGAAATCTAGAAATAACTGACATGAAAATGGGTCAAAAAATTAATCGACGTTAAATTGAAAAATTTGAATGCAGATTTTTAGAGAATCGAATCAGAAGTCTTTAGAGGTATGCCACTTTGCAATCGGCTTAAGTTTGGTTAAGTTATGGACTCTCTAAGTCCTATTTTGGGACAACGTTAAACAAGTCAAATTAGAAATAACTCACATGAAAATGGGTCAAAAAATTAATCGACGTTAAATTGAAAAATTTGAATGCAGATTTTTAGAGAATCGAATCAGAAGTTTTTAGAGGTATGCCACTTTGCAATCGGCTTAAGCTTGGTAAAGTTATGGACTCTCGAAGTTCAATTTTGTGTCAAAGTTAAACAAGTCAAATTAGAAATAACTGACATGAAAATGGGTCAAAAATTTGATCAACGTTAAATTGAAAAATTTGAATGCAGATTTTTAGAGAATCGAATCAGAAGTCTTTAGAGGTATGCCACTTTGGAATCGGCTTAAGTTTGATTAAGTTATGGACTCTCGAAGTTCAATTTTGGGTCAAAGTTAAACAAGTCAAATTAGAAATAACTGACATGAAAATGGGTGAAAAATTTAATCAAAGTTAAATTGAAAAATTTGAATGCAGATTTTTAGAGAATCGAATCAGAAGTTTTTAGAGGTATGCCACTTTGGAATCGGCTTAAGTTTGGTAAAGTTATGGACTCTCTAAGTCCAATTTTAAGTCACTCTGTTACAAGTCCTCGGAAATCTAGAAATAACTGACATGAAAATGGGTCAAAAAATTAATCGACGTTAAATTGAAAAATTTGAATGCAGATTTTTAGAGAATCGAATCAGAAGTCTTTAGAGGTATGCCACTTTGCAATCGGCTTAAGTTTGGTTAAGTTATGGACTCTCTAAGTCCTATTTTGGGACAACGTTAAACAAGTCAAATTAGAAGTAACTCACATGAAAATGGGTCAAAAAATTAATCGACGTTAAATTGAAAAATTTGAATGCAGATTTTTCGAGAATCGAATCAGAAGTCTTTAGAGGTATGACACTTTGCAATCGGCTTAAGTTTGGTTAAGTTATGGACTCTCTAAGTCCAATTTTAAGTCACTCTGTTACAAGTCCTCGGAAATCTAGAAATAACTGACATGAAAATGGGTCAAAAAATTAATCGACGTTAAATTGAAAAATTTGAATGCAGATTTTTAGAGAATCGAATCAGAAGTCTTTAGAGGTATGCCACTTTGCAATCGGCTTAAGTTTGGTTAAGTTATGGACTCTCTAAGTCCTATTTTGGGACAACGTTAAACAAGTCAAATTAGAAATAACTCACATGAAAATGGGTCAAAAAATTAATCGACGTTAAATTCAAAAATTTGAATGCAGATTTTTAGAGAATCGAATCAGAAGTCTTTAGAGGTATGCCACTTTGCAATCGGCTTAAGTTTGGTTAAGTTATGGACTCTCTAAGTCCTATTTTGGGACAACGTAAACAAGTCAAATTAGAAATAACTAACATGAAAATGGGTCAAAAATTTGATCAACGTTAAATTGAAAAATTTGAATGCAGATTTTTAGAAAATCGAATCAGAAGTCTTTAGAGGTATGCCACTTTGGAATCGGCTTAAGTTTGGTAAAGTTATGGACTCTCTAAGTCCAATTTTAAGTCACTCTGTTACAAGTCCTCGGAAATCTAGAAATAACTGACATGAAAATGGGTCAAAAAATTAATCGACGTTAAATTGAAAAATTTGAATGCAGATTTTTAGAGAATCGAATCAGAAGTCTTTAGAGGTATGCCACTTTGCAATCGGCTTAAGTTTGGTTAAGTTATGGACTCTCTAAGTCCTATTTTGGGACAACGTTAAACAAGTCAAATTAGAAGTAACTCACATGAAAATGGGTCAAAAAATTAATCGACGTTAAATTGAAAAATTTGAATGCAAATTTTTAGAGAATCGAATCAGAAGTCTTTAGAGGTATGCCACTTTGCAATCGGCTTAAGTTTGGTTAAGTTATGGACTCTCTAAGTCCAATTTTAAGTCACTCTGTTACAAGTCCTCGGAAATCTAGAAATAACTGACATGAAAATGGGTCAAAAAATTAATCGACGTTAAATTGAAAAATTTGAATGCAGATTTTTAGAGAATCGAATCAGAAGTCTTTAGAGGTATGCCACTTTGCAATCGGCTTAAGTTTGGTTAAGTTATGGACTCTCTAAGTCCTATTTTGGGACAACGTTAAACAAGTCAAATTAGAAATAACTCACATGAAAATGGGTCAAAAAATTAATCGACGTTAAATTGAAAAATTTTAATGCAGATTTTTAGAGAATCGAATCAGAAGTCTTTAGAGGTATGCCACTTTGCAATCGGCTTAAGTTTGGTAAAGTTATGGACTCTCTAAGTCCTATTTTGGGACAACGTTAAACAAGTCAAATTAGAAATAACTGACATGAAAATGGGTGAAAAATTTGATCAAAGTTAAATTGAACAAGAAAGGAAAGCTAACTTCGGGCGGAGCCGAAGTTGATATACCCTTGCAGAATACTCTGTAAATTATATTCTCCAAAATTATTCATATGATGCATTCTTAATACTCATAAAAATCCGAACTTCCTAACTTTAACAACAACAAAGTTATGGCATTTCCAATCGTTCAGTTATATGGCAGCTATAGGATATAGTCGGCCGATCCTTATGAAATTTGATAGGTCGGATTGATTGGCCAAAAATAAAATCCATAGAAAATCCCAACTTCCTAACTTTACAAACACCAAAGTTATGGCATTTCCGATCAATCAGTTATATGGCAGCTATAGGATATAGTCGGCCGATCCTTATGAAATTTGGTAGGTCGGATTGATTGGCCAAATATAAAACCCATAGAAAATCCCAACTTTCTAACTTTACAAACACCAAAGTTATGGCATTTCCGATCAATCAGTTATATGGCAGCTATAGGATATAGTCGGCCGATCCTTATGAAATTTGGTAGGTCGGATTGATTGGCCAAATATAAAACCCATAGAAAATCCCAACTTCCTAACTTTACAAACACGAAAGTTATGGCATTTCCGATCAATCAGTTATATGGCAGCTATAGGATATAGTCGGCCGATCCCGGCCGTTCCGACTTATATACTGCGTGCAAAGGAAAGAAGGGTGTGTGCAAAGTTTTAATCCGATAGCTTTAAAACTGAGAGACTAGTTTGCGTAGAAACAGACAGACGGACAGACGGACATGGCTATATCAACTCAGGAGGTGATCCTGATCAAGAATATATATACTTTATAGGGTCGGAGATGTCTCCTTCACTGCGTTGCACACTTTTGACCAAAATTATAATACCCTCTGCAAGGGTATAAAAATTTGAATGCAGATTTTTAGAGAATTGAATCAGAAGTCTTTAGAGGTATGCCACTTTGGAATCGGCTTAAGTTTGGTAAAGTTATGCACTCTCTAAGTCCAATTTTGAGCCACTCTGTTACAAGTCCTCGGAAAATTAGAAATAACTGACATGAAAATGGGTCAAAAATTTGATCAAAGTTAAATTGAAAAATTTGAATGCAGATTTTTAGAGAATCGAATCAGAAGTCTTTAGAGGTATGCCACTTTGGAATCGGCTTAAGTTTGGTAAAGTTATGGACTCTCTAAGTCCAATTTTAAGTCACTCTGTTACAAGTCCTCGGAAATCTAGAAATAACTGACATGAAAATGGGTCAAAAAATTAATCGACGTTAAATTGAAAAATTTGAATGCAGATTTTTAGAGAATCGAATCAGAAGTCTTTAGAGGTATGCCACTTTGCAATCGGCTTAAGTTTGGTTAAGTTATGGACTCTCTAAGTCCTATTTTGGGACAACGTTAAACAAGTCAAATTAGAAATAACTCACAAGAAAATGGGTCAAAAAATTAATCGACGTTAAATTGAAAAATTTGAATGCAGATTTTTAGAGAATCGAATCAGAAGTTTTTAGAGGTATGCCACTTTGCAATCGGCTTAAGCTTGGTAAAGTTATGGACTCTCGAAGTTCAATTTTGTGTCAAAGTTAAACAAGTCAAATTAGAAATAACTGACATGAAAATGGGTCAAAAATTTGATCAACGTTAAATTGAAAAATTTGAATGCAGCTTTTTAGAGAATCGAATCAGAAGTCTTTAGAGGTATGCCACTTTGGAATCGGCTTAAGTTTGATTAAGTTATGGACTCTCGAAGTTCAATTTTGGGTCAAAGTTAAACAAGTCAAATTAGAAATAACTGACATGAAAATGGGTGAAAAATTTAATCAAAGTTAAATTGAAAAATTTGAATGCAGATTTTTAGAGAATCGAATCAGAAGTTTTTAGAGGTATGCCACTTTGGAATCGGCTTAAGTTTGGTAAAGTTATGGACTCTCTAAGTCCAATTTTAAGTCACTCTGTTACAAGTCCTCGGAAATCTAGAAATAACTGACATGAAAATGGGTCAAAAAATTAATCGACGTTAAATTGAAAAATTTGAATGCAGATTTTTAGAGAATCGAATCAGAAGTCTTTAGAGGTATGCCACTGTGCAATCGGCTTAAGTTTGGTTAAGTTATGGACTCTCTAAGTCCTATTTTGGGACAACGTTAAACAAGTCAAATTAGAAGTAACTCACATGAAAATGGGTCAAAAAATTAATCGACGTTAAATTGAAAAATTTGAATGCAGATTTTTCGAGAATCGAATCAGAAGTCTTTAGAGGTATGACACTTTGCAATCGGCTTAAGTTTGGTTAAGTTATGGACTCTCTAAGTCCAATTTTAAGTCACTCTGTTACAAGTCCTCGGAAATCTAGAAATAACTGACATGAAAATGGGTCAAAAAATTAATCGACGTTAAATTGAAAAATTTGAATGCAGATTTTTAGAGAATCGAATCAGAAGTCTTTAGAGGTATGCCACTTTGCAATCGGCTTAAGTTTGGTTAAGTTATGGACTCTCTAAGTCCTATTTTGGGACAACGTTAAACAAGTCAAATTAGAAATAACTCACATGAAAATGGGTCAAAAAATTAATCGACGTTAAATTCAAAAATTTGAATGCAGATTTTTAGAGAATCGAATCAGAAGTCTTTAGAGGTATGCCACTTTGCAATCGGCTTAAGTTTGGTTAAGTTATGGACTCTCTAAGTCCTATTTTGGGACAACGTAAACAAGTCAAATTAGAAATAACTGACATGAAAATGGGTCAAAAAATTAATCGACGTTAAATTGAAAAATTTGAATGCAAATTTTTAGAGAATCGAATCAGAAGTCTTTAGAGGTATGCCACTTTGCAATCGGCTTAAGTTTGGTTAAGTTATGGACTCTCTAAGTCCTATTTTGGGACAACGTTAAACAAGTCAAATTAGAAATAACTCACATGAAAATGGGTCAAAAAATTAATCGACGTTAAATTGAAAAATTTGAATGCAGATTTTTAGAGAATCGAATCAGAAGTCTTTAGAGGTATGCCACTTTGCAATCGGCTTAAGTTTGGTAAAGTTATGGACTCTCTAAGTCCTATTTTGGGACAACGTAAACAAGTCAAATTAGAAATAACTGACATAAAAATGGGTCAAAAATTTGATCAACGTTAAATTGAAAAATTTGAATGCAGATTTTTAGAGAATCGAATCAGAAGTCTTTAGAGGTATGCCACTTTGCAATCGGCTTAAGTTTGATTAAGTTATGGACTCTCGAAGTTCAATTTTGGGTCAAAGTTAAACAAGTCAAATTAGAAATAACTGACATGAAAATGGGTGAAAAATTTGATCAAAGTTAAATTGAAAAATTTGAATGCAGATTTTTAGAGAATCGAATCAGAAGTCTTTAGAGGTATGCCACTTTGGAATCGGATTAAGTTTGGTAAAGTTATGGACTCTCTAAGTCCAATTTTAAGTCACTCTGTTACAAGTCTTTGGAAATCTAGAAATAACTGACATGAAAATGGGTCAAAAAATTAATCGACGTTAAATTGAAAAATTTGAATGCAGATTTTTCGAGAATCGAATCAGAAGTCTTTAGAGGTATGCCACTTTGCAATCGGCTTAAGTTTGGTAAAGTTATGGACTCTCGAAGTTCAATTTTGGGTCAAAGTTAAACAAGTCAAATTAGAAATAACTGACATAAAAATGGGTGAAAAATTTGATCAACGTTAAATTGAAAAATTTGAATGCAGATTTTTAGAGAATCGAATCAGAAGTCTTTAGAGGTATGCCACTTTGGAATCGGCTTAAGTTTGGTAAAGTTATGGACTCTCTAAGTCCAATTTTAAGTCACTCTGTTACAAGTCCTCGGAAATCTAGAAATAACTGACATGAAAATGGGTCAAAAAATTAATCGACGTTAAATTGAAAAATTTGAATGCAGATTTTTAGAGAATCGAATCAGAAGTGTTTAGAGGTATGCCACTTTGCAATCGGCTTAAGTTTGGTTAAGTTATGGACTCTCTAAGTCCTATTTTGGGACAACGTTAAACAAGTCAAATTAGAAATAACTCACATGAAAATGGGTCAAAAAATTAATCGACGTTAAATTGAAAAATTTGAATGCAGATTTTTAGAGAATCGAATCAGAAGTCTTTAGAGGTATGCCACTTTGCAATCGGCTTAAGTTTGGTAAAGTTATGGACTCTCTAAGTCCTATTTTGGGACAACGTAAACAAGTCAAATTAGAAATAACTGACATAAAAATGGGTCAAAAATTTGATCAACGTTAAATTGAAAAATTTGAATGCAGATTTTTAGAGAATCGAATCAGAAGTCTTTAGAGGTATGCCACTTTGCAATCGGCTTAAGTTTGATTAAGTTATGGACTCTCGAAGTTCAATTTTGGGTCAAAGTTAAACAAGTCAAATTAGAAATAACTGACATGAAAATGGGTGAAAAATTTGATCAAAGTTAAATTGAAAAATTTGAATGCAGATTTTTAGAGAATCGAATCAGAAGTCTTTAGAGGTATGCCACTTTGGAATCGGCTTAAGTTTGGTAAAGTTATGGACTCTCTAAGTCCAATTTTAAGTCACTCTGTTACAAGTCCTCGGAAATCTAGAAATAACTGACATGAAAATGGGTCAAAAAATTAATCGACGTTAAATTGAAAAATTTGAATGCAGATTTTTCGAGAATCGAATCAGAAGTCTTTAGAGGTATGCCACTTTGCAATCGGCTTAAGTTTGGTAAAGTTATGGACTCTCGAAGTTCAATTTTGGGTCAAAGTTAAACAAGTCAAATTAGAAATAACTGACATAAAAATGGGTGAAAAATTTGATCAACGTTAAATTGAAAAATTTGAATGCAGATTTTTAGAGAATCGAATCAGAAGTCTTTAGAGGTATGCGGCTTTGGAATCGGCTTAAGTTTGGTAAAGTTATGGACTCTCTAAGTCCTATTTTGGGACAACGTTAAACAAGTCAAATTAGAAGTAACTCACATGAAAATGGGTCAAAAAATTAATCGACGTTAAATTGAAAAATTTGAATGCAGATTTTTAGAGAATCGAATCAGAAGTCCTTAGAGGTATGCCACTTTGCAATCGGCTTAAGTTTGGTTAAGTTATGGACTCTCTAAGTCCAATTTTAAGTCACTCTGTTACAAGTCCTCGGAAATCTAGAAATAACTGACATGAAAATGGGTCAAAAAATTAATCGACGTTAAATTGAAAAATTTGAATGCAGATTTTTAGAGAATCGAATCAGAGGTCTTTAGAGGTATGCCACTTTGTAATCGGCTTAAGTTTGGTTAAGTTATGGACTCTCTAAGTCCTATTTTGGGACAACGTTAAACAAGTCAAATTAGAAATAACTCACATGAAAATGGGTCAAAAAATTAATCGACGTTAAATTGAAAAATTTGAATGCAGATTTTTAGAGAATCGAATCAGAAGTCTTTAGAGGTATGCCACTTTGGAATCGGCTTTTGTTTGATTAAGTTATGGACTCTCGAAGTTCAATTTTGGGTCAAAGTTAAACAAGTCAAATTAGAAATAACTGACATAAAAATGGGTGAAACATTTGATCAAAGTTAAATTGAAAAATTTGAATGCAGATTTTTAGAGAATCAAATCAGAAGTCTTTAGAGGTATGCCACTTTGCAATCGGCTTAAGCTTGGTAAAGTTATGGAACTCTAAGTCCAATTTTGAGTCACTCTGTTACAATTCCTCGGAAAACTAGAAATAACTGACATGAAAATGGGTGAAAAATTTGATCAAAGTTAAATTGAAAAATTTGAATGCAGATTTTTAGAGAATCGAATCAGAAGTCTTTAGAGGTATGCCACTTTGGAATCGGCTTAAGTTTGGTTAAGTTATGGAACTCTAAGTCCAATTTTGAGTCACTCTGTTACAAGTCCTCGGAAAACTAGAAATAACTGACATGAAAATGGGTCAAAAAATTAATCGACGTTAAATTGAAAAATTTGAATGCAGATTTTTCGAGAATCGAATCAGAAGTCTTTAGAGGTATGCCACTTTGCAATCGGCTTAAGTTTGGTAAAGTTATGGACTCTCGAAGTTCAATTTTGGGTCAAAGTTAAACAAGTCAAATTAGAAATAACTGACATAAAAATGGGTGAAAAATTTGATCAAAGTTAAATTGAAAAATTTGAATGCAGATTTTTAGAGAATCGAATCAGAAGTCTTTAGAGGTAGGCCACTTTGGAATCGGCTTAGGTTTGGTTAAGTTATGGGTCAAAAAATTAATCGACGTTAAATTGAAAAATTTGAATGCAGATTTTTAGAGAATCGAATCAGAAGTCTTTAGAGGTATGCCACTTTGCAATCGGCTTAAGTTTGGTTAAATTATGGACTCTCTAAGTCCAATTTTAAGTCACTCTGTTACAAGTCCTCGGAAATCTAGAAATAACTGACATGAAAATGGGTCAAAAAATTAATCGACGTTAAATTGAAAAATTTGAATGCAGATTTTTAGAGAATCGAATCAGAAGTCTTTAGAGGTATGCCACTTTGTAATCGGCTTAAGTTTGGTTAAGTTATGGACTCTCTAAGTCCTATTTTGGGACAACGTTAAACAAGTCAAATTAGAAATAACTCACATGAAAATGGGTCAAAAAATTAATCGACGTTAAATTGAAAAATTTGAATGCAGATTTTTAGAGAATCGAATCAGAAGTCTTTAGAGGTATGCCACTTTGCAATCGGCTTAAGTTTGGTTAAGTTATGGACTCTCTAAGTCCTATTTTGGGACAACGTAAACAAGTCAAATTAGAAATAACTCACATGAAAATGGGTCAAAAAATTAATCGACGTTAAATTGAAAAATTTGAATGCAGATTTTTAGAGAATCGAATCAGAAGTCTTTAGAGGTATGCCACTTTGCAATCGGCTTAAGTTTGGTTAAGTTATGGACTCTCTAAGTCCTATTTTGGGACAACGTAAACAAGTCAAATTAGAAATAACTGACATGAAAATGGGTCAAAAATTTGATCAACGTTAAATTGAAAAATTTGAATGCAGATTTTTAGAGAATCGAATCAGAAGTCTTTAGAGGTATGCCACTTTGGAATCGGCTTTAGTTTGATTAAGTTATGGACTCTCGAAGTTCAATTTTGGGTCAAAGTTAAACAAGTCAAATTAGAAATAACTGACATAAAAATGGGTGAAAAATTTGATCAAAGTTAAATTGAAAAATTTGAATGCAGATTTTTAGAGAATCGAATCAGAAGTCTTTAGAGGTATGCCACTTTGCAATCGGCTTAAGCTTGGTAAAGTTATGGAACTCTAAGTCCAATTTTGAGTCACTCTGTTACAAGTCCTCGGAAAACTAGAAATAACTGACATGAAAATGGGTCAAAAAATTAATCGACGTTAAATTGAAAAATTTGAATGCAGATTTTTAGAGAATCGAATCAGAAGTCTTTAGAGGTATGCCACTTTGCAATCGGCTTAAGTTTGGTAAAGTTATGGACTCTCGAAGTTCAATTTTGGGTCAAAGTTAAACAAGTCAAATTAGAAATAACTGACATAAAAATGGGTGAAAAATTTGATCAAAGTTAAATTGAAAAATTTGAATGCAGATTTTTAGAGAATCGAATCAGAAGTCTTTAGAGGTATGCCACTTTGGAATCGGCTTAAGTTTGGTTAAGTTATGGAACTCTAAGTCCAATTTTGAGTCACTCTGTTACAAGTCCTCGGAAAACTAGAAATAACTGACATGAAAATGGGTCAAAAATTTGATCAACGTTAAATTGAAAAATTTGAATGCAGATTTTTAGAGAATCGAATCAGAAGTCTTTAGAGGTATGCGGCTTTGGAATCGGCTTAAGTTTGGTAAAGTTATGGACTCTCGAAGTTCAATTTTGGGTCAAAGTTGAACAAGTCAAATTAGAAATAACTGACATAAAAATGGGTGAAAAATTTGATCAAAGTTAAATTGAAAAATTTGAATGCAGATTTTTAGAGAATCGAATCAGAAGTCTTTAGAGGTATGCCACTTTGGAATCGGCTTAAGTTTGGTTAAGTTATGGAACTCTAAGTCCAATTTTGAGTCACTCTGTTACAAGTCCTTGGAAAACTAGAAATAACTGACATGAAAATGGGTCAAAAAATTAATCGACGTTAAATTGAAAAATTTGAATGCAGATTTTTCGAGAATCGAATCAGAAGTCTTTAGAGGTATGCCACTTTGCAATCGGCTTAAGTTTGGTAAAGTTATGGACTCTCGAAGTTCAATTTTGGGTCAAAGTTAAACAAGTCAAATTAGAAATAACTGACATAAAAATGGGTGAAAAATTTGATCAAAGTTAAATTGAAAAATTTGAATGCAGATTTTTAGAGAATCGAATCAGAAGTCTTTAGAGGTAGGCCACTTTGGAATCGGCTTAGGTTTGGTTAAGTTATGGGTCAAAAAATTAATCGACGTTAAATTGAAAAATTTGAATGCAGATTTTTAGAGAATCGAATCAGAAGTCTTTAGAGGTATGCCACTTTGCAATCGGCTTAAGTTTGGTTAAGTTATGGACTCTCTAAGTCCAATTTTAAGTCACTCTGTTACAAGTCCTCGGAAATCTAGAAATAACTGACATGAAAATGGGTCAAAAAATTAATCGACGTTAAATTGAAAAATTTGAATGCAGATTTTTAGAGAATCGAATCAGAAGTCTTTAGAGGTATGCCACTTTGTAATCGGCTTAAGTTTGGTTAAGTTATGGACTCTCTAAGTCCTATTTTGGGACAACGTAAACAAGTCCAATTAGAAATAACTGACATGAAAATGGGTCAAAAATTTGATCAACGTTAAATTGAAAAATTTGAATGCAGATTTTTAGAGAATCGAATCAGAAGTCTTTAGAGGTATGCCACTTTGGAATCGGCTTTAGTTTGATTAAGTTATGGACTCTCGAAGTTCAATTTTGGGTCAAAGTTAAACAAGTCAAATTAGAAATAACTGACATAAAAATGGGTGAAAAATTTGATCAAAGTTAAATTGAAAAATTTGAATGCAGATTTTTAGAGAATCGAATCAGAAGTCTTTAGAGGTATGCCACTTTGGAATCGGCTTAAGTTTGGTTAAGTTATGGAACTCTAAGTCCAATTTTGAGTCACTCTGTTACAAGTCCTCGGAAAACTAGAAATAACTGACATGAAAATGGGTCAAAAATTTGATCAACGTTAAATTGAAAAATTTGAATGCAGATTTTTAGAGAATCGAATCAGAAGTCTTTAGAGGTATGCCACTTTGGAATCGGCTTAAGTTTGGTAAAGTTATGGACTCTCGAAGTTCAATTTTGGGTCAAAGTTAAACAAGTCAAATTAGAAATAACTGACATAAAAATGGGTGAAAAATTTGATCAACGTTAAATTGAAAAATTTGAATGCAGATTTTTAGAGAATCGAATCAGAAGTCTTTAGAGGTAGGCCACTTTGGAATCGGCTTAGGTTTGGTTAAGTTATGGGTCAAAAAATTAATCGACGTTAAATTGAAAAATTTGAATGCAGATTTTTAGAGAATCGAATCAGAAGTCTTTAGAGGTATGCCACTTTGCAATCGGCTTAAGTTTGGTTAAGTTATGGACTCTATAAGTCCAATTTTAAGTCACTCTGTTACAAGTCCTCGGATATCTAGAAATAACTGACATGAAAATGGGTCAAAAAAATAATCGACGTTAAATTGAAAAATTTGAATGCAGATTTTTAGAGAATCGAATCAGAAGTCTTTAGAGGTATGCCACTTTGTAATCGGCTTAAGTTTGGTAAAGTTATGGACTCTCGAAGTTCAATTTTGGGTCAAAGTTAAACAAGTCAAATTAGAAATAACTGACATGAAAATGGGTCAAAAAATTAATCGACGTTAAATTGAAAAATTTGAATACAGATTTTTAGAGAATCGAATCAGAAGTCTTTAGAGGTATGCCACTTTGCAATCGGCTTAAGTTTGGTTAAGTTATGGACTCTCTAAGTCCAATTTTAAGTCACTCTGTTACAAGTCCTCGGAAATCTAGAAATAACTGACATGAAAATGGGTCAAAAAATTAATCGACGTTAAATTGAAAAATTTGAATGCAGATTTTTAGAGAATCGAATCAGAAGTCTTTAGAGGTATGCCACTTTGTAATCGGCTTAAGTTTGGTTAAGTTATGGACTCTCTAAGTCCTATTTTGGGACAACGTTAAACAAGTCAAATTAGAAATAACTCACATGAAAATGGGTCAAAAAATTAATCGACGTTAAATTGAAAAATTTGAATGCAGATTTTTAGAGAATCGAATCAGAAGTCTTTAGAGGTATGCCACTTTGCAATCGGCTTAAGTTTGGTAAAGTTATGGACTCTCTAAGTCCTATTTTGGGACAACGTAAACAAGTCAAATTAGAAATAACTGACATGAAAATGGGTCAAAAATTTGATCAACGTTAAATTGAAAAATTTGAATGCAGATTTTTAGAGAATCGAATCAGAAGTCTTTAGAGGTATGCCACTTTGGAATCGGCTTTAGTTTGATTAAGTTATGGACTCTCGAAGTTCAATTTTGGGTCAAAGTTAAACAAGTCAAATTAGAAATAACTGACATAAAAATGGGTGAAAAATTTGATCAAAGTTAAATTGAAAAATTTGAATGCAGATTTTTAGAGAATCGAATCAGAAGTCTTTAGAGGTATGCCACTTTGCAATCGGCTTAAGTTTGGTTAAGTTATGGAACTCTAAGTCCAATTTTGAGTCACTCTGTTACAAGTCCTCGGAAAACTAGAAATAACTGACATGAAAATGGGTCAAAAATTTGATCAACGTTAAATTGAAAAATTTGAATGCAGATTTTTAGAGAATCGAATCAGAAGTCTTTAGAGGTATGCCACTTTGGAATCGGCTTAAGTTTGGTAAAGTTATGGACTCTCGAAGTTCAATTTTGGGTCAAAGTTAAACAAGTCAAATTAGAAATAACTGACATAAAAATGGGTGAAAAATTTGATCAACGTTAAATTGAAAAATTTGAATGCAGATTTTTAGAGAATCGAATCAGAAGTCTTTAGAGGTAGGCCACTTTGGAATCGGCTTAGGTTTGGTTAAGTTATGGGTCAAAAAATTAATCGACGTTAAATTGAAAAATTTGAATGCAGATTTTTAGAGAATCGAATCAGAAGTCTTTAGAGGTATGCCACTTTGCAATCGGCTTAAGTTTGGTTAAGTTATGGACTCTCTAAGTCCTATTTTGGGACAACGTAAACAAGTCCAATTAGAAATAACTGACATGAAAATGGGTCAAAAATTTGATCAACGTTAAATTGAAAAATTTGAATGCAGATTTTTAGAGAATCGAATCAGAAGTCTTTAGAGGTATGCCACTTTGGAATCGGCTTTAGTTTGATTAAGTTATGGACTCTCGAAGTTCAATTTTGGGTCAAAGTTAAACAAGTCAAATTAGAAATAACTGACATAAAAATGGGTGAAAAATTTGATCAAAGTTAAATTGAAAAATTTGAATGCAGATTTTTAGAGAATCGAATCAGAAGTCTTTAGAGGTATGCCACTTTGGAATCGGCTTAAGTTTGGTTAAGTTATGGAACTCTAAGTCCAATTTTGAGTCACTCTGTTACAAGTCCTCGGAAAACTAGAAATAACTGACATGAAAATGGGTCAAAAATTTGATCAACGTTAAATTGAAAAATTTGAATGCAGATTTTTAGAGAATCGAATCAGAAGTCTTTAGAGGTATGCCACTTTGGAATCGGCTTAAGTTTGGTAAAGTTATGGACTCTCGAAGTTCAATTTTGGGTCAAAGTTAAACAAGTCAAATTAGAAATAACTGACATAAAAATGGGTGAAAAATTTGATCAACGTTAAATTGAAAAATTTGAATGCAGATTTTTAGAGAATCGAATCAGAAGTCTTTAGAGGTAGGCCACTTTGGAATCGGCTTAGGTTTGGTTAAGTTATGGGTCAAAAAATTAATCGACGTTAAATTGAAAAATTTGAATGCAGATTTTTAGAGAATCGAATCAGAAGTCTTTAGAGGTATGCCACTTTGCAATCGGCTTAAGTTTGGTTAAGTTATGGACTCTCTAAGTCCAATTTTTAGTCACTCTGTTACAAGTCCTCGGAAATCTAGAAATAACTGACATGAAAATGGGTCAAAAAATTAATCGACGTTAAATTGAAAAATTTGAATGCAGATTTTTAGAGAATCGAATCAGAAGTCTTTAGAGGTATGCCACTTTGTAATCGGCTTAAGTTTGGTTAAGTTATGGACTCTCTAAGTCCTATTTTGGGACAACGTTAAACAAGTCAAATTAGAAATTACTCACATGAAAATGGGTCAAAAAATTAATCGACGTTAAATTGAAAAATTTGAATACAGATTTTTAGAGAATCGAATCAGAAGTCTTTAGAGGTATGCCACTTTGCAATCGGCTTAAGTTTGGTTAAGTTATGGACTCTCTAAGTCCAATTTTAAGTCACTCTGTTACAAGTCCTCGGAAATCTAGAAATAACTGACATGAAAATGGGTCAAAAAATTAATCGACGTTAAATTGAAAAATTTGAATGCAGATTTTTAGAGAATCGAATCAGAAGTCTTTAGAGGTATGCCACTTTGGAATCGGCTTAGGTTTGGTTAAGTTATGGGTCAAAAAATTAATCGACGTTAAATTGAAAAATTTGAATGCAGATTTTTAGAGAATCGAATCAGAAGTCTTTAGAGGTATGCCACTTTGCAATCGGCTTAAGTTTGGTTAAGTTATGGACTCTCTAAGTCCAATTTTAAGTCACTCTGTTACAAGTCCTCGGAAATCTAGAAATAACTGACATGAAAATGGGTCAAAAAATTAATCGACGTTAAATTGAAAAATTTGAATGCAGATTTTTAGAGAATCGAATCAGAAGTCTTTAGAGGTATGCCACTTTGTAATCGGCTTAAGTTTGGTTAAGTTATGGACTCTCTAAGTCCTATTTTGGGACAACGTTAAACAAGTCAAATTAGAAATTACTCACATGAAAATGGGTCAAAAAATTAATCGACGTTAAATTGAAAAATTTGAATACAGATTTTTAGAGAATCGAATCAGAAGTCTTTAGAGGTATGCCACTTTGCAATCGGCTTAAGTTTGGTTAAGTTATGGACTCTCTAAGTCCAATTTTAAGTCACTCTGTTACAAGTCCTCGGAAATCTAGAAATAACTGACATGAAAATGGGTCAAAAAATTAATCGACGTTAAATTGAAAAATTTGAATGCAGATTTTTAGAGAATCGAATCAGAAGTCTTTAGAGGTATGCCACTTTGTAATCGGCTTAAGTTTGGTTAAGTTATGGACTCTCTAAGTCCTATTTTGGGACAACGTTAAACAAGTCAAATTAGAAATTACTCACATGAAAATGGGTCAAAAAATTAATCGACGTTAAATTGAAAAATTTGAATGCAGATTTTTAGAGAATCGAATCAGAAGTCTTTAGAGGTATGCCACTTTGCAATCGGCTTAAGTTTGGTTAAGTTATGGACTCTCTAAGTCCTATTTTGGGACAACGTAAACAAGTCAAATTAGAAATAACTGACATGAAAATGGGTCAAAAATTTGATCAACGTTAAATTGAAAAATTTGAATGCAGATTTTTAGAGAATCGAATCAGAAGTCTTTAGAGGTATGCCACTTTGGAATCGGCTTTAGTTTGATTAAGTTATGGACTCTCGAAGTTCAATTTTGGGTCAAAGTTAAACAAGTCAAATTAGAAATAACTGACATAAAAATGGGTGAAAAATTTGATCAAAGTTAAATTGAAAAATTTGAATGCAGATTTTTAGAGAATCGAATCAGAAGTCTTTAGAGGTATGCCACTTTGCAATCGGCTTAAGTTTGGTTAAGTTATGGAACTCTAAGTCCAATTTTGAGTCACTCTGTTACAAGTCCTCGGAAAACTAGAAATAACTGACATGAAAATGGGTCAAAAATTTGATCAACGTTAAATTGAAAAATTTGAATGCAGATTTTTAGAGAATCGAATCAGAAGTCTTTAGAGGTATGCCACTTTGGAATCGGCTTAAGTTTGGTAAAGTTATGGACTCTCGAAGTTCAATTTTGGGTCAAAGTTAAACAAGTCAAATTAGAAATAACTGACATAAAAATGGGTGAAAAATTTGATCAACGTTAAATTGAAAAATTTGAATGCAGATTTTTAGAGAATCGAATCAGAAGTCTTTAGAGGTAGGCCACTTTGGAATCGGCTTAGGTTTGGTTAAGTTATGGGTCAAAAAATTAATCGACGTTAAATTGAAAAATTTGAATGCAGATTTTTAGAGAATCGAATCAGAAGTCTTTAGAGGTATGCCACTTTGCAATCGGCTTAAGTTTGGTTAAGTTATGGACTCTCTAAGTCCAATTTTAAGTCACTCTGTTACAAGTCCTCGGAAATCTAGAAATAACTGACATGAAAATGGGTCAAAAAATTAATCGACGTTAAATTGAAAAATTTGAATGCAGATTTTTAGAGAATCGAATCAGAAGTCTTTAGAGGTATGCCACTTTGTAATCGGCTTAAGTTTGGTTAAGTTATGGACTCTCTAAGTCCTATTTTGGGACAACGTTAAACAAGTCAAATTAGAAATTACTCACATGAAAATGGGTCAAAAAATTAATCGACGTTAAATTGAAAAATTTGAATACAGATTTTTAGAGAATCGAATCAGAAGTCTTTAGAGGTATGCCACTTTGCAATCGGCTTAAGTTTGGTTAAGTTATGGACTCTCTAAGTCCAATTTTAAGTCACTCTGTTACAAGTCCTCGGAAATCTAGAAATAACTGACATGAAAATGGGTCAAAAAATTAATCGACGTTAAATTGAAAAATTTGAATGCAGATTTTTAGAGAATCGAATCAGAAGTCTTTAGAGGTATGCCACTTTGCAATCGGCTTAAGTTTGGTTAAGTTATGGACTCTCTAAGTCCTATTTTGGGACAACGTAAACAAGTCAAATTAGAAATAACTGACATGAAAATGGGTCAAAAATTTGATCAACGTTAAATTGAAAAATTTGAATGCAGATTTTTAGAGAATCGAATCAGAAGTCTTTAGAGGTATGCCACTTTGGAATCGGCTTTAGTTTGATTAAGTTATGGACTCTCGAAGTTCAATTTTGGGTCAAAGTTAAACAAGTCAAATTAGAAATAACTGACATAAAAATGGGTGAAAAATTTGATCAAAGTTAAATTGAAAAATTTGAATGCAGATTTTTAGAGAATCGAATCAGAAGTCTTTAGAGGTATGCCACTTTGCAATCGGCTTAAGTTTGGTTAAGTTATGGACTCTCTAAGTCCAATTTTAAGTCACTCTGTTACAAGTCCTCGGAAATCTAGAAATAACTGACATGAAAATGGGTCAAAAAATTAATCGACGTTAAATTGAAAAATTTGAATGCAGATTTTTAGAGAATCGAATCAGAAGTCTTTAGAGGTATGCCACTTTGTAATCGGCTTAAGTTTGGTTAAGTTATGGACTCTCTAAGTCCTATTTTGGGACAACGTTAAACAAGTCAAATTAGAAATTACTCACATGAAAATGGGTCAAAAAATTAATCGACGTTAAATTGAAAAATTTGAATGCAGATTTTTAGAGAATCGAATCAGAAGTCTTTAGAGGTATGCCACTTTGCAATCGGCTTAAGTTTGGTTAAGTTATGGACTCTCTAAGTCCTATTTTGGGACAACGTAAACAAGTCAAATTAGAAATAACTGACATGAAAATGGGTCAAAAATTTTAAATTGAAAAATTTGAATGCAGATTTTTAGAGAATCGAATCAGAAGTCTTTTGAGGTATGCCACTTTGGAATCGGCTTTAGTTTGATTAAGTTATGGACTCTCGAAGTTCAATTTTGGGTCAAAGTTAAACAAGTCAAATTAGAAATAACTGACATAAAAATGGGTGAAAAATTTGATCAAAGTTAAATTGAAAAATTTGAATGCAGATTTTTAGAGAATCGAATCAGAAGTCTTTAGAGGTAGGCCACTTTGGAATCGGCTTAGGTTTGGTTAAGTTATGGGTCAAAAAATTAATCGACGTTAAATTGAATGCAGATTTTTAGAGAATCGAATCAGAAGTCTTTAGAGGTATGCCACTTTGCAATCGGCTTAAGTTTGGTTAAGTTATGGACTCTCGAAGTTCAATTTTGGGTCAAAGTTAAACAAGTCAAATTAGAAATAACTGACATAAAAATGGGTGAAAAATTTGATCAAAGTTAAATTGAAAAATTTGAATGCAGATTTTTAGAGAATCGAATCAGAAGTCTTTAGAGGTATGCCACTTTGCAATCGGCTTAAGCTTGGTAAAGTTATGGAACTCTAAGTCCAATTTTGAGTCACTCTGTTACAATTCCTCGGAAAACTAGAAATAACTGACATGAAAATGGGTCAAAAATTTGATCAACGTTAAATTGAAAAATTTGAATGCAGATTTTTAGAGAATCGAATCAGAAGACTTTAGAGGTATGCTGACATGAAAATGGGTCAAAAATTTGATCAACGTTAAATTGAAAAATTTGAATGCAGATTTTTAGAGAATCGAATCAGAAGTCTTTAGAGGTATGCGGCTTTGGAATCGGCTTAAGTTTGGTAAAGTTATGGACTCTCGAAGTTCAATTTTGGGTCAAAGTTGAACAAGTCAAATTAGAAATAACTGACATAAAAATGGGTGAAAAATTTGATCAAAGTTAAATTGAAAAATTTGAATGCAGATTTTTAGAGAATCGAATCAGAAGTCTTTAGAGGTAGGCCACTTTGGAATCGGCTTAGGTTTGGTTAAGTTATGGACTCTCTAAGTCCTATTTTGGGACAACGTTAAACAAGTCAAATTAGAAGTAACTCACATGAAAATGGGTCAAAAATTAATCGACGTTAAATTGAAAAATTTGAATGCAGATTTTTAGAGAATCGAATCAGAAGTCTTTAGAGGTATGCCACTTTGCAATCGGCTTAAGTTTGGTTAAGTTATGGACTCTCTAAGTCCAATTTTAAGTCACTCTGTTACAAGTCCTCGGAAATCTAGAAATAACTGACATGAAAATGGGTCAAAAAATTAATCGACGTTAAATTGAAAAATTTGAATGCAGATTTTTAGAGAATCGAATCAGAAGTCTTTAGAGGTATGCCACTTTTTAATCGGCTTAAGTTTGGTTAAGTTATGGACTCTCTAAGTCCTATTTTGGGACAACATTAAACAAGTCAAATTAGAAATAACTCACATGAAAATGGGTCAAAAAATTAATCGACGTTAAATTGAAAAATTTGAATGCAGATTTTTAGAGAATCGAATCAGAAGTCTTTAGAGGTATGCCACTTTGCAATCGGCTTAAGTTTGGTTAAGTTATGGACTCTCTAAGTCCTATTTTGGGACAACGTAAAAAAGTCAAATTAGAAATAACTGACATGAAAATGGGTCAAAAATTTGATCAACGTTAAATTGAAAAATTTGAATGCAGATTTTTAGAGAATCGAATCAGAAGTCTTTAGAGGTATGCGGCTTTGGAATCGGCTTAAGTTTGGTAAAGTTATGGACTCTCGAAGTTCAATTTTGGGTCAAAGTTAAACAAGTCAAATTAGAAATAACTGACATAAAAATGGGTGAAAAATTTGATCAAAGTTAAATTGAAAAATTTGAATGCAGATTTTTAGAGAATCGAATCAGAAGTCTTTAGAGGTAGGCCACTTTGGAATCGGCTTAGGTTTGGTTAAGTTATGGACTCTCTAAGTCCAATTTTAAGTCACTCTGTTACAAGTCCTCGGAAATCTAGAAATAACTGACATGAAAATGGGTCAAAAAATTAATCGACGTTAAATTGAAAAATTTGAATGCAGATTTTTAGAGAATCGAATCAGAAGTCTTTAGAGGTATGCCACTTTGCAATCGGCTTAAGTTTGGTAAAGTTATGGACTCTCGAAGTTCAATTTTGGGTCAAAGTTAAACAAGTCAAATTAGAAATAACTGACATAAAAATGGGTGAAAAATTTGATCAACGTTAAATTGAAAAATTTGAATGCAGATTTTTAGAGAATCGAATCAGAAGTCTTTAGAGGTATGCGGCTTTGGAATCGGCTTAAGTTTGGTAAAGTTATGGACTCTCGAAGTTCAATTTTGGGTCAAAGTTAAACAAGTCAAATTAGAAATAACTGACATAAAAATGGGTGAAAAATTTGATCAAAGTTAAATTGAAAAATTTGAATGCAGATTTTTAGAGAATCGAATCAGAAGTCTTTAGAGGTATGCCACTTTGCAATCGGCTTAAGCTTGGTAAAGTTATGGACTCTCGAAGTTCAATTTTGGGTCAAAGTTAAACAAGTCAAATTAGAAATAACTGACATGAAAATGGGTCAAAAATTTGATCAACGTTAAATTGAAAAATTTGAATGCAGATTTTTAGAGAATCGAATCAGAAGTCTTTAGAGGTATGCGGCTTTGGAATCGGCTTAAGTTTGGTAAAGTTATGGACTCTCGAAGTTCAATTTTGGGTCAAAGTTGAACAAGTCAAATTAGAAATAACTGACATAAAAATGGGTGAAAAATTTGATCAAAGTTAAATTGAAAAATTTGAATGCAGATTTTTAGAGAATCGAATCAGAAGTCTTTAGAGGTATGCCACTTTGGAATCGGCTTAAGTTTGGTTAAGTTATGGAACTCTAAGTCCAATTTTGAGTCACTCTGTTACAAGTCCTCGGAAAACTAGAAATAACTGACATGAAAATGGGTCAAAAATTTGATCAACGTTAAATTGAAAAATTTGAATGCAGATTTTTAGAGAATCGAATCAGAAGTCTTTAGAGGTATGCGGCTTTGGAATCGGCTTAAGTTTGGTAAAGTTATGGACTCTCGAAGTTCAATTTTGGGTCAAAGTTAAACAAGTCAAATTAGAAATAACTGACATAAAAATGGGTGAAAAATTTGATCAAAGTTAAATTGAAAAATTTGAATGCAGATTTTTAGAGAATCGAATCAGAAGTCTTTAGAGGTATGCCACTTTGGAATCGGCTTAAGTTTGGTTAAGTTATGGAACTCTAAGTCCAATTTTAAGTCACTCTGTTACAATTCTCGGAAATCTAGAAATAACTGACATGAAAATGGGTCAAAAAATTAATCGACGTTAAATTGAAAAATTTGAATGCAGATTTTTAGAGAATCGAATCAGAAGTCTTTAGAGGTATGCCACTTTGTAATCGGCTTAAGTTTGGTTAAGTTATGGACTCTCTAAGTCCTTTTTTGGGACAACATTAAACAAGTCAAATTAGAAATAACTCACATGAAAATGGGTCAAAAAATTAATCGACGTTAAATTGAAAAATTTGAATGCAGATTTTTAGAGAATCGAATCAGAAGTCTTTAGAGGTATGCCACTTTGCAATCGGCTTAAGTTTGGTTAAGTTATGGACTCTCTAAGTCCTATTTTGGGACAACGTAAACAAGTCAAATTAGAAGTAACTCACATGAAAATGGGTCAAAAATTAATCGACGTTAAATTGAAAAATTTGAATGCAGATTTTTAGAGAATCGAATCAGAAGTCTTTAGAGGTATGCCACTTTGAAATCGGCTTAAGTTTGGTTAAGTTATGGACTCTCTAAGTCCAATTTTAAGTCACTCTGTTACAATTCTCGGAAATCTAGAAATAACTGACATGAAAATGGGTCAAAAAATTAATCGACGTTAAATTGAAAAATTTGAATGCAGATTTTTAGAGAATCGAATCAGAAGTCTTTAGAGGTATGCCACTTTGTAATCGGCTTAAGTTTGGTTAAGTTATGGACTCTCTAAGTCCTATTTTGGGACAACATTAAACAAGTCAAATTAGAAATAACTCACATGAAAATGGGTCAAAAAATTAATCGACGTTAAATTGAAAAATTTGAATGCAGATTTTTAGAGAATCGAATCAGAAGTCTTTAGAGGTATGCCACTTTGCAATCGGCTTAAGTTTGGTTAAGTTATGGACTCTCTAAGTCCAATTTTAAGTCACTCTGTTACAATTCTCGGAAATCTAGAAATAACTGACATGAAAATGGGTCAAAAAATTAATCGACGTTAAATTGAAAAATTTGAATGCAGATTTTTAGAGAATCGAATCAGAAGTCTTTAGAGGTATGCCACTTTGTAATCGGCTTAAGTTTGGTTAAGTTATGGACTCTCTAAGTCCTATTTTGGGACAACATTAAACAAGTCAAATTAGAAATAACTCACATGAAAATGGGTCAAAAAATTAATCGACGTTAAATTGAAAAATTTGAATGCAGATTTTTAGAGAATCGAATCAGAAGTCTTTAGAGGTATGCCACTTTGCAATCGGCTTAAGTTTGGTTAAGTTATGGACTCTCTAAGTCCTATTTTGGGACAACGTAAACAAGTCAAATTAGAAATAACTGACATGAAAATGGGTCAAAAATTTGATCAACGTTAAATTGAAAAATTTGAATGCAGATTTTTAGAGAATCGAATCAGAAGTCTTTAGAGGTATGCGGCTTTGGAATCGGCTTAAGTTTGGTAAAGTTATGGACTCTCGAAGTTCAATTTTGGGTCAAAGTTAAACAAGTCAAATTAGAAATAACTGACATAAAAATGGGTGAAAAATTTGATCAAAGTTAAATTGAAAAATTTGAATGCAGATTTTTAGAGAATCGAATCAGAAGTCTTTAGAGGTAGGCCACTTTGGAATCGGCTTAGGTTTGGTTAAGTTATGGACTCTCTAAGTCCAATTTTAAGTCACTCTGTTACAAGTCCTCGGAAATCTAGAAATAACTGACATGAAAATGGGTCAAAAAATTAATCGACGTTAAATTGAAAAATTTGAATGCAGATTTTTAGAGAATCGAATCAGAAGTCTTTAGAGGTATGCCACTTTGCAATCGGCTTAAGTTTGGTAAAGTTATGGACTCTCGAAGTTCAATTTTGGGTCAAAGTTAATTAAACAAGTCAAATTAGAAATAACTGACATAAAAATGGGTGAAAAATTTGATCAACGTTAAATTGAAAAATTTGAATGCAGATTTTTAGAGAATCGAATCAGAAGTCTTTAGAGGTATGCGGCTTTGGAATCGGCTTAAGTTTGGTAAAGTTATGGACTCTCGAAGTTCAATTTTGGGTCAAAGTTAAACAAGTCAAATTAGAAATAACTGACATAAAAATGGGTGAAAAATTTAATCGACGTTAAATTGAAAAATTTGAATGCAGATTTTTAGAGAATCGAATCAGAAGTCTTTAGAGGTATGCCACTTTGCAATCGGCTTAAGCTTGGTAAAGTTATGGACTCTCGAAGTTCAATTTTGGGTCAAAGTTAAACAAGTCAAATTAGAAATAACTGACATGAAAATGGGTCAAAAATTTGATCAAGGTTAAATTGAAAAATTTGAATGCAGATTTTTAGAGAATCGAATCAGAAGTCTTTAGAGGTATGCCACTTTGTAATCGGCTTAAGTTTGGTTAAGTTATGGACTCTCTAAGTCCTATTTTGGGACAACATTAAACAAGTCAAATTAGAAATAACTCACATGAAAATGGGTCAAAAAATTAATCGACGTTAAATTGAAAAATTTGAATGCAGATTTTTAGAGAATCGAATCAGAAGTCTTTAGAGGTATGCCACTTTGCAATCGGCTTAAGTTTGGTTAAGTTATGGACTCTCTAAGTCCTATTTTGGGACAACGTAAACAAGTCAAATTAGAAATAACTGACATGAAAATGGGTCAAAAATTTGATCAACGTTAAATTGAAAAATTTGAATGCAGATTTTTAGAGAATCGAATCAGAAGTCTTTAGAGGTATGCGGCTTTGGAATCGGCTTAAGTTTGGTAAAGTTATGGACTCTCGAAGTTCAATTTTGGGTCAAAGTTAAACAAGTCAAATTAGAAATAACTGACATAAAAATGGGTGAAAAATTTGATCAAAGTTAAATTGAAAAATTTGAATGCAGATTTTTAGAGAATCGAATCAGAAGTCTTTAGAGGTAGGCCACTTTGGAATCGGCTTAGGTTTGGTTAAGTTATGGACTCTCTAAGTCCAATTTTAAGTCACTCTGTTACAAGTCCTCGGAAATCTAGAAATAACTGTCATGAAAATGGGTCAAAAAATTAATCGACGTTAAATTGAAAAATTTGAATGCAGATTTTTAGAGAATCGAATCAGAAGTCTTTAGAGGTATGCCACTTTGCAATCGGCTTAAGTTTGGTAAAGTTATGGACTCTCGAAGTTCAATTTTGGGTCAAAGTTAAACAAGTCAAATTAGAAATAACTGACATAAAAATGGGTGAAAAATTTGATCAACGTTAAATTGAAAAATTTGAATGCAGATTTTTAGAGAATCGAATCAGAAGTCTTTAGAGGTATGCGGCTTTGGAATCGGCTTAAGTTTGGTAAAGTTATGGACTCTCGAAGTTCAATTTTGGGTCAAAGTTAAACAAGTCAAATTAGAAATAACTGACATAAAAATGGGTGAAAAATTTGATCAAAGTTAAAATGAAAAATTTGAATGCAGATTTTTAGAGAATCGAATCAGAAGTCTTTAGAGGTATGCCACTTTGCAATCGGCTTAAGCTTGGTAAAGTTATGGACTCTCGAAGTTCAATTTTGGGTCAAAGTTAAACAAGTCAAATTAGAAATAACTGACATGAAAATGGGTCAAAAATTTGATCAACGTTAAATTGAAAAATTTGAATGCAGATTTTTAGAGAATCGAATCAGAAGTCTTTAGAGGTATGCGGCTTTGGAATCGGCTTAAGTTTGGTAAAGTTATGGACTCTCGAAGTTCAATTTTGGGTCAAAGTTAAACAAGTCAAATTAGAAATAACTGACATAAAAATGGGTGAAAAATTTGATCAAAGTTAAATTGAAAAATTTGAGTGCAGATTTTTAGAGAATCGAATCAGAAGTCTTTAGAGGTATGCCACTTTTGAATCGGCTTAAGTTTGGTTAAGTTATGGAACTCTAAGTCCAATTTTGAGTCACTCTGTTACAAGTCCTCGGAAAACTAGAAATAACTGACATGAAAATGGGTCAAAAATTTGATCAACGTTAAATTGAAATATTTGAATGCAGATTTTTAGAGAATCGAATCAGAAGTCCTTAGATGTATGCGGCTTTGGAATCGGCTTAAGTTTGGTAAAGTTATGGACTCTCGAAGTTCAATTTTGGGTCAAAGTTAAACAAGTCAAATTAGAAATAACTGACATAAAAATGGGTGAAAAATTTGATCAAAGTTAAATTGAAAAATTTGAATGCAGATTTTTAGAGAATCGAATCAGAAGTCTTTAGAGGTATGCCACTTTGGAATCGGCTTAGGTTTGGTTAAGTTATGGAACTCTAAGTCCAATTTTGAGTCACTCTTTTACAAGTCATCGGAAAATTAGAAATAACTCACATGAAAATGGGTCAAAAATTTGATCAACGTTAAATTGAAAAATTTGAATGCAGATTTTTAGAGAATCGAATCAGAAGTCTTTAGAGGTATGCGGCTTTGGAATCGGCTTAAGTTTGGTAAAGTTATGGACTCTCGAAGTTCCATTTTGGGTCAAAGTTTACAAGTCAAATTAGAAATAACTGACATAAAAATGGGTGAAAAATTTGATCAAAGTTAAATTGAAAAATTTGAATGCAGATTTTTAGAGAATCGAATCAGAAGTCTTTAGAGGTATGCCACTTTGGAATCGGCTTAAGTTTGGTTAAGTTATGGAACTCTAAGTCCAATTTTGAGTCACTCTTTTACAAGTCATCGGAAAATTAGAAATAACTCACATGACAATGGGTCAAAAATTTGATCAACGTTAAATTCAAAAATTTGAATGCAGATTTTTAGAGAATCGAATCAGAAGTCTTTAGAGGTATGCGGCTTTGGAATCGGCTTAAGTTTGGTAAAGTTATGGACTCTCGAAGTTCCATTTTGGGTCAAAGTTTACAAGTCAAATTAGAAATAACTGACATAAAAATGGGTGAAAAATTTGATCAAAGTTAAATTGAAAAATTTGAATGCAGATTTTTAGAGAATCGAATCAGAAGTCTTTAGAGGTATGCCACTTTGGAATCGGCTTAAGTTTGGTAAAGTTATGGATTCTCTAAGTCCAATTTTAAGTCACTCTGTTACAAGTCCTCGGAAATCTAGAAATAACTCACATGAAAATGGGTCAAAAATTTGATCAACGTTAAATTGAAAAATTTGAATGCAGATTTTTAGAGAATCGAATCAGAAGTCTTTAGAGGTATGCGGCTTTGGAATCGGCTTAAGTTTGGTAAAGTTAAGGACTCTGGAAGTTCAATTTTGGGTCAAAGTTAAACAAGTCAAATTAGAAATAACTGACATAAAAATGGGTGAAAAATTTGATCAAAGTTAAATTGAAAAATTTGAATGCAGATTTTTAGAGAATCGAATCAGAAGTCTTTAGAGGTATGCCACTTTGGAATCGGCTTAAGTTTGGTTAAGTTATGGAACTCTACGTCCAATTTTGAGTCACTCTTTTACAAGTCATCGGAAAATTAGAAATAACTCACATGAAAATGGGTCAAAAATTTGATCAACGTTAAATTGAAAAATTTGAATGCAGATTTTTAGAGAATCGAATCAGAAGTCTTTAGAGGTATGCGGCTTTGGAATCGGCTTAAGTTTGGTAAAGTTATGGACTCTCGAAGTTCCATTTTGGGTCAAAGTTTACAAGTCAAACTAGAAATAACTGACATAAAAATGGGTGAAAAATTTGATCAAAGTTAAATTGAAAAATTTGAATGCAGATTTTTAGAGAATCGAATCAGAAGTCTTTAGCGGTATGCCACTTTGCAATCGGCTTAAGTTTGGTAAAGTTATGGACTCTCTAAGTCCAATTTTAAGTCACTCTGTTACAAGTCCTCGGATATCTAGAAATAACTAACATGAAAATGGGTCAAAAAATTAATCGACGTTAAATTGAAAAATTTGAATGCAGATTTTTAGAGAATCGAATCAGAAGTCTTTAGAGGTATGCCACCTTGCAATCGGCTTAAGTTTGGTAAAGTTATGGACTCTCGAAGTTCAATTTTGGGTCAAAGTTAAACAAGTCAAATTAGAAATAACTGACATGAAAATGGGTCAAAAATTTGATCAACGTTAAATTGAAAAATTTGAATGCAGATTTTTAGAGAATCGAATCAGAAGTCTTTAGAGGTATGCGGCTTTGGAATCGGCTTAAGTTTGGTAAAGTTATGGACTCTCGAAGTTCAATTTTGGGTCAAAGTTAAACAAGTCAAATTAGAAATAACTGACATAAAAATGGGTGAAAAATTTGATCAAAGTTAAATTGAAAAATTTGAATGCAGATTTTTAGAGAATCGAATCAGAAGTCTTTAGAGGTATGCCACTTTGGAATCGGCTTAAGTTTGGTTAAGTTATGGAACTCTACGTCCAATTTTGAGTCACTCTTTTACAAGTCATCGGAAAATTAGAAATAACTCACATGAAAATGGGTCAAAAATTTGATCAACGTTAAATTGAAAAATTTGAATGCAGATTTTTAGAGAATCGAATCAGAAGTCTTTAGAGGTATGCGGCTTTGGAATCGGCTTAAGTTTGGTAAAGTTAAGGACTCTGGAAGTTCAATTTTGGGTCAAAGTTAAACAAGTCAAATTAGAAATAACTGACATAAAAATGGGTGAAAAATTTGATCAAAGTTAAATTGAAAATTTGAATGCAGATTTTTAGAGAATCGAATCAGAAGTCTTTAGAGGTATGCCACTTTGGAATCGGCTTAAGTTTGGTTAAGTTATGGAACTCTACGTCCAATTTTGAGTCACTCTTTTACAAGTCATCGGAAAATTAGAAATAACTCACATGAAAATGGGTCAAAAATTTGATCAACGTTAAATTGAAAAATTTGAATGCAGATTTTTAGAGAATCGAATCAGAAGTCTTTAGAGGTATGCGGCTTTGGAATCGGCTTAAGTTTGGTAAAGTTATGGACTCTCGAAGTTCCATTTTGGGTCAAAGTTTACAAGTCAAACTAGAAATAACTGACATAAAAATGGGTGAAAAATTTGATCAAAGTTAAATTGAAAAATTTGAATGCAGATTTTTAGAGAATCGAATCAGAAGTCTTTAGCGGTATGCCACTTTGCAATCGGCTTAAGTTTGGTAAAGTTATGGACTCTCTAAGTCCAATTTTAAGTCACTCTGTTACAAGTCCTCGGATATCTAGAAATAACTAACATGAAAATGGGTCAAAAAATTAATCGACGTTAAATTGAAAAAATTTGAATGCAGATTTTTAGAGAATCGAATCAGAAGTCTTTAGAGGTATGCCACCTTGCAATCGGCTTAAGTTTGGTAAAGTTATGGACTCTCGAAGTTCAATTTTGGGTCAAAGTTAAACAAGTCAAATTAGAAATAACTGACATAAAAATGGGTGAAAAATTTGATCAAAGTTAAATTGAAAAATTTGAATGCAGATTTTTAGAGAATCGAATCAGAAGTCTTTAGAGGTATGCGGCTTTGGAATCGGCTTAAGTTTGGTAAAGTTATGGACTCTCGAAGTTCAATTTTGGGTCAAAGTTAAACAAGTCAAATTAGAAATAACTGACATAAAAATGGGTGAAAAATTTGATCAAAGTTAAATTGAAAAATTTGAATGCAGATTTTTAGAGAATCGAATCAGAAGTCTTTAGAGGTATGCGGCTTTGGAATCGGCTTAAGTTTGGTAAAGTTATGGACTCTCGAAGTTCAATTTTGGGTCAAAGTTATACAAGTCAAACTAGAAATAACTGACATAAAAATGGGTGAAAAATTTGATCAAAGTTAAATTGAAAAATTTGAATGCAGATTTTTAGAGAATCGAATCAGAAGTCTTTAGAGGTATGCCACTTTGCAATCGGCTTAAGTTTGGTAAAGTTATGGACTCTCTAAGTCCAATTTTAAGTCACTCTGTTACAAGTCCTCGGATATCTAGAAATAACTAACATGAAAATGGGTCAAAAAATTAATCGACGTTAAATTGAAAAATTTGAATGCAGATTTTTAGAGAATCGAATCAGAAGTCTTTAGAGGTATGCCACCTTGCAATCGGCTTAAGTTTGGTAAAGTTATGGACTCTCGAAGTTCAATTTTGGGTCAAAGTTAAACAAGTCAAATTAGAAATAACTGACATGAAAATGGGTCAAAAATTTGATCAACGTTAAATTGAAAAATTTGAATGCAGATTTTTAGAGAATCGAATCAGAAGTCTTTAGAGGTATGCGGCTTTGGAATCGGCTTAAGTTTGGTAAAGTTATGGACTCTCGAAGTTCAATTTTGGGTCAAAGTTAAACAAGTCAAATTAGAAATAACTGACATGAAAATGGGTCAAAAATTTGATCAAAGTTAAATTGAAAAATTTGAATGCAGATTTTTAGAGAATCGAATCAGAAGTCTTTAGAGGTATGCCACTTTGGAATCGGCTTAAGTTTGGTTAAGTTATGGAACTCTAAGTCCAATTTTGAGTCACTCTTTTACAAGTCATCGGAAAATTAGAAATAACTCACATGACAATGGGTCAAAAATTTGATTTTTTTAGAGAATCGAATCAGAAGTCTTTAGAGGTATGCGGCTTTGGAATCGGCTTAAGTTTGGTAAAGTTATGGACTCTCGAAGTTCCATTTTGGGTCAAAGTTTACAAGTCAAATTAGAAATAACTGACATAAAAATGGGTGAAAAATTTGATCAAAGTTAAATTGAAAAATTTGAATGCAGATTTTTAGAGAATCGCATCAGAAGTCTTTAGAGGTATGCCACTTTGCAATCGGCTTAAGCTTGGTAAAGTTATGGAACTCTAAGTCCAATTTTGAGTCACTCTGTTACAATTCCTCGGAAAACTAGAAATAACTGACATGAAAATGTCAGTATGCCACAATATGCCACTTTGGAATCGGCTTAAGTTTGGTAAAGTTATGGATTCTCTAAGTCCAATTTTAAGTCACTCTGTTACAAGTCCTCGGAAATCTAGAAATAACTCACATGAAAATGGGTCAAAAATTTGATCAACGTTAAATTGAAAAATTTGAATGCAGATTTTTAGAGAATCGAATCAGAAGTCTTTAGAGGTATGCGGCTTTGGAATCGGCTTAAGTTTGGTAAAGTTAAGGACTCTGGAAGTTCAATTTTGGGTCAAAGTTAAACAAGTCAAATTAGAAATAACTGACATAAAAATGGGTGAAAAATTTGATCAAAGTTAAATTGAAAAATTTGAATGCAGATTTTTAGAGAATCGAATCAGAAGTCTTTAGAGGTATGCCACTTTGGAATCGGCTTGAGTTTGGTTAAGTTATGGAACTCTAAGTCCAATTTTGAGTCACTCTGTTACAAGTCCTCGGAAAACTAGAAATAACTGACATGAAAATGGGTCAAAAATTTGATCAACGTTAAATTAAAAAATTTGAATGCAGATTTTTAGAGAATCGAATCAGAAGTCTTTAGAGGTATGCGGCTTTGGAATCGGCTTAAGTTTGATAAAGTTATGGACTCTCGAAGTTCAATTTTGGGTCAAAGTTAAACAAGTCAAATTAGAAATAACTGACATAAAAATGGGTGAAAAATTTGATCAAAGTTAAATTGAAAAATTTGAATGCAGATTTTTAGAGAATCGAATCAGAAGTCTTTAGAGGTATGCCACTTTGGAATCGGCTTAAGTTTGGTTAAGTTATGGAACTCTACGTCCAATTTTGAGTCACTCTTTTACAAGTCATCGGAAAATTAGAAATAACTCACATGAAAATGGGTCAAAAATTTGATCAACGTTAAATTGAAAAATTTGAATGCAGATTTTTAGAGAATCGAATCAGAAGTCTTTAGAGGTATGCGGCTTTGGAATCGGCTTAAGTTTGGTAAAGTTATGGACTCTCGAAGTTCCATTTTGGGTCAAAGTTTACAAGTCAAACTAGAAATAACTGACATAAAAATGGGTGAAAAATTTGATCAAAGTTAAATTGAAAAATTTGAATGCAGATTTTTAGAGAATCGAATCAGAAGTCTTTAGAGGTATGCCACTTTGCAATCGGCTTAAGTTTGGTAAAGTTATGGACTCTCTAAGTCCAATTTTAAGTCACTCTGTTACAAGTCCTCGGATATCTAGAAATAACTAACATGAAAATGGGTCAAAAAATTAATCGACGTTAAATTGAAAAATTTGAATGCAGATTTTTAGAGAATCGAATCAGAAGTCTTTAGAGGTATGCGGCTTTGGAATCGGCTTAAGTTTGGTAAAGTTATGGACTCTCGAAGTTCCATTTTGGGTCAAAGTTTACAAGTCAAATTAGAAATAACTGACATAAAAATGGGTGAAAAATTTGATCAAAGTTAAATTGAAAAATTTGAATGCAGATTTTTAGAGAATCGAATCAGAAGTCTTTAGAGGTATGCCACTTTGCAATCGGCTTAAGCTTGGTAAAGTTATGGAACTCTAAGTCCAATTTTGAGTCACTCTGTTACAATTCCTCGGAAAACTAGAAATAACTGACATGAAAATGTCAGTATGCCACAATATGCCACTTTGGAATCGGCTTAAGTTTGGTAAAGTTATGGATTCTCTAAGTCCAATTTTAAGTCACTCTGTTACAAGTCCTCGGAAATCTAGAAATAACTCACATGAAAATGGGTCAAAAATTTGATCAACGTTAAATTGAAAAATTTGAATGCAGATTTTTAGAGAATCGAATCAGAAGTCTTTAGAGGTATGCGGCTTTGGAATCGGCTTAAGTTTGGTAAAGTTAAGGACTCTGGAAGTTCAATTTTGGGTCAAAGTTAAACAAGTCAAATTAGAAATAACTGACATAAAAATGGGTGAAAAATTTGATCAAAGTTAAATTGAAAAATTTGAATGCAGATTTTTAGAGAATCGAATCAGAAGTCTTTAGAGGTATGCCACTTTGGAATCGGCTTGAGTTTGGTTAAGTTATGGAACTCTAAGTCCAATTTTGAGTCACTCTGTTACAAGTCCTCGGAAAACTAGAAATAACTGACATGAAAATGGGTCAAAAATTTGATCAACGTTAAATTGAAAAATTTGAATGCAGATTTTTAGAGAATCGAATCAGAAGTCTTTAGAGGTATGCGGCTTTGGAATCGGCTTAAGTTTGATAAAGTTATGGACTCTCGAAGTTCAATTTTGGGTCAAAGTTAAACAAGTCAAATTAGAAATAACTGACATAAAAATGGGCGAAAAATTTGATCAAAGTTAAATTGAAAAATTTGAATGCAGATTTTTAGAGAATCGAATCAGAAGTCTTTAGAGGTATGCCACTTTGGAATCGGCTTAAGTTTGGTTAAGTTATGGAACTCTACGTCCAATTTTGAGTCACTCTTTTACAAGTCATCGGAAAATTAGAAATAACTCACATGAAAATGGGTCAAAAAATTTGATCAACGTTAAATTGAAAAATTTGAATGCAGATTTTTAGAGAATCGAATCAGAAGTCTTTAGAGGTATGCGGCTTTGGAATCGGCTTAAGTTTGGTAAAGTTATGGACTCTCGAAGTTCCATTTTGGGTCAAAGTTTACAAGTCAAATTAGAAATAACTGACATAAAAATGGGTGAAAAATTTGATCAAAGTTAAATTGAAAAATTTGAATGCAGATTTTTAGAGAATCGAATCAGAAGTCTTTAGAGGTATGCCACTTTGCAATCGGCTTAAGTTTGGTAAAGTTATGGACTCTCTAAGTCCAATTTTAAGTCACTCTGTTACAAGTCCTCGGATATCTAGAAATAACTAACATGAAAATGGGTCAAAAAATTAATCGACGTTAAATTGAAAAATTTGAATGCAGATTTTTAGAGAATCGAATCAGAAGTCTTTAGAGGTATGCCACCTTGCAATCGGCTTAAGTTTGGTAAAGTTATGGACTCTCGAAGTTCAATTTTGGGTCAAAGTTAAACAAGTCAAATTAGAAATAACTGACATGAAAATGGGTGAAAAATTTGATCAAAGTTAAATTGAAAAATTTGAATGCAGATTTTTAGAGAATCGAATCAGAAGTCTTTAGAGGTATGCCACTTTGGAATCGGCTTAAGTTTGGTTAAGTTATGGAACTCTACGTCCAATTTTGAGTCACTCTTTTACAAGTCATCGGAAAATTAGAAATAACTCACATGAAAATGGGTCAAAAATTTGATCAACGTTAAATTGAAAAATTTGAATGCAGATTTTTAGAGAATCGAATCAGAAGTCTTTAGAGGTATGCGGCTTTGGAATCGGCTTAAGTTTGGTAAAGTTATGGACTCTCGAAGTTCCATTTTGGGTCAAAGTTTACAAGTCAAATTAGAAATAACTGACATAAAAATGGGTGAAAAATTTGATCAAAGTTAAATTGAAAAATTTGAATGCAGATTTTTAGAGAATCGAATCAGAAGTCTTTAGAGGTATGCCACTTTGCAATCGGCTTAAGTTTGGTAAAGTTATGGACTCTCTAAGTCCAATTTTAAGTCACTCTGTTACAAGTCCTCGGATATCTAGAAATAACTAACATGAAAATGGGTCAAAAAATTAATCGACGTTAAATTGAAAAATTTGAATGCAGATTTTTAGAGAATCGAATCAGAAGTCTTTAGAGGTATGCCACCTTGCAATCGGCTTAAGTTTGGTTAAGTTATGGAACTCTAAGTCCAATTTTGAGTCACTCTTTTACAAGTCATCGGAAAATTAGAAATAACTCACATGACAATGGGTCAAAAATTTGATTTTTTTAGAGAATCGAATCAGAAGTCTTTAGAGGTATGCGGCTTTGGAATCGGCTTAAGTTTGGTAAAGTTATGGACTCTCGAAGTTCCATTTTGGGTCAAAGTTTACAAGTCAAATTAGAAATAACTGACATAAAAATGGGTGAAAAATTTGATCAAAGTTAAATTGAAAAATTTGAATGCAGATTTTTAGAGAATCGCATCAGAAGTCTTTAGAGGTATGCCACTTTGCAATCGGCTTAAGCTTGGTAAAGTTATGGAACTCTAAGTCCAATTTTGAGTCACTCTGTTACAATTCCTCGGAAAACTAGAAATAACTGACATGAAAATGTCAGTATGCCACAATATGCCACTTTGGAATCGGCTTAAGTTTGGTTAAGTTATGGATTCTCTAAGTCCAATTTTGAGTCACTCTGTTACAAGTCCTCGGAAATCTAGAAATAACTCACATGAAAATGGGTCAAAAATTTGATCAACGTTAAATTGAAAAATTTGAATGCAGATTTTTAGAGAATCGAATCAGAAGTCTTTAGAGGTATGCGGCTTTGGAATCGGCTTAAGTTTGGTAAAGTTAAGGACTCTGGAAGTTCAATTTTGGGTCAAAGTTAAACAAGTCAAATTAGAAATAACTGACATAAAAATGGGTGAAAAATTTGATCAAAGTTAAATTGAAAAATTTGAATGCAGATTTTTAGAGAATCGAATCAGAAGTCTTTAGAGGTATGCCACTTTGGAATCGGCTTGAGTTTGGTTAAGTTATGGAACTCTAAGTCCAATTTTGAGTCACTCTGTTACAAGTCCTCGGAAAACTAGAAATAACTGACATGAAAATGGGTCAAAAATTTGATCAACGTTAAATTAAAAAATTTGAATGCAGATTTTTAGAGAATCGAATCAGAAGTCTTTAGAGGTATGCGGCTTTGGAATCGGCTTAAGTTTGATAAAGTTATGGACTCTCGAAGTTCAATTTTGGGTCAAAGTTAAACAAGTCAAATTAGAAATAACTGACATAAAAATGGGTGAAAAATTTGATCAAAGTTAAATTGAAAAATTTGAATGCAGATTTTTAGAGAATCGAATCAGAAGTCTTTAGAGGTATGCCACTTTGGAATCGGCTTAAGTTTGGTTAAGTTATGGAACTCTACGTCCAATTTTGAGTCACTCTTTTACAAGTCATCGGAAAATTAGAAATAACTCACATGAAAATGGGTCAAAAATTTGATCAACGTTAAATTGAAAAATTTGAATGCAGATTTTTAGAGAATCGAATCAGAAGTCTTTAGAGGTATGCCACTTTGCAATCGGCTTAAGTTTGGTAAAGTTATGGACTCTCTAAGTCCAATTTTAAGTCACTCTGTTACAAGTCCTCGGATATCTAGAAATAACTAACATGAAAATGGGTCAAAAAATTAATCGACGTTAAATTGAAAAATTTGAATGCAGATTTTTAGAGAATCGAATCAGAAGTCTTTAGAGGTATGCCACCTTGCAATCGGCTTAAGTTTGGTAAAGTTATGGACTCTCGAAGTTCAATTTTGGGTCAAAGTTAAACAAGTCAAATTAGAAATAACTGACATGAAAATGGGTCAAAAATTTGATCAACGTTAAATTGAAAAATTTGAATGCAGATTTTTAGAGAATCGAATCAGAAGTCTTTAGAGGTATGCGGCTTTGGAATCGGCTTAAGTTTGGTAAAGTTATGGACTCTCGAAGTTCCATTTTGGGTCAAAGTTTACAAGTCAAATTAGAAATAACTGACATAAAAATGGGTGAAAAATTTGATCAAAGTTAAATTGAAAAATTTGAATGCAGATTTTTAGAGAATCGCATCAGAAGTCTTTAGAGGTATGCCACTTTGCAATCGGCTTAAGCTTGGTAAAGTTATGGAACTCTAAGTCCAATTTTGAGTCACTCTGTTACAATTCCTCGGAAAACTAGAAATAACTGACATGAAAATGTCAGTATGCCACAATATGCCACTTTGGAATCGGCTTAAGTTTGGTAAAGTTATGGATTCTCTAAGTCCAATTTTAAGTCACTCTGTTACAAGTCCTCGGAAATCTAGAAATAACTCACATGAAAATGGGTCAAAATTTGATCAACGTTAAATTGAAAAATTTGAATGCAGATTTTTAGAGAATCGAATCAGAAGTCTTTAGAGGTATGCGGCTTTGGAATCGGCTTAAGTTTGGTAAAGTTAAGGACTCTGGAAGTTCAATTTTGGGTCAAAGTTAAACAAGTCAAATTAGAAATAACTGACATAAAAATGGGTGAAAAATTTGATCAAAGTTAAATTGAAAAATTTGAATGCAGATTTTTAGAGAATCGAATCAGAAGTCTTTAGAGGTATGCCACTTTGGAATCGGCTTGAGTTTGGTTAAGTTATGGAACTCTAAGTCCAATTTTGAGTCACTCTGTTACAAGTCCTCGGAAAACTAGAAATAACTGACATGAAAATGGGTCAAAAATTTGATCAACGTTAAATTAAAAAATTTGAATGCAGATTTTTAGAGAATCGAATCAGAAGTCTTTAGAGGTATGCGGCTTTGGAATCGGCTTAAGTTTGATAAAGTTATGGACTCTCGAAGTTCAATTTTGGGTCAAAGTTAAACAAGTCAAATTAGAAATAACTGACATAAAAATGGGTGAAAAATTTGATCAAAGTTAAATTGAAAAATTTGAATGCAGATTTTTAGAGAATCGAATCAGAAGTCTTTAGAGGTATGCCACTTTGGAATCGGCTTAAGTTTGGTTAAGTTATGGAACTCTACGTCCAATTTTGAGTCACTCTTTTACAAGTCATCGGAAAATTAGAAATAACTCACATGAAAATGGGTCAAAAATTTGATCAACGTTAAATTGAAAAATTTGAATGCAGATTTTTAGAGAATCGAATCAGAAGTCTTTAGAGGTATGCGGCTTTGGAATCGGCTTAAGTTTGGTAAAGTTATGGACTCTCGAAGTTCCATTTTGGGTCAAAGTTTACAAGTCAAACTAGAAATAACTGACATAAAAATGGGTGAAAAATTTGATCAAAGTTAAATTGAAAAATTTGAATGCAGATTTTTAGAGAATCGAATCAGAAGTCTTTAGAGGTATGCCACTTTGCAATCGGCTTAAGTTTGGTAAAGTTATGGACTCTCTAAGTCCAATTTTAAGTCACTCTGTTACAAGTCCTCGGATATCTAGAAATAACTAACATGAAAATGGGTCAAAAAATTAATCGACGTTAAATTGAAAAATTTGAATGCAGATTTTTAGAGAATCGAATCAGAAGTCTTTAGAGGTATGCCACCTTGCAATCGGCTTAAGTTTGGTAAAGTTATGGACTCTCGAAGTTCAATTTTGGGTCAAAGTTAAACAAGTCAAATTAGAAATAACTGACATGAAAATGGGTCAAAAATTTGATCAACGTTAAATTGAAAAATTTGAATGCAGATTTTTAGAGAATCGAATCAGAAGTCTTTAGAGGTATGCGGCTTTGGAATCGGCTTAAGTTTGGTAAAGTTATGGACTCTCGAAGTTCAATTTTGGGTCAAAGTTAAACAAGTCAAATTAGAAATAACTGACATGAAAATGGGTCAAAAATTTGATCAAAGTTAAATTGAAAAATTTGAATGCAGATTTTTAGAGAATCGAATCAGAAGTCTTTAGAGGTATGCCACTTTGGAATCGGCTTAAGTTTGGTTAAGTTATGGAACTCTAAGTCCAATTTTGAGTCACTCTTTTACAAGTCATCGGAAAATTAGAAATAACTCACATGACAATGGGTCAAAAATTTGATTTTTTTAGAGAATCGAATCAGAAGTCTTTAGAGGTATGCGGCTTTGGAATCGGCTTAAGTTTGGTAAAGTTATGGACTCTCGAAGTTCCATTTTGGGTCAAAGTTTACAAGTCAAATTAGAAATAACTGACATAAAAATGGGTGAAAAATTTGATCAAAGTTAAATTGAAAAATTTGAATGCAGATTTTTAGAGAATCGAATCAGAAGTCTTTAGAGGTATGCCACTTTGCAATCGGCTTAAGCTTGGTAAAGTTATGGAACTCTAAGTCCAATTTTGAGTCACTCTGTTACAATTCCTCGGAAAACTAGAAATAACTGACATGAAAATGTCAGTATGCCACAATATGCCACTTTGGAATCGGCTTAAGTTTGGTAAAGTTATGGATTCTCTAAGTCCAATTTTAAGTCACTCTGTTACAAGTCCTCGGAAATCTATAAATAACTCACATGAAAATGGGTCAAAAATTTGATCAACGTTAAATTGAAAAATTTGAATGCAGATTTTTAGAGAATCGAATCAGAAGTCTTTAGAGGTATGCGGCTTTGGAATCGGCTTAAGTTTGGTAAAGTTAAGGACTCTGGAAGTTCAATTTTGGGTCAAAGTTAAACAAGTCAAATTAGAAATAACTGACATAAAAATGGGTGAAAAATTTGATCAAAGTTAAATTGAAAAATTTGAATGCAGATTTTTAGAGAATCGAATCAGAAGTCTTTAGAGGTATGCCACTTTGGAATCGGCTTGAGTTTGGTTAAGTTATGGAACTCTAAGTCCAATTTTGAGTCACTCTGTTACAAGTCCTCGGAAAACTAGAAATAACTGACATGAAAATGGGTCAAAAATTTGATCAACGTTAAATTGAAAAATTTGAATGCAGATTTTTAGAGAATCGAATCAGAAGTCTTTAGAGGTATGCGGCTTTGGAATCGGCTTAAGTTTGGTAAAGTTATGGACTCTCGAAGTTCCATTTTGGGTCAAAGTTTACAAGTCAAATTAGAAATAACTGACATAAAAATGGGTGAAAAATTTGATCAAAGTTAAATTGAAAAATTTGAATGC